>NC_143199.1:29862084-30174584 GCF_051530095.1 Phoenix dactylifera
ATTCATCATTTAGAATTATTGAATTATATTATATCTCACATTTGTAACTGTTGGTTCTATATAGGAATCCCCCTCTCTGGGGATCTGCAAGGTATCTTTCTGAGAAGATCCCCAAAGATGCATCCAGCAAGGTTTGCATCAATCAGGACCTCTACAATGATGAAGGGTAAGTTTGCAGTTCAACTTTTGATGTTTGATCTAGTTCTCTCCTAAAGCCGACTGACGATCATTACAATCATTTCAGCGTACACTTTGAAACCCAGACAATGTTTTGTATATGAGTCGATTCCTTGGTTAATACTATCACAGTTCACTAAGCTCCTAGTTTCATAAATGCAAATTTGCAGATGTGATGTATGTATGTGCTCTCAACCTCTTTCCATTTTTGGACTAGCTAGTTCCAGAACCAAGGTTCGCTATCTCGGTACTAGACTCCATATCGGTGCCACACTAGCACAGTATCGTTACGGTACGGTACGGTATGAAATTTTTTGTGGCGTACGGAATATCGGTACGCCATCCGTACCGGATGCCGGTACTGCACTGGTATGGTACAGTATGCTCTGTACAGTTCGGTTTGGGCCGGTACAATGTACTTTGCCTAGAACCATTTATCTAGTTTATGACATTTTCTTAAAATCACATTTAGGACATTGTTCGTCCATAATATCATATTTCTCTTGGGAACTCATACGCTTTCAAAGATGCATTCTGTTGGGACCTCTAATAGTCATTCAAATGTGATGTGTCACTAGATGTAAACTTGAGAAAGATGAAATCTGGTAGACGTGCATGAGGAAACGGTTAGCCTTCTTGCATTGATAGATATAAAAGCACGTGAACTTGAACATGCACCCTGCATTGTGGTTGCTAAATTACTAGTTTTAGTGATATTAAGTTCTAGTGTTATCTTGTATATGCAAATGCTGAACTTGGCAATTCGTAGTGGCAAAAAACTTCTGTAAGGACGTGGCCTATAACATATTTACATCTTTCTCCCCACTTGGCCATTGGTACTGCCAAAAACTTCTGCTGAACTAAAATATTTTAATATTGCATATAACATATTTATATCTTTTTTCTCAATGTTTGGGAGTGGCACAATCTATAAATTGGCTCGTGACTTATCAGTGGAAGATTACTGATCATTGCAAACAGGCTGCTGAAACCTGATCATCTTGGTGGCATTTGCAGGGTCCTTGAAACAGCACCGACATTGCCAGATTTTGCAGTGGCTCTTAAACCTGATGATTATGAACTTCCTCCATTGGATCCCTCATGGAATGAATAAAATGATCATCAATAGAAAGCCCAGATCCTATGGAGCTGTCCCATTGGAAAAGTGCCAGTTGACCTGCAACATCTTGGCATGCCTCCACATCAGGGAGGGCCATTTTCTGTCAGCAACAATGTGTGGTACATTAATTCAGATTCTAATTTCTTTTGTCTTTTGTTCTCCATCCCCCCCCCCCCCCCCCCCCCCCTCTCTCTCTCTCTCTCTCTCTCTCCCCCCAAAAAGAAGTCTTCACATAGCTTGCTTGTTTACGGGACGGTGTTGTGTACAAGTGTTTTATAGTGCATGTAAATGTAAATTATGGGAAAAAAGAAAAGGATATTTCTCTGGTTAACTGACCAGTGGATTTATGCATGCGATATCATCTTGAAAGTGATTGATCTGATTAATGATGATATGCATGCAAAGACTACCACCAAGATTGGGTCGCAAACTGTGGACTTGTAATTCATTGTACTCTATCCTACATAGATCTGGAAAAGGATTGGCTACAAGTTTTCTAGCTTCTGTTTCTTTGTTGTCCTTTTTCTTTTTTGTTGCAGTAAAGTGCTTTGAGAGATGCTCTATAAAATGGATGGATCCAATGCAAGTGAAGTATCACTCATCAAGCTCTTGCCTTCATTTGAAGATCTTTCGACAAAAGTATTTGTGGAAACAGACAGCAGACACACACAGGAAGGCTGATCGAGTTGCAAATGCCGTGGCTCATATGGAGAAAATAGTGAGGAGTGTGGTCCCAAAAATTGTAGGTATTTGGATGTTGATGTGATTCTTCTATCATATTATTACATTTTTGAATGAGATTGAACAAACCATTTTCAGGTAAATTTCTTCATACTTCTTATGCCCTTTTCTTCATACATTCTTATGATCATTTTCTTGTATACTCTGGTATTATTTCATTTATATATCGCTAAGAATATCATTATTGATGTCTAAGACCAATGAAGGGAGTCAAAAAACAGAACTTGATATTTTAATATCCACTGCAAAGCAGATCCGTGATAACTTAGTATAAAATACAGCCAAACTGGCACTTGCTTATGGATTTTCATGTTTTCTTGGTGTAGCATTGTTGGTCCCTCTGGATCGGGTCGGTGTTTCCTTTCTGTATTCCTTATTACGTTTCGCAAAATTGTTTGGACTGCTGGAAGCATGTAATTATTTAAATCATGGACGTTATACCCTCATCCTCCATCCACGCAAAGCCCATGACAAATTTTTCTTTCTTATTCATGGTTTTAACAAAAAAATTATTACACTGGATATAGCTCTGTCACTTAAAAACAACATTATCTAATAAATACTGGAACTGAATTTTGAATCAATTAACTAGTATATTCTAAGTAAATCAATACAAATTTAGCTGTATGAGAGGTGGCGGTTGCACGACTACAGAAGACCTCCGTATCTCCTGTGAAAAGAGAAGGAAGAAACAAGTAGAGGAAGAAACAACATCTCAAGACTTCTATATGAAAACAAGCACCTCCGAAGTTAAGAACCGAGAGAAGAAAATGAAATCAGAGCTTCAACTTAAACTTGCAGCTGCTTGATTTGATGCTAATCTGATTGCTGGCACTCAAACTATTCACCACCAGATTGCACCTGACTCCGAAGGTCACCTTCCAGAGCTTCAGTCTCCCAAACTTCACCCTCACCGGCACATCGCCTTTAAAGAGCAGCGGTATCGTCCCGGTCTGCTGCTGCCGCTGCAACTCGGTGAGGAGCCCGCTCCCCAGCTGGGTCTCGCCGGTCATTATGATGCTTAGCACAGTCGTGCTCCGGTGGCCCTGGTAGAACTCCGGGAAGCTCCCGTTGCACAGGCTGCTATCGGTGTACCGCACGCTCAGATAGCTTCCTTCCTCATAGTAGATGCCAATCTTCTTGTTAGGATTCCTTGCAGTGACCGTCACGTTGAAGCTGGCCCTGACTGTCATGCTGCTGTCCACATCAAATGCCGAGATGCTGAGGCGGTCGACCGAGTACTTGGGTATCTTGGGGTCGAAGATGAGATATAGAATTCCAGCAGTGGCTCCAATAAGGATGATGAGTACGACAATGGTGAGGGTGGTGCAGCACAAACACTTGCAGCAGCGGGAGCAGCAGCTCCTCTTCTTCTTGGCTGGCTTTGCTTGGGCTACCGGGATGGTGCCTTGCAACGGACCGGCGACATCGTGCTCTTCGGATTGCGAGAAGTTGAGGGGCGCTCGTGGAGCTGACGGTGGTGGAGATTCGACGTCCACCGGATGAATTCTCTGGTGACCAGCCATGACAAAAGCCAAATGAGTAATTGGCTACTGTTCTCCTACGCTCCGGTTCCGACTTGAAAGCCTCTTGGGGTAGGAGGCTCGCTCAAAGTCTCTTCTTGATGGGTTTATATGGATGGTTGAAGTGCTTCGGATTCTAGTTTTGTAGGCTTCCATGCTTGACTTTTTGTTTCTAATTTGGTGTCGTGGTAAGCTGGTGGGGTGGTAGAAAATTATTGAGGCTGGCTGGTCCCAACCTTCCACCCACCTAATTGAATTCGTTGGCAACTGTTATTAGATGTTTTAGCTACAGGTTTGGTAGGAACATGCCGCGTGAATAGGATACATTATTCATCCGAGCCCAACATGCCAAATAAAGGGTAAATAAGTCATCTTGCTTGACCAACTAGCTTTCCCTTATATTATTATTGATCACAATAAGCACTTAATTTTCTTGGGAAATAGTGACGGTAATTTTATGGAAGAAATCCGAGAACAGAATCTGCTATGGTAGTTGGAAATGTGTTTTGGCCATTAGTTTTGTCGGCAATGATCATGAGCGAGATCTATGCGACTTGCTTTAGCCTTGCTGATTTTGATTAAAATTAGCTTGCTTTAGTTGTTTGAATATGAGCCTCATTAAATATCGTCACATGCTTGTAGGATTAAGTTTAAATAGCCCAACATTCTATACTATTACTCTGGGATACTTTATCACGGGTCAAAATGGTAAAGGCATGACCATGGATGCTTTTAGTCTGATAAATATAGTGCATATTGTAGGAAATGACACCTAACTAGGAAGCACGGAATCCTTAGATAGAAAACGGATCCATGAAACTGGTGGATTATTTGTTAATCAATTCCACTTTTTTTATTAAAGCTTTGACCCAAGCTAGGAGTGGCTTGTTCATGAATATGACTTTGAGACGGGACATAATGTCTGCATTTGATAAAACTTCATGAATATGCTTTTAGTCTTCTGATCCCTGATCAACATGAAAAATTTGTAGCCTACTTGGTCTTGAGAGGACTTTCTCAACAACGAATTTATGGTTTCTGAACTTGTCCGACCTATCTCCTCATTCCCACATGAGCCATTGAACCAACCACATGAGCCATTGACATCTCAAGTCACATTGATAATGGTGGCCCTTCTATAATCTAGTTCTTTTTTATATAATCTTAATGGAAGTTTTCACACATAAGAGCAAAACCTGCAGCTGCATACCTAACATTTTTATTTTTCTAATCTATGACGTTTGAATGAAGAATCTAATCAAAAGAAACCAAAATTTATCGGTCACACTCTATATTATGTTATACATTTCCCTTCTGCGTGATACTTATCTGAAAAAATGTTAATACATTCCAAGAGACTGCAGGCCAGAATAGTGATCTACCATGGATCCCAAATGATGACACGTCTTATTACTATTTAATATCCTTCTACTATCATTTTAGCAGGAGAGAGATATCAATCCTGGCAGAAACTAGAAAGAGACCAGTCAATTTTTGTTGGGTTTTCTTAAACAGTTTTTGGAGTATTGCAAAGTCCAATAGGCCATCATAGCTGAGTCCAAGCTTCTGGCTCTTCATATAGACATTTCTGGGCAGATGAGGATAGCATAGCAAAACATGTTGCGATCGTATTAAAGTCGCAAACTTTTCTTTATATTGCAACTAAGATTCATTGCTGGAATTCTTAATCATTACATTAGTTTGTAGAGTTACAAGTTGAGTATGAATCTCACATGCAAAAAATTCTCACTCACTCGATTATAATCCACTGTATCTGCCCCCTAAAAGATGGCATGTGTATCAGGGGGAATGGCTTTCTCACATGACAAATGCATTGAAAAATAATGATTCAGTTTAGGATTTCATAGACAATGCAACTTTTCAGCAAGAAGTGTTGTTGTTCTTTAAATTTCCTGCCAGGACTTTTCTTCCATTCTTCAAATGTAAATGCCAGGTTCCTCCTTATCACCGCACTTCCACTATGTCATACCTTCGACTGAAACTGGAACATAAATATGACAAACTGAAGTTCTTCAGAAAGATTTTGAGGGAAACCAAGATAGCACCCTTCTCTATGATTTTTTCACCAAGACAAAAATAGCTACTCGGTTACTGCAGTAATCGGGATGCCATTGTGTTTGATCGACATGACCAACTAGAAACTCCTCCATTGCAGCTTCCAAGAAGAACTCAAGCACAGCATCTGCCAAATAAAATAGGTCAGATCAGATCCCCTTCTGGGATAAATTTAAATATATCAACCATTAGCTTAAGAGACTACCATTGCGGAGTTCTCCAGCGAGGAAAATTGTTGTGTGGCAGCCAGAAAGCTGCCTTAGTGTAAACAATAGATCTTCAACTGCACCTTCGCTGTAGATCACATCCGATCCAAGTACTAAAACATTATGAGCACAAGTCAGTAAAGGAGGAAAGCTTTCATAAGAAAAAACCACACAGCAGTAAAATGCTCGTATTGGCCTCCGATGCATGGAAAACATTGCCTCTTGTAAGTGGAGGAATTATCATAAGTAGATTTCTTTTTTTCTTTTTTTTGTTATCCGAGATGAAACCAAAAACAGCAATCTGGATCAAATTCTCGAATACTGTGGGAGCTGGAATTGGGAAAAAACCAAGAAGAGAGAAATTTATTCCGTTCGCATTTCAGAGTAGTATGGCAAATCATTAGCAGAATTGAAGCATGATTCTGAGATAGTTTTCATATTACAGCTTATCTATTTATGTTATTAGGTTTCGGATCTTCCCATAGATGGTATTTATTATTATAATTTTTATCCCATGATTAAACCTTGAAACATCAGGATGCAATTTAATTGGGTTCTCTTGCTAACCTCTTATCCTTAGTGTTCATCTATACATCAATCAATTTCTATTACAAAAACAAACTAAATTTTCACATTTTCTTTTCACAGCATATGAAAAAAAAAAGCTGTCTAATTTCAGTTTTGTAAGTGTCTTGATGCTTCAATGCCATAGAAAAATTTCTCAAATTCAAGCAAAAATGAAAACAGATTAGCTGGAACGTTGGCGAAATTAACTTTAATTTTAAGTCACCAGCTAATGCTCTTCAAGGAAATGGGTGCGGCAAGTCAGAAAAAAAAAGAAGTAGCCAGCCAGCTTACCAAATTCTGGCGGTGAGGGCTCGATGAACTCAGGATCCAGCTCATCACCCCATGTAAGCTCGCTGACTCGTGCCGATCCGCGGACATTCCCTTCGTCTACGTTGACTTGGACATTCTTCTTCAGGAGCCTCAGACGGTCGGGAAGATCAGTAAGTATAACATCAGCACCTAGAAGAGCAGCAATACAGCTGAAAACCACAAGCAGTTTATTTTCCAGCATTAGGCTCATCGAGCCATGGATAAGTCTGAGCATAAAAGAAAACTTCGTTTACCCGACGAGGCCGCAGCCAGAGCCGAGTTCAACGACTCTTTTGCCCTGGAGAACCAGACTTCCTGAATCCACAGCATGCTCCAGAAACTTGCCAAGAACTACTCCACTGTCCCACAGCACCGCCCCCGTCACTCCAGGTGTGCTCTGAATAGATATGACCTCTCTTGTTACAGTAGCAGCAGACCCGGAAATAACAGCGTTTCTTCACTTTCATCATTTTTTTAACGATCAGTCCCCGATCTTATTCCATTTACTCTACTCTTTACAGACGCCACCTCCAGGGAATGAGAAGTAATTGGCTAAAATCGAGGAGACTCGAAAGCAATCAAAGGGGACCTGGAACTAATTTTTCAAATTATATTTAAACATAATATAAAGCTTTTCCTTTTTAATGGCTTTGAACCGGCACGCTTCAGCTGACGAGTAGAGCAATATGAATCAACCGGGCTCCGCCCGCAAATCAGGCGTTGCGGTCGAAACCACAAAAAAAAACCCTAGTTGAGCCCGGAAGGGAAAAAGAAGAGGACGGATGGGGGGGGGGGGGAGAGAGAGAGAGAGAGCAATATAATAATAATATACCATGGAAGAAGGGGATTGGAGGATGGAGAGGTGATGGCCGCAGGCGTCGAGGCGGAGGGAGATGGAGGAGTGGCGGACGAACTCGTTCTGCCTCCGCGACGCCGGCTGCTGGATCGTCCACAGCAGCAGGATCTCCTCCGCCGCCTCTTCCACCACCCGCACCGCCGCCCCGTACGACCCCACCGTCCTCATCGCCGCCGCCGCCTCCTCGTCGTCCCTCGACTCCATGCCTTCCGTAGTCTTCTTTTGACCGGACCAAAGAGTCGAAACGCGGAGAATCTCGCCCCCCCGCTCCCGGGATCCCTTAGCACAGCCGCCGCCACAAGTAGGGTTTCAAAGTCGCTCGCCAGGTCCCAACTCCGAGGGGAGGACGCAAACCAGCCGGCTGCGCCCCGATGCACGTTCGTCGTCAACCTTTACGGTACGCTGCTATGATCTTAGCACGTGCCTGCGCGGGGAGTGATTTGATGTACGGATCGATTTCATTAAGATAAATACGTAAGATATGATCAACGAACTCCGTGCCCATGGGATCGTGGGTTTTTTTTTTTCAAAAGCCGCTGCATTTCAACTTATATAAGTCTGGCGGGAGTACAAACGGTCAAATCAAGTAAAAGTAAATAATATAAAGAATGTATAATATTAGCTAGGCAACCTCTCCAAAATGCCGGACTATATATGAGGCGACCCAGTCTACTGTACCGTTCGCTTCTCGATACACATGAGCTATCCGAAAAGAGGTCAGCTTCCTCACCAATGTACGAGTATTCCATATCAAAGGGTGGCCAACTCCGTATCCATCTGCTCTCCGAATCCAATCAATCACTATGAACGAATCATCCTTAATGAATAAGCTTTCAACCCCCACCATCCATCTCGCATACAATATGCTCTCCCATGCTGCCCGTAGTTCCACTCTCACTACGGTCGGTTCAAGTATGCTCCGCCCTCCGGCTGCTATAAAACTACCTTCATAATTCATAATCACAAAACTCATTCCCCTATAAACAAACACTATCACACGCCATACCTCCATCCAAATTCATCTTGAGATAGCTAGTAGGTGTTCTAATTTTTCGAGAACCCGTCTCTCTCACTCTTCTACTTCGATGTAAGCCACCACACGACCAGAAATTGAAGCTAATATCCATCGTAATGCAGGACATGAACGTCTAACCGGGCGACGCTTCACCTGGGCACTAATAAATGCAAGCCTTCGTGGACTTCTGTCAAGAAGTCAGATGCCGCCGTTGCGAGCCACGATGTACAATCGTGGCAACAGCAGCAGCAGCAGCAGCAGCATTAGCTGCTTCTCATCCAGGATGATAATGCACTCACCGGGATTGTTCGAGCGAGAAGAATCCATCCTCATTTTGGGCACTGACAAGAAAATAGAATCCGATCCCCACAAGGTGCCTACCTAACAAAAGCTTCCCAATCTTCCTGCTGCTTTCTGAAAAATCTTGAAAGTATGCTGATGTTACCATGAACATGCAATGGCCTCTTAAATTTGTGAGACTACGGACTGCCTTGCTAACAATAAAAATTATGGAATTATAAGTGTGTTCGTCCTTCTTCAAATCGCTCTACATACTTAAAAAGACTTTTGTGTTCACAAAACTGTCACCGTCTACAACATGAATGAGTATACAAATCAGAGGCCTGGGCCCAATGGAACCAAAGTGATCCTCCTCTGGCCTTCAATTGAAGCCACTGCAGATTTTACCTTTGAAGCTCTCAGCCTCTTCTTTACAGCCCTAAATTGTCCTCCCAACCTCCCAATGATAGACTCACTGTTAACCTTCGAAACAACAATAAAACAAAGTCATGGTGACAAGAATCATAACATACAACAGAAATTAATAATCTGATTTAAAACCAGAAAGCAGCCAGCACATAGTAGGATCTTCTTCGAAAGTCTCCAGAGGCTCCATCAGATCATGACATTCACCTTTCACACAGGAAGAACTTTTAGCTTTTGCGGCAAAACTTTACAGGTGAAGGCAGGAAGCTGTGATCCTAATAACGGGTTGACCAAAATACCACCTTCATAAAAAGTATGGGACTCCTGTCCTGGGCCCTCTCATTTGATTATTCTCTTCAGTTTCTGTGAAGAACTTCACCTCTCTCTCCTATCAATTAAAAAAAATGGACAGCTAAGAATTAGGTGAGAGCACCCATACAAAGTACAAAAGAGCCAAAACACTCGTAAAATGGCATCTATCTGCCATGAGCCATACAACCGTCAATCTGAATTTTTGAAGCTTATTTTGAGTATTCAACAAAGATACACCACCTTAAGTGGGGCATAATTTGTTTTGATTACATGGCTGAAGAAGTTTCAAACTCCAAATTTTCAATGCACATTCAGAAATATTCAGCACAAAATTAATGATGGAAAAAAAGGTATGTAAATAAAGGCATATCACCAAGAAAATGCAAATGCTAAGGTCATTAACCATACCATATTCTCATTGAAGCTCAATATCGAAGCTACATTCCCACATCTGTAACAATAATTAGGAGCAGACCACACCTGGACAGGCCCGAATATCAAAAGTTGCATATAAGTATTTAGCGTCCACGAAACAAAGGGTTAGTAAAATAAATTAACTAAAGAATCCCATCGAACAACAGAAGAACAGTGACATGAACTACATTAAGCATGAAGCAACTCATGTGTTAACTCACAGTTACAAGGCCCTTGTCTTGAAACATGTACTTCAAACCTTCCTGGACAAGTTGGTGTGCCCGACAAACAAGATCAAGATTGTTTATGTGATTGAACTACAATAAAAGAGGGTACATGTGTGAAAACAGTCCACTCAAAAAGAAATTCAGCTTATAAAACCCAAAGAATCTATTCATGTACCTCTGATGTCACCCTGGATCCGAAAAGCCAACCTGCACCGCGAGGACTGACAGCCCATGTCTCAATATCCTCTGGGTCACTCCACATAAGGTCACAAAAAGGGCCCTCATGAGGAATTTCACAATTGCGGTCGATAACCCTTATCTGTTAATAAATAGGAATTGCAGGAAGAAAAACAATATTTTATTATAAAGATCAAACAGGTAGTAATGGCCAACCACACAAGGATAATTTTTCAAACTCAATTCGTAATAAGTACAAGATAACACTAGATCACAGCAACTGCCATGCATGGCCAAGCACAGGCTTCGAGTTATAATATTAAAGGGGTGTGTGCATGTATGTACATCAGTGTCTGTGTAGGCAAAGAGGTACATACATGTAAATTAGACAGCATAATAAAAAAATACAGCCCCCTTCTCACCTGTTGTACAGTGATTATCAGTTTTTTATAAGCACAAAGGATCAACTGAATTTGATGCAGTCAATGCTATTAATCTATCCAATCCTTATAGTCTAATTTTGAGAATTAAGTTTGTCTGGACCAGATCATGTTTTTTTGCCAACCAGATAAAATTTTACCACATCAATTAGTAACTAACATAATGTTCCCTTATCTACAATGCATAAATAATGCCACTAATGTGAAAAATGAATCACCAGTTAAAATTTTACCATCTTTGAAAGATAAATGTAGGAAAATGCTAGGAAATGAAGGGCTCAAGAAATCAATTCTGAAGATGAATCCCTCCAGAAAAGTTGAGAAGGGCAAACCTGATCAACTGTTCGTATATCCGGAGAAAGACCACCATGGACACAGAGAACCTGCAGTTCCCAAAGGAAGACTATATTGGAATAACAGATACAAGCTAAAAAGAAGGCAAAAATAGCATCTGACATGTCATTTGTATGCGAGTGCAAAAACAAGAGGGGCTTACAGTTCCATCTATAATTGCTGACAATGTTAGGTAATCAAATACATCAGTGCAATACCGCCATGCATTGGCATTTCCATACTTCCTCTGGCACTCATCATAAAAACCATACACCTAAAAATAGATGACATCTATCATTAGCAAATCCCATATGGAAACAAATTACATGTTTATGTTTTGCATGTTCATTTGGTGGACCTATGAAATCAAACAAAAGTTAAGACAATCAAATTAGCCAATATAATTAGCAAAAGAAATAAAATGCTTATAATTTATCTCTCTTAATTTCTGGAATAACCAAAACGAAGCTTTCATGAGATCTCCTAAGCATAATGTAAAATTATGATTTGTCAGATGACAGAACCAAGTGCAAACACAAAGCAGTGTATGAGAAGCAAAATGATTTTCTTACAGCCATATCCCTGTATTATGCAGCCTTATATATAAACAGAGTTTGTAAACCTTTAGCCCACAAAATTGTATAAACAATATAAAATTCTCTATGAGAACAACTCATGGAATTCCCTATCAGTAAAACATTAATGTCCGTCATCCTTAGAGTATGCATATTGTGAAACAATATAGCCACACTTACAAAGACACAAATCACATCATCAAAGTTGTGGTTCAGCTTCCTAGTGCCACGAAAAACATAAGCAAGAATAGTATTTTGGATCCATAGCCAAATCAATTATCTTAGAAGTTACAGCAAACTAAGTGTGAGGACCCGTGCGGGCGTGTGTTTAGTCCCACATCGGTTATTCGCTAGGTAGATTTTGGGTATTTATACAGGATCAAGGAACCTAAATAATAACTTCTGGCTAGCCATTTTGGGTGAGATCCTGGATTGTTACAAATGGTATCAGAGCGGACCCAGCTTATAACCTATGTGGACTAGGGGACACTGCAGCACGGATCCATTGGGACTGACTACGGGCCAATCATGGTGTTTGTGATTAGATTTGAATAGATTTGAACCCTTAGCCTGACGAGGACGTTAGGGCTTGAACGGGGGGAGTATGTGAGGACCCGTGCGGGCGTGTGTTTAGTCCCACATCAGTTATTCGCTAGGTAGATCTTGGGTACTTATACGGGATCAAGGAACCTAAATAATACTTTTCGGCTAACCATTTTGGGTGAGATACTGGGTTGTTACACTAAGTGCCTAGTTTCACTGTTTATCCAAGTGATCATATTTTTGTTAACCCCTCAACATCCAATGGTGAATCAAAAAAGCATGACTTATTTAGGGCAAAACTATTGACATCTCACAAGGAGAATAGTCTTACTTCCAACAGCAAGGGGTCATAGGTTTCGATAGAACCTCTTAGCCTGATTAAGTATAAGCTTTGCAATGGGAGGAGTAACAAAATTTGATGGGGACTGTAATCTTGGAAGGATGGTTGCATCTCTTGAAGATCCTTGCAATGAAGTATGCCGGATTTAGTCTGATTACAACCATTCAAAACCTAGAAGATGAGAAACTTCCACCCTAGACAATTAAATGAAGAGATAGAAGAGCCTAAAATGTCGAGGAACATTTTTTTTCTTTAAAAGTTTTCTTCATGATATCCTAAAAAAAAACTTCTTTAAAGAACATACTCATCAGGTGCACAGTGAGACCAAGGCCATTCCTAAAATTACCAATAACAAATCATCTATCCAAACTACAAAGTCCACAATAAATAATCAGCTCAAGTTCATCCAACATATATCATTCATGAAGCCAAAATAGTATTCATGGGGTACCCCTGAGACCGCAAAGATTTAATTAAATAATGTCAACCACATTGACTTAAACCTTTTGCTTTTGCCATGTGACCATTTGTAATGTTTCAGTGGCTGTAGACACAGTATTTTACTATTCTAAACGTAATAACTAAAATGTCTAAAGCTAATTGCATGAAACATATATCTAAATATGTTGGCAAAAGTAAAATAAACTTAACATGAGAGCCATAAGAAAGAGAAGAGAACTGTTCCGAAGGTCCCTAGTGATTATTTCTATTTGTGTGTTAAATGAATAGCCAAAACATGATTATAAGGTAAAGTTACACCTCAAAGTACTATAGCAATCACATGTAGTTCACTCATTTATCAGATGTGCTAACAGATAATTCAATGCAACTCAGGCAGATGAAAAGTCTTAACAAAGTATAGCAACCATGCTTTGACCACATATATGCAACAACAAGAGTTTCCGGTTGTTGACTACTGATTTCTTCTTATTGCATGGCATAGAGAAAAGTTCAGGGGGTTAGAGAAGCATCAGAGCTAATTAAAACACGCTTGGACACAAGAATCCAGATAATAATAGTAGTTAAAAGGTGGCGTGACAAACATGCAGCATATGCATTCACCTATTACATACCGCAATATCTCTAATTGGCACTTTAACACAATCCAGAAGCCAAGGCAGACACCTACGCCAGGCTGCTCTTTCATGATGCAGGAACAACCAGTGCCAAGGCACCATCGAGCTGACTTAATTTCATGGCTAAGCATTAACGCAGTTGGAAGGGAATATTCTCATGTGTTAACAAGTGTAAACTTGTTGGAGAATAATACTTGCATGACAGAAGGCTAGCTCACTATTAGATACTTCAACCTCCATCCTTTTATTTGGGCATATTTACATATCCATAAGTACTCAAATGAAAGAAAATGATGACTTTGATACTTTTGAAACTATCCAATAAAATGAACTGACCAGGCTGATTACAATAATATTATCCACACAAGGATGAATCTTCAACTAATAATTTCACTTTAATGACCGGGAAATAAACATTAATGATAAAGCAGTAAGGAACAAATTTCTAAAGGCTTAAACATTTTAACAAGATTGTGACGGTCATAAAAATCCAGATGGCGTTATGTTTTAGACAAATCATGTGTTAAACCTCGAAAGTACTGCACATCCAGATGAAAGAGTCAATTCAATCATGAATTCAGAAAGCTGAATTTGCTCGATTAGCCTGCTGACTTATGCTGTTCTATAAGCCCTATTCAATATTCCTTTGTGTTCCTATGGGGGATAAGTGGGTGATGGCACTGCAAATCTCATGGATAAGTAAAATCAAATAGGGAAATAGGGAGTGTGCATCATGTCTAACCTCCAGGAAACTAAAAAAGAACTCAAACGGCCATGTAAAGTATAAAGAAGACACAATAATCAGGAGATAGAATCAAGACAGAATCCTCAAGAAGAAAAACGATAAAGAAAGCAAGCATCTGAGGTTTGGGTAGAGCAAATGTAGAACCCTCTAAAGGCAGAACAAAGAACACAAGATCAACTGAAATAAAACCCCAGAGAATCCTTAAGAATGCAGCTGATCAATTTATATTAGACCAGAATGCATTATTTAATTTGACATCACTGTTTGGAGCACTGAATTGCAGCCCAACACACAAAGGAGATTCAATATCATGCAAAGGGGCAGTTGCATTAATTCCCAACAAGATATTTAACAACACAAAAATTCTGTGATGGTTAAGCTCATTCTAGAAAATATTTTAACCAACAGCATACCTGTGTTAGCTGCCTGCTTTCATGATTTCCACGCAGAAGGGTTATATTTGCAGGATATCTAATGAAGATACAGCCAGACAAACAGAATACGTGATTTCAATTATTTTGTGGAAATTGCTAAAAGAATTCTCAGAAATAATATAGAGCAAACACGCAAACAAAACAAGCCAACTTTACTGGCTAGAAGAAGCTCACTGAGCAAACATATCAAATTCTACAAAAAGTCATTTCAACTCATTGATGTATTAAGGGGGGAAAGTTGAAGATATGGAATTCGAAGAAAAAAAATTGCAAATGAATTTAAGAAGGCAATGATAGAGTCAAAGGTGCTCTGGGAGCTCACCTAGGCACTCAAGTGAGCTGGTGCAACCCTAGAGTGCCTCAGAAACACCAAGGAAAGGGTAGCTTTGTTGAGGCAATGCCTAGGCAAGCACCTGAGCTGAAGTGAGGTGATTTTGAGCAAGCACCTCTCTTAGCGACAGCAGTTTTTGTCCCTTTTTGGCATTCCTTAATTGCTATGTTAGCTTTAATTTGAGGAGTATTATGGTCTACTAGAACAACCCTTTATTGGCTTAAGGAATAACAGAGACGCTCCACTTTAATCATCCAGTACTACAAGTGGACTGTGATGCACTAGGTGATTATGATGACGATGCTTGAAGGCTTGAAGCTACTCTAGTCTCTAGGAAAACTCTCTAAAATTATAGAGAAACAAATAAATTTTCCTGGGACCACAAGTTGACTGTGATGCACAAGGTGATCATGATGATGATGCTTGAAGACTTGAAGCTACTCTAGTCTCTAGGAAGACGGTCTAAAATATAGGAAAACAAATAAATTTTCCTGCTGCATACTTTCTTACTCTGATTTATGATACATTCTTTTTCAAAATACTGCAAAAAGAGCTTTTCTTTTGCCAAGTCACCAACACAAACAAGCATATGTATGCACATACTATACATACTAATTTTCCAGAATAGGAAAAAATGGACAGACCAAGGAGCATTGCTGTGTCCTTGTTCAAGAAATACCTGGCTTTAAGAAGCAAAAGAATAGTGAAAACTTCCAGACTGTTATAACCACGATCAACAAAATCACCCTGACAGTAGCGTACACGCCATTTAATCATCAGATCATCTTCTGGCATCAATGAGGAAAACTCATGGCACTACAAATGCCACAGATGGTTCAGAGAGCAAAAGAATCTTACCATAAAGATGTAATTTGTCTCAGGAACATGACCACCAGTCTGGAAGAGTTTCATTAAATCATGAAATTGACCATGGATATCTCCACAAACAGTCACGGGGCTGTTCACAGGCTGGACATTTGACTCCTCAATAAGAATCTCTTTAACCTGAATACAATTAAAATTTGAGACTTCAGAGTTGAACAGACCTAAACAATAATATCTTTACCAGACTTCTAAAGAGGCATCAAGGGAGAAAGAAAGTGATGTATGAAAATGCAGTATTAATTTCTTCTCATGTTAATCTGTAGGGACAACGGTCTTGAAAGTGATCATGATGACATTTAGATGTAGGTGCTGGACTTAAAAGGGTAAACATAATATGCCGCAGGTGATAAGAACATTTGATAAGAGTAACCGTGCATTTTGACAACAGTAACCATGATTATAACCAGACAGCAATTCGTAGTCCAGCCCTTTCTTACGACTGACATACCAAATGCATAATCTTTTTATTTCTTCCAGTAGGATTAAAAGTTAGAACTAGCATCAGATACAAATGACCTAATGGGTGAAATTCGCTACATTCTTGCAGTATTTAGAGAGAAAATCTTATCCCCAAATCCCCCATACCGAATAAAATTGCATTAACTTTTAGGGGGTTAAAGAAAATGGATTAACAAGAGCGGTATATGCATCTTCGCATGAAAACAAATAAAGCAAACTCAGATAAAAAAGTAAATTCAATAAAATGCACATGGATGAGTTAAAAAATGTTAAAACGGATATCTTTGTAGCAATTAGAATCAATATGTACGTTTCATCCATCCGGACGAAAATTAAAATCAATCCATCACATGCGATCCCAGTCCTCTATTTCTCGTACTGTACTACTATTTAATTTCCAAACTTTAATTCTATTCTATATCTCAACCAAATTAAGAGGTCCAGAAACATAATATATTCGACAGTTACAACAGGAGGAGGTGAAATCTATGACACGAATTCAAACAAAAGAAATCAACCTTATGAAGAAAACCTAACTTCGAATCGAGCCCTAAAACTCGAGCAGAAGCGAAATGCCCTGGATTTAGGGCAAGAAGAAAGAGAGAGGTTAAAAGGGAGGGAGCGAGAGTTCGCACGTATTCGCAGAGGAGCTGGAGCTCGTCCTCCATTAGATGCTGGCCTTCCTTCACCTTCGAAATCCAGAGATCCAAGTCCATGGCTTCGTCGCAAGAAGAGGATTCTCTCTCTTCCCGAGAACTCCCCTTCCCTCGCCCTACGAGACGGCGACGCAGGGGAAAAAAGGGATTGGGTTTTAACTTTAATGTTGAACCCGAAACCCAAACCCCAGTAGCGAACCCGCTATGATCCGACACGTGATGGGATGTGATTAAGCGATCGCCGTCTGGGTTCTGGGTCAAGGAACGGAGGCTTTGGGTTTAAATCTTGAGTGATGCAACATTAAAAATTTCAACTTAGAAGCTTATTTGAGAAATGCAGTAGAATTAAATTGATTTTTTTTAAAAAAAATAGATTTATTAGCTGGTCCAATCCATTTTTTTTTTTTAAAGACCTATTCTAATTTTAGTCTAAATCTCATCTATAATTTTGTTAAAATATAAGATTTTTTTTAAAAAATTTCATAATTTTTTTCTTTCCATAAAATTTGGGCCATAGATGACTAGATTGATATAAATTTTGCTTAAATAAACTATGTGATCCATGATTCTATAGAAAATTCAGTCTAATTCAGTTGGATTTCTTAAAGCCCTAAATAATTTTTTCTATCTTCCACAAAAGAATTCCTATATCTTATTATTGCAAGTACATTTGCACTCTCTGATTAAAGGGTTTCTATTATATCCTATATTCAAATATGCCTGCCCAGTTTACCATTCTTAAAAATCAATAGGAGATTTAGTTTCACCTTAGATTAATATCGAAAGATTAAATAAATGATCGGGCAAAAAACTTAAGAACTTAAGTTTCCGAGTCAAGTTTTGTCTCAACATGTGCATCAAAACTTTCGATGGTAAACTCCCAACCTTTTCATATATTCATATCTGTGGATGATTGCTTTCATGTGGTGCCATCTCATAATCCTGCTTATCTTGTCATCTATGGAACAAAACCGAAAATCATGAGCATTATTTGTGAAGAACCAAGGTATCGTATAGTTGATGATGTACATACCAGTATACCACCATACCAAAATGTCTATGAACCTTGTCTACTCATCTGCTATGGTTGGAGTCTTGGAGACATGGGGTATGGTTAAGGATGGGTATTGCATTGTATTAAAGAAACGGATGTTCAAGAAGGAGCTCCATAATAGTACCTATCAGTGTTTAAAAAACTAAAATTGGATAGTTGGCAGGTAAATTTCAGTGTTTCACCATCTATTACATACCATTGTGCAAAGAGAAATCATGCGTAGCAGTATAGAAAGATTAAAAAAGAAAAAATTGGCATATTATCATGAAAACAGATGCATATCCCAATAACATATTGTTGGTCAAAGCTAAAAGTGACCCTCGTAAAGGAACCTGCAGCAGCGACGACGGAGTTGGCAATGGAAGGGAGCAGGGGAACAGGAATGGAACCCATGGGCCGATTGCGTTGTCTCACTCCACGCTTGTTCTTTGGCAAATACATGATCTTGGGATCCCGTAAAAGTTAGAAGTGAATAAAAATAAACCACAGAGAATTCTAGCAGCAGGGAAACTGATACATATACAACGAAGAACAGTATTTGGATCACTGAAACAACTACAAATAGAATACAAATTATTTGATTCTTTAATCCACTCATGGACATGAGAGGTAGTAACCATATTATCAAACACACTCTTCCTTACGTGACCGCTGCAGTACACAACTCATCGTCTTCCCTTCAGGGCTTCAAATTAATTAGCAACTAGACCTCGTGGAGCAACGGATGGCACCCGCGAACCCCGTCAGCGTCAGCGTCCTCACATCCCGACGTTCCCAACTGGGAAACTCTGCTGCTTTTGGTATGGCGGCGAACCCATTGATGGAGGCATCTTTCACCGACGTCCAATTCCACCACGAGTTCACCCCTTCACCAGGAGTTCTCCATGCAGACTGAAATATCCCCATATTCATAACCATCATCATCATAGCTCAGCTCAAAAGGCTCTTGGATAGTATTCTCCAAAACAACAAACAGCAGCAACAGAAGCTCTTAGGAGAGTCTTGAAGGTTACATTGCTCGCCTTATTATTGCCTGATGATGTGAATAAATTCCTTTTGACTGAGGACGCTCGGATTCATGCTCGCAGCGATGGGTGGCGTACTCTCCAAGGGAGCAGAGCTGTGCCAACCTGCACAGCTGCTCTGCAACCAAAGCTGCAATTGAACCTCGTTCAGGCTCTCGTCTGAACTGCAGTCGAACCAGACTGAACCACCTCGATCGGCGGTGCATGGAGGCGAGTGGCGGCGCGGCCGTGGCTGAAGAGAGCCGCCATAGCATGGAGATACAAGTATCGGCTTCTAAGTTTGTGATGCTTGGTATCCAACCACAAGCTTAATAAATGGATTGGCTGAATACGGATTTGCAGTTGGCACATCGAGTACGCAAACACCTGAATCAGAAGGGAACGAGGCCGGTAGTCGGCGAGTGATTTGATTGTTCAGTGCAGTACCGGCAGTAGAAGCATTACTAATTTTACTCACTAAATCAGACAGTACATGCGATCCCTTGTGCGCGTTCCCGTCTCTCCGAAGAGGGATTTTGCATGCCTGCATGCACACATATATGGCAAACCATGCACCGAGAATTTAGAGAACGAGGAGGCATGCGTGAATCCTGGGATGGCATGTATGTTGGTGCCTACTTCACAAGCAAATTTAAGTGCTACGAATTGTATCAAGGTTGCGGTACCTGCAGTCAGATGCTGAAGGAATTTTCAAGTACCGAGGAGAAACTGATGTTAGGTAAATATGGATGAATATATAGCAGAAAAACATAAAAGGAAGAAAGATAAATTAAAAATAGAATTTTAGAACAAGCAAGATAAGCAGTTGACTTTCAATAGCTTGTACCCAACTGAAAGCATGGACCATTTAGAAATATAGCAACCAACAAAATGCTCTTACATGACATGGAGTTCCTCTCCAGCACCCAGCTCATTATGCATAATAAGATCTTCCCTGCAAACTGCAGGTTGAGCATGGGGAAAACTTTTATCACTACAACACCAGCTGCAGTTTAAAACGAGAACAACTTTATAAATGGAAAGTTTTGTTCCTTCCGTCCATCATTCATTTCACAATGCAGATCTTTATGACGGAAGCGACGCCAATGCGGTGCAGAGCAACAACAGAATCGCCCGGTTTGCACAACCTCTTCTGCATGGCGGACTTCAGTGCAGCCCCCAGGATCACCTCCGTGGACTCTGAATCAGTAGCTTTGGCAGAACCCTCCGCCAGCAGTGGGATGAGACCCCTGTGAACAAGGCTCAGCCTTGCCGGGCTCTCATCGCTGACGGTCCAATCGAATGAATCCGTTGTCAGCACCGGAACCACCACCGAGAGGATTGGAACTCGAGGTCGATACTTGGCCACGAGCTTGGCGGTGGTCCCACCACGCGTCAAGACAACAATCAACACAGCCTTGGCCTTGTTGGCTGTGCGGACAGCTGAGGATGCCAGGCTCTCCAATGGGCTCATGGGAAGAGGAGCAGACCTTATCATCTCCTTGAAGATGGCATCGTAGTCCAGGGAGGACTCTGCCTCGATACAAATCCGAGCCATGATTTTTACTGCCAGCTCAGGGTAGGCTCCAGCTGCACTTTCGCCGCTGAGCATGACACAGTCGGTGCCGTCAAGAACAGCATTGGCAACGTCGGTGGCTTCAGCACGTGTTGGACGAGGGGACTTGATCATCGATTCGAGCATTTGAGTGGCGGTGACAACAGGCTTACCCACAAGGTTGCATTTGTAAATCATCATTTTCTGAGCAAGGAAAATCTTCTCAACTGGTATCTCCATTCCAAGATCACCACGAGCAACCATGAAGAAATCAGTCTCCCTCAAGATATCATCAAAGTTCACCACCCCCTCCTGATTTTCAACCTGCATAAACAAACATCAATAGAAGAGCATAAAGACCAACAAGTCATTAACAGAACTTGTTCTCAATATGAAATTCTAAAGCCAAAAAGCATTTTCAGAGCTCTCACATATCATTAACCATCAGTATACAGTGTCCTAAGAAAATCAGCTGTGCAAACTACTCAAGGAGCAAGGTTCAATAGCAATTTTTGTTAACAACATACACAATAGCCTACATACACACATGCAAAAGTCAATACATGATGTCCTAAGAAAACCAACTATCCAAACTGCTCAAGAAGCAACGTGCAACGATGATTGCAATTACGTACACAATAGCCTACACACAAAGACATACATGCATAAGTAGATACATGACAGATAAATAGATACACGATAGATAGATAGATAGATAGAGATAGAATAGATAGATACATGATAGATAAACACATAGATAGATAAACGATACATAGAATACATATCATACATCGATTAGATAATTGCAATCACACATAGAATAGATAGATACATGATACATAGAATACATACCTTTGACATTAACTTTATGCGTTTTGCATGAGGCCCAAGAACTTCTCGAACATGAACAAGATCGGACCCCTTGCGCACAAATGACAGTGCAATCATATCAATTTTGTTGGGAACCCCCCATCCCAGGACGTCTTCTTTATCTTTCTCCGTCAATGTTGGGAGATCCACCACAATACCTGGCAGATTGACGTTCTTCCTCTCACCTAACATAGCAGTGTTCTGACAACGGCATCTCACAGTTCCAGCATCTGGGTCACATGACAGGACAGAAAGGGTTATGGTACCATCTGCACACAATATAGTATTTCCAGGTTTCAAATCTACAGGAAGCTTCTTGTAACTCATGGAAATCATGTTATTATCGCCCTTAATGCTGTAATCAGTGCTTATTGTAATTTCTTGACCCTCCTTCAGTTGGATAGGTTTTCCATCCTTCAGGAAGCCAGTACGAATCTCTGGGCCCTGCAACAATGCTAGCAGGTAAATAACAAAAGTGCAAATGCTAGAAAGGACTCTGGTAATAAAAGTCAATATGGCTTACCCTGTCCAGCATTCAAACAAAAAGAAATCCAACAAAGACAACAATCTAAAGACGTCCAACAAATAGAACAATCTAAAGTGGAATGTAAAGGGTTAGGCAGAGGAATCCACTTCAATTTTGCACAGCCTAAGAATACTATTTCTTCAAGCATTTTTTTAATAATTCACATGAGAACCACTGTGTAGGAAAACAAACAAGAAAACACTCCAGATGCCTTCAAAACTTGCAAAAGTGCAAATGTATAATAAAACAATTCATCAGCTCCAATGAAACTTCCTTTCTTTTCACTGCATCCTTTTCATTCCTTATATAGCCTCATCAACCATCCATATATAGGCCAAATATGTTGTTCTGCAGGGTTATTATGTATTTTCTGGTTAGGTTCATTTCATACGCAGAAGATTTTCACACATATTCTTATATTACCAAGTAACACTGCATCTTAGTACATCTATGCCAAGTATATGAAGATAATAACTACAGGTTGAATCTTAGTCCTGCCCCTCTGGAATTGTGTACCCACCACAACTAGAAACTCATTAACACTCCTTAAGACTTGCTCTACTCAAGATTAATTCCTCAAATGTCTTTAATAAGCAATCTTAACATATTAAAATATTCTCATGATGCAACTCAACTCTTGTAGGTAAATACATTCTAAATATCACCAATCTGAGTTCTACCATAGCTGCAACTTCTCCATCTTTGTTTCTTTCATGTCCTCGCACCTTCGTTATAAATGCACATTCTGATCAATACAGCATTGATGGCCTCACTGTATATACTCTTTTATGCCTCACCAACATACAACAAATAAATAAAATCTAAAGACGTCATCTTATTATCCAGTTCACTAAGATTCCACTACAAACATGTCCAATTGTTCCTTTTATTTTTTTCCAAATAATAGATCCCAGTTAATAATAAAAATTAAAAAAAAAGTCCTATGAGGTACCAGTTGTGTTGAAATACAGTCTTTCCAATTAGGACATGACTAGCTCCTCCAAGAAACAGGGCAGCTGCTTGCAAATGTTAGAGTTGAAGAAAAACTTCAGAACATAATTATGAGTATTTTCCTGGAGGATGGAATTGTGTACCCACCACAACTAGAAACTCATTAACACTCCTTAAGACTTGCTCTACTCAAGATTAATTCCTCAAATGTCTTTAATAAGCAATCTTAACATATTAAAATATTCTCATGATGCAACTCAACTCTTGTAGGTAAATACATTCTCAATATCACCAATCTGAGTTCTACAATAGCTGCAACTTCTCCATCTTTGTTTCTTTCATGTCCTTGCACCTTCGTTATAAATGCACATTCTGATCAATACAGCATTGATGGCCTCACTGTATATACTCTTTTATGCCTCACCAACATACAACAAATAAATAAAATCTAAAGACGTCATCTTATTATCCAGTTCACTAAGATTCCACTACAAACATGTCCAATTGTTCCTTTTATTTTTTTCCAAATAATAGATCCCAGTTAATAATAAAAATTAAAAAAAAAAAGTCCTATGAGGTACCAGTTGTGTTGAAATACAGTCTTTCCAATTAGGTCATGACTAGCTCCTCCAAGAAACAGGGCAGCTGCTTGCAAATGTTAGAGTTGAAGAAAAACTTCAGAACATAATTAAGAGTATTTTCCTGGAGGATGGATTCCTAAAGAAAAGTACTCTTTCATTGGTTCCACCCTTGGAATCCAACATAAGTTTATAGCTCTTCTAAAACAAAATAAAAGAATGATCCCAGGCTCCTCCTTTCTTTACCTTTCTAAAGATCCTAATTCATCTTTTAATTAAAAATTGAAATGAAATGGGATTTAAACAGGATTTTTAAACAGGCTGCATAGCAAATAATTTCTTTTTGCATAGGTACAACTTCCACATAAGGTTAAGGAACCAACAATTGATGAAGTTGCATCAAACTGGGTTCAAGAGTTCAATAATAACTAATATGAATGGCAAAACTCATAATGCAACTACGCACACCAGAACTCCAAAGTGGATGAAGGAATTGAAGCAACTAACCAAATATTCCAAATGTATGATAACTGTTTTAATCGCCTAGGTGGCTACTTTAAGAGGATGTTGCAAATGGTAATATTATTGAAAGAGCAACAGCTCAAACCGGTAGAAAGAAGGTTGGCAGTGTCCTAATCTAGGTTCGTGAAGAAAATCAGCTTGTGAGAAAGCACACCAGTAGCCACTGAATGGTTTGATCATCAACAGGCACCAATGATGGAATTAATCAAAATGTCAACCCACAACGAGCTGTAAAGATCAAGAGTTTGATTGAAATTTTTTGCAAAAGGCAAACTGTTACCATCGAGAACCACAATTTGAAATCTTGGAGTACAAGGGCATGCCAGTCAGGTGCCAAACAAAATAGTATGTGGAACAGTACACCTCCATATCTACTCACAGCTTGCCAGAGCAAATGATACGCCTCTATGATATAGTAATTGATATGACATGCTATATGAGGCAGTATGGTTGGCAGTAGGGGAGGTACATTCAGAATTTCAAGACTTCTCGATATCTATGAAAATGGTTCCCCTGCATTTTGATACAGCATCGATCATGAGAAAGTGTCACGAGCCTAAAGATCCCATAACATGGTTCTCATTAAGAACAGAATAGATGATCTTAAATTAACAATTATCAGTTTCACATTGAAAAATAATTGATTAGATTAGATCTGAGGATAGTTTCCTATGTTTAAAATTAGTTATCCAATTATAACAGCTTGTTCTTTGGTGTTATATGGTAAAGGCCCAATTCACTGCAATGAAACCAGTAGGCGTTGCCCATATCAACAGCTAGAGATCAGAATATGGTCCCTATAGAGGGTTAGAAAAACAAAATAGGCAAATGCATGTACAAGGTAAATACATGACACTTCATTTTAAGTAGATCACATTCATTCTATTATTCCTCTAGTTTCACAAGTAGCACATACAATGAATTAATCAAAGATGCATTTTTTTTTGGGCACATGGTATGATGTTATGAGAAAGAAGATGATTGCACAGTGGGGCACCACCCATATTTGAGGCATGCCATTTAGGATCACATGCCAAATATGAGATTTGAAGATGTAATAAAAATATTGAGTAATCCTCCAAAGAGGGACAAATAGAGTAACAAGTTGTAAGTTTGCTCTCTAGTTGTACGCACACTTTCAATAGAGAATGGTAGTTCTGAAGCTTACAGTTGCTCCTAACTTGACTTTTAAAGAAAAGATAATCACCTACCTCTTATTATTTCAACTATACAAAGACATGATTCACACCATTTGCCCATGGACGAGAGCACATTTGATTAGTGGATCTCCAGTCATCAGAGTAGAGAGGATATGGAGCATTCCTTAGTAGAACTTGCCGATGAAGAACACAAAAGTGAAGCCGCATCCATTACTTGATTCATGTCATGCAAAATGGACCAAATAGAGACCAGGTAAAGCAAAGGAGTCTCCAACACAAGTCATACCTGATCATGCAGATTTCTCAAAGATGGAAAGTGTGAGAGTGTTTCTTGCAACTCATGGTCAAATGATGGGCTTAAAAGTGATTCAAATTGTTCAAACCAATGACTTTTCTTGTCTAGGGAAGGTGATGAGTTCTAAAAAACTATACAGAAAAGGATTTAAGAACAACTCCAACCAAGGTGTCACATTTCTTAAACTAAGGGCACCTAAATATGAGAAGAACAATTATAGATGGTCATCACCATAGAGAGAATGTATGCAAAAGGTTGTACAAAGAGAAGAATATCAGCAAGTAACCCACTAAACTGCAACTATAATGAGTCCAACAGAGATATTTTGAATTCTTATTTGCTGCAAAAGAAAACAAGCAGAGAATATAATGGTCCTTTCTTTTAATTTTCACTGTGAAAAAAAGATTGGCGAAGATTAGCTACTCCTTTTAAGAAAATGGTGAATATATTGCTTGCAAGTCAAAACCAACAGTAAAAGAGAGAACTCAAATGCCACTCTATAAAAGAGAATCAAATATGACGTAATAAAATAAAATATGAAAAGAAAGAAGTCCAAAAAGATATATCTAATCAATCATTATACATAGTATCTGCATAGACTTGAGCAAAGAATACACGCTGATATCAGTCATGTAGAGAGAACATTACAATAAGGAGCAGAAGATAAAATGCATCAACACTATTTCTCCAATCTCTAGCTTTTTTTTAGAGAGTTTAGGTTGCTTTCTAGCCAATGCCATGAGGTATTCTTATAACTTATGCTCCTTCATATCCTTGACCCTGCTACTACAATGACACCAAGACAGACCCTGCTATCATATCTCCAAGTACTGGCATGGCACAGAATGTACCATACTCTGCAAGGTCAGCGCGTCATCAGCATGCAATACATCAACCCAAAATCCTAGTCAATGTTCTTACGCCACTCCAACTGCATGGATTCACACTAAAGTAATATCATACCAGCAAAGGTTACACAATGCACTGACCTACATATTCATACTACCATAGTTAAGATCTTTTTCCAATGCTGGGTCCTAAATTAAAGGTGAAATTGAGACCCATCTCATCACCCAAATCATCGACACATCTCCAAATTCATATCCCCAGAAGAAAAAGGGTCACATTACTCAACAATCTCATGAATTGCACTTTCTTAGCCCTACATATCATCTTCCATCTCCTTCAATGGGTTAACTTCTTCATTTGCTAAAATTAGAAATAACTGCTTTAACTCTGTTAGTAAGTAAGCTCAATATGAATCCCAGACGCCAAGTGAGTATCTAAACAAACAAGACCTCTTCAACCTGGCCAAACTGCCCATGACCAGTTTGACTTCCAGTTACACCTTAGCATGATTTGGAGGGACAACTGTATGTATTTATCGAACTTACAATCTGCAAACTATGTTTACTGTATCGAGTAAGTGATGACTTCGATAAGTCAGCTGTTCAGTTCCAACATCATAAACACTCTGCCTGAAAACCTGAAATACCAAACATAACGGTTTTGAAACCAAAAGCCCAAGAAAAGGCACACGATGCAAATTCATGTAGTCCAGATATCACAGAATACCAACTATCATCGACGCTCAAGAAAGCATAAATCAAAATATATTTCAGTTTAATCAATTAAATATTTCCCAAGATGAATTCCAACGACTAGGTTGATGATCCCAATGAGTCTTACGAGTTAGATCTATTCAATCAACAGAGATCATGACATCAATCTACTAGCATGATACTTCTATGTAATTGGGTACCAGTCTAATTTCATTAGAACCCAAGACGGGGGAAAAAGAAAAGACTCGTCAGCGGCTAAATTAATTCAAGCAGCAAGATGGCTCAAGTCACTATTAATTGAATTGAGGTATGTTTTAACTACTTTAACATTACTCAGTGTTTACGGCATAATAATGACGAGCCAAGCAATGACGATGATGATGATGACCTGACAATAAATAAACTGACGACCTTCCTTTGAAAGTGAATAACGAAAACTCAAGGACCCTTGAGCTATTTCAACATCATCGAACGTATTAAATCTTTTCTAAATACCAACCCAATCCAGAGTTCCAAAACCACCCAATTGCAAGCAAAAAAGCATACAACCCGGTCGGTTGAAGGAAATGACAGGATGTCGGGTGCCAAAATCAGACCTTGGTGTCGAGCATGACGGCGCAGAGAATCTGGGTGTTCTGCATGGCGATCCTGAGATTATCCAGCGTCTCCTGATGGTACTCGTGGCTCCCATGGCTAAAGTTGAACCTGGCCACGTTCATTCCGGCCCTCAGCAACTTCTCCAGCATCGGGACCGTCCTCGACGCGGGGCCCAGCGTACACACGATCTTCGTCTTCGGCACCCGCCCATCGTTCGGCAGGTCCTTCACGATCCCCGCTATGTCGATGTTCGCCATCCCTCCTGCCACCCAAAAACCCTAATGCCCTCAACCAAAAACCCTAAAAAAACCAATCTTTCTGTCCCCTATCGAACAGAGGAAACGAAAACTCAAAGTGGTTTGACATCAGATACCCTAATAAAGAGATCGAAAGAGGAGGCTTTGCGCGATTCGCGAGATCAATAGATCTCAGCTAAATTTTATAGAGAGAGAGAGAGAGAGATATTTCTTTTTGTTCTAGAAGGAAGGAAAAGTGGGGTGGGTGGCGAAGTGGAACCTACCTTTCTTCTCCTTTTTCGCCCACCGAACTCTCAGCGAAGGAAGCTCGGTGGACCGAAAGTAAGACGCCGGCGGGGCTAAAACGCGACCCCGCCTCCCCAGTCACCACGTGGACGGCGGATTTGAGCGCGATCGTGACCGCCGGCGTTGTTCCCAAAGGGCTAAAAGTTCGTTTCCCTCTCTATCATTTTTGGAAACCACAAAATTCGGGTCCTTCCCGAAGCGGTGGGGCCCCCGCGGGATGCCGGCATGTGATGCTGGGTCAGAGACCCGAAGTCGCAAACCGGGTGCGGGCCCGCTGATTCTGTCACCGGACCGCCCCGCTCGCAATTCGCAAATGGAAGTGGGCCAGACCTCCACATTAATGTCACGTCTGGTGCTAAAATTATACCTAAACTTGAAAGCATGAGTGATGACAGCTTAGGACACAACTTGCTGCTTCAGTCCTCATTAATGTCCTTCTTTTCTGATCTCACTTTGACGCTTGTTGAAGGGCGAAACTTCCCTTGTGGAGTCCTCTACGTGATGATGTTAGAACCTGACTGGTACCGACCATATCTTGAGTGCGTAGCTTGAGGGGAGGAGATCTTTTAGATTTAATCGGATCAGATCTTTTAGATTTAGGGACAAAGGTTGATCGTATCCAAAACCATTCGTGGATGAAAATTTAAGCAATATCTATATTTATATTTATATTTATTAACAAATATAATTATAAATAAATAATTATTTTATTTATATCTGAATATCTAATTTTATTTATAATTTTATTTAATTTTATATATTACGTATAAAAATAAATAATCGTATTAACTTACTATTAATTTGATTTATCATTCACTCAGTAATATCTTTGATTTTATGATCTTATAGATTAGTTATCTAATTTATATTTATATTTATATTCATATTTCTGATATCGGATTTGTATATGTGTTCATTTAAAATAAATATAAATATAAATTTCTACATTTGACTAATATTAGTATGTGTATCCACAAAATAAATACAAATATGGATATAGTAGCATCCAGTTCGATTTCAGCTCGATAATACATCAATCCAATCATAAATCAATACATACAAAAATAAATAAAAAAATAATATAGATATATTTTTATACGTTGGTTCGTGGTCTATCGGCCTAGCGGCCCATCTAACCTAACTAAAAATTTCATCACTGGATGAGGAAAGATTTAATAGTTTTAGCAAAACAAAAAAAAAAAGTAGACAGAATTGCTAACTGGGAATCTCACCAAATTTAGCCATAAAAGTTAGACCGCATAGCTAATTTAGCGGTTGTTTGGGTGCCTTGTCGGCTCCAGCTCACAAGCAGTCCATTTCCGATATTTGATTGGCTCGAAGTGAAGCCAAATTAGAATTTTAAAATGGCTCGTCAAATAAAAAATTAGCTCGAAATGACTTCTCCCAATCGAAGATAGATTTTTTTTTAATGGAAAAGGAAGCAAAAGCCACCAAATATTTGTTGAAAATAAATGGGAGTGGAGATCATTTTGCCAAAACGGGCTCTCATTCGATCCGCTCACACTAAACCAAACAGGCTTTTAGCTTGTTTAAATAGTTAGTTGGGCCCACTCGCCACTTGACCTTTAGTGCTGGTTTCATGTTGGCTGCAAGTTCTCTACTGAGTACTGACGCCAGATGAATCGTAGAGACAAAAGGCCACCAACTGCGTGACTTCTCTTGTGACATCGCATTAACTTGCTAAATCTTATTTGCAACATTTTTTTTTTTTTTTTTTTTCTAAAGTAAGCATTTCATACAACACGGATACAAATATACCTAATCGAATCAGAAAACAAAATGTCCCAAAATGCTCCAGGCATCCCTCCCTCCCTAATTCATAGGATGCCTCCAGAGTGGCTCGCTACGTATGCTGTCACCCAGTCGGCCGTCCCGTTAGCTTCACGATGTACATGCATAGTTATTGGCAACTTTTTGGGACATGTGAAATGAGTGATGAATAGGGATCCACTTGGCATGTTAAATTGCAAATATTTAAAATAAAACAAAAAAATAGATAATAAGTACAAAGAAAACTATATAAAGTATAAAAATTAGAAATAATGTACACGAATTAAAAGTTATATAGAAATAGAATGTCATAAAAAAATAGAGGATTATAAATTAAAGATATAAGTAATTGATATGATAATCAAAAATGTTATGGTCGATATGCTTATAAAGAACAAGATAACTTATGCAAACATATAGCTCTTTGCAATGTTGTTAAATGTTGAATGTGAGGGTATTAATGCAAAAATGTAATGGTTTCCTTCTATTGATACAATTATTCAAAAATCCAATGGAAAAAATATTATTTCAAAAACAAGATTATTTAAGAAGTATATATAAATTAAGAATTTTGGACAATAAATATACAATAAACTATATTTGTAGGGATGTATATAAAAGCCCTTTTTTTCGCGACAATACAAACTAACGGCTTGTGCCCCTCTTCATTTTGTCCACCAAGTTTGACCTACATCCTTGACTAATAAATGAAAACAAGATTCTTAAAAATGTAATTTTTCTAGAGACAGATTCCGAGTTACATTACTACCATTCTAGGCTAGATTGCTTCCTAATGCACTCTATGTATACAGAAGATTCTCTAAAACAAGGTGGGATTTAAACTCGAATTACATGTGGATTAGTTAGTAAGAGCAAGTATGATACTCTCACGATGCGCAAGGAGATAACAAAAATATAAACATGAATTTATGTAATGGAATATATTGATGACCATTAGATCCTTTTCTTACCATCAAAATAATATTGTACAATGAATCTTGTACTTTAAAATATTGTTACATACGTTTTCAACATACAAGTATTGACTAATGATAAAAACACCATCATCTTTAGAGAATTTACTTCATCAAACATCTAGAATGTATTTGTACTAAAAAGATTTTAAACTAGATTTCAAAATTACATCTTAAAATTGTTTTCACATTAAGAAACCTGCTAGTCTATTATTCTATTTTCTGTGCAATATTAGAAATTGATTATACAAACTAACTTTCAGATTGAGACTCTTCTCATTTGATTACTTTTATATTTCGATACTCAAATATATGAACTATAAATTTGATATTTTGTTAAAATATGTTATACACTTTGATTCTGATTATAAATTTATGATGTAAAATTATACTTTTTTTTTTGGGTAAGCTAAGCTTGAGTCAAGTTCAATTCTTTGAGTGGTTAGCTTGAAAGATAGTTTAGACCAGAATTATTTTTGCTAGACATAAAGTTGGTACAATAGTGGTAGGTTCTAGAATGTGCATGGATGTTATTAAAATATGGATACTATAAATAGCTTAGACCCATCCTATAAAATTTCACCAAATCCTGTTAAATCTATTATTCCTAAATTGAATTATAACGCATGGGATAGAACATATATTAACAAAAAAAAACTTCATAGTTACATGGACGCTGTGAAAAATGGAGAATTCGATAGATTTGATTTTTTTCTCCTCACACTCTTCTTAGCAAATAAAGATCTCTTTTCGTTATTTTGGTTGAGAAAGATTTCGCTTCCTACCTATGCGTGGTGATATCTAAAAAATTTAGATTCACTTGGTTTCCTAAAATATTTCTTTTCTATGTGCAATGATTTCTAACATATTTAAACATGCATAGCCTCCTAAAATATTTTTTTCTATGCATGATGATTTCTAACGTTTAGATATTTTGTAATATATTTGGATAACTTTAACATATCTAGATAACTTTTATTTTTTAAAAAATTATGGATATATCAGATGATTTTTCCACAATTTTCTTTCTAATTTTCTGGATTTTGGAGAGGGGTTTAGTTTTATCTCTCCTCTGCCTAATAGGTATAGATAGTCCCTGAAACAAGATAGGATTTAAACTCAATTAACACGTAGATTAGTAAATGTATGGATGCAATGGTAGCTAAGAGGAATGGCTAAACTCTAATTTAAAAGTTTAAGCTAATAGGTGAATAGGTCCATGAGTATATGAGAAATCCTAAGCCATCTGATGTGAGACCATTCCTTAATGGTGGAATATGCGGTATGAAAATGTTTTACTTATTTTTCAAACTAAGCGACATAACCACTAGTGTTAAGAGGGATGATGTTCCCTTACTTGGTTTCCTTTATTTTCAAGAACAAGCAAATGGCAAGGAAGATTCTGTTCGAGATATCCTAATCCAACCAAGCGTCTAAAACTGTAAAACGCCTCTTAGTTGTGAAGAAGAAAGGAGTTCCTTCTTTCCATTTCCTTACAAGCTCTCACACTTCTATGAAAAACACCAATTCAAAGTTCTTTATCATAGAAACTAGGTAGAAGAGTGTTGTTTTCATCCTACCATCTACTGTAATCTTGTCCATTAAAAGACTTAGTGGTGAACAGAGGCTTGGAGCTAGAATCACTCGTAAAGAGAATTTCCAAAAGGAAATAATTCCAACCTCATGATCTCCAATCCAAGCAACCATTATGAGCATATGTGCCTTCAGCTATGTCTGGAGAGAACCTTCAAATTACTTACGTGTGAGTGGTTAAGAATAAGCAGCAGCTTCCAGATTAGGTGACAAAGAGAACTACATTTTTGAGGAGTTAGAATAAATGCTGTCTAAAACTTTGGTTTTCCAAAATGGTGCAAGATTGCTCTCAGCCAGCCTACCTTAACCAAAGAACTTGTAAAATATTCAAATACACCAGATAACGAGCACATTAATTGGTATTCTTCATCAGCCAATTACCATGTGTTTCAGTTCCAAACAACACTAATGCACAAGAAGATTTTTCCACCGCCTAGAAGTAAGCCCTCCACAAAGGGATGCTACAGAAATGGATTTTCAAAGAGCAGCTCTAACAAGAATCTAACATCCAAGCAAAAGAAAATCACCTTCTTCCATGAAGGTTTGCCACAAAAGTTAAACAGCAACAGGAGATTCAAAAGCTTTGGTTGCTGTCGAAGTGAGAAAATAGAAAAACTGAAATGGGAGGAAAAGGGTCGTCAATGCTGACACAGAGGCATATCCCACCTTCCATTCATTCCTGTCCCTCAATTTCATGTAAAAAACGCATGAAAGATAGTAATCCAAGAGTATATATATGACAAAGCCAGACATACAAGAATCCTTTTTTTTTGTCTATACATCCCAAATACAACAAGGAAAACCGTCAATAAAAGGTTAATGCACCAAAATGTTAAAACTCATGATCTCTCAAATAGGGAAAGTTCATAACCAAAACCTACTTTCAGTTCTGTGCACCATCAACACATTTTAACTAAAACAGCACTGATTTTTTTTCCACCATAACCCTTCAACCTACTCAGAAGCTAGAGTTTCACCCTTAGTAGAGTTCTCCAAACTTTAGCAGGGCAACATTACCGCGGCATGCAGCAGCTCACTAGGAAAAATGGAAGTGAAAACTATTTACATCAGTGAGTAACAAAGAAGTCGAAGTCATGGTGATGAACACCAAGCTGCCTCAACCAGGAGGCTGCAGCACTGTGGAGGTTCCTGATCTTTTCATGGTCTAAACATGCAGGATTTGTCCAGATACTCCCCTGTACTTTGTAAGTGGCCAGTCCAAAGGAAGAAAGAGTGATGCGGTTGCTCTGTTCCTTTTGTTCAATTCCATTTCCTGCAGTACAATGTACACGTTTCTCCACATCTCCGGTCAAATTATCTGCAAAAGTCCCACAGCGAAACAGTGCATTAAGAGGTGAGTGGCAGTATTAGAATTTTGAATGCAGGCTAGAGCCAGCAGAGAACAGCAAACAAGGAAAAATTTTGAAACTGTTAGAGGGGCAGTTACGCAACATGACATGCATAAAAGTCAACTATATAAGAAGCACTTCTATAAGTAAACAGATATGTTCAACTTTGCTTGGGGATTTGACTCCACACAGTACAGTCAAATCCATATATCACAACGATTGTTACAAAACTAGGTTTTGCTCTTTCTGTGCATAAGGATTACAAATAGTTATAGAAACAAATCATTAATACAGAAAAGACTAGATCTTAATTGCATCAGATATGCAGGTGAATTTATATATCCCAAGATTGAGAAACCTGATAAATGTTATTATATGAATGTAGAAGGACAGTGACTGAAGTTTCGAGAGTGACTTCATATCATACAAATGCTACTTCTCAGTATAAAATCCTGGAAACATGTATAGTATGAAAATAATATGAATATTCGGCATGCGGACTAGACTGAGGGTTAATTTTCTACATAAAACAGAGATGTATTGTGCTGTGTAAAATGATATTTCCCTTATCCATGGAGACTGCTCAAATGCGATCTATTCTGGAAATAGAAATAAAAAACCTTTTGAACTGTAAATGTGACACTGGCACCATATCCTGTCATCGCTGTTGCATTGTGAAGATAACATGCCACCTTACTGCTTAACAACTTAAAGCCCCCAATGTTATTCAACTGTTCTTGAGGGCATTGCTGTGGGAACTGGTGTCAGACACATTATGACTCCCAAACAATACCACTATCGTTAGGACTTTCCTTAATGTGAATTCTGACTTTGTAAGAAATAATCCAACATCCCACGAATCATATATTCAAAGACTTAAATACCTTCCTTTATTCTTTTGCTACCTATAACTGCCGAATTAATACGATAACCAACAAACATAAAAGGTACTAAAGAAAGGACAGCAGTAGTCACGTTTCACAGTGCCTAGGTCCATAATATTCCTTCAGTACCAAAGCATTATACCATCTCTTTGTCATCTTTGTTCTTAACAGACAGATTAAAACAAAGAACCATGCTGTCAGGTCTCAGGAGAATACCAGACAGCCTTTATGGCAGCTTGGTTAGTGTTTGGCTTCCTATGATGAATGCATTTGATATTTAAGTAATGTAGTTTGCAATGTGACAAATGTTAAGTTGTGGTGTCAGTCCAAAATCTACATGAAACGTCTCAGAAAGCATGATATGTGGGAAGTAACAATTGATTTGTAGAATAGATGGAGAAAGTGAATAAGTTTAAACACGAAACAGTACTGCCCCAAAGCCGTGAGTCAATACAATATATTGAAAAAAGATGTTTCAAGAACCTCTAGAAGATAAAACATATGCCACATATCAAGTCCCTTTAGAAGATAAAACAAATGCCACGTATAAAGTTGAAGCTTTTATGTATGCAATTATTCATGGCTTCAGTTGTAACAAGATATTACTTGCATATTTGAATTTGATAGAATTCATGCAAATTGTTCAAGATATCTGGACATCTCATTGAATATATCTGGTATAGCATAAAAGAGATAATAGCAATATTTTTACACAGTTATTGATATGAAACTTCATTATCTTCAAAATTCATTTTCTTAAAAACATAAAAAGGTGATAAGTTATACAAAAAATTCTATCAAGATATATACCTTCATAGGGAAAGATATATTAAATAATTTAAACATAAAAAATAAGAATATCAAGTATAACTCTTAATGGGGCTCCATGTCTAATATCCCCAGGGCCAACCTGCGAAGGTGGCCTTCACCCACACACATAATGTAGGTTTAGGACTGCTATTTTTCCAACTATAGCTTTCATATTTGAAAACATTTGAGGCAAAAATGCTAAAATGTGTTAGCCTCAAGGTCCAAACATTCTCCAAACCTAAAATTTCAGATCTTGTTCAAGCACCTCAATGCAAACCCACGAGAGCATCTCCCTAAAGAAAAAAATGAGTTTGGACATGCCCTTCAAGTCTCATAATATGTGACTATGAAAATTGCAATACTATACAGTATGGCTATTTGAGCTATTCTTCAAATGAGAGCTTTATTTTGAAACTGCTTATTCTGTAGATAAGGAGATTTTAATGAATTCATTTAATATATGACATGTTTAGATTTGATACTGTTTAGTTGGCAATACAACTCAACTCAATTAAGCCTTAATCCCAAACTATTTGAGATCAGCTACATGAATCCTTTTCCTCCATTTCACTATATCTAGGGCTACACTTTCTGAAAGATGCAGAGATATGAAGTCCTTCCTTGCTATTTTATCCCATGTGACTTTTAGTCTACCTCTAGCCCTCTTTCCTTCTATATGTAACAGATCACTACTCCATTCCGTATTGTTTAGTTGGCAATGAATTTACTTAATACATAACCGACTGTATGCATATGCAGACTGCGAAGTTACCCAAAGGTTTGTAGGTTGTAAGATCGGAAAGATTTCAGAATGCCTATATTATGTCTATCATAGAACAAGGGCACCTATAGATATTTAACTTTATTCTGTCACAGAGCCTACATTCGATGAACAAATGACACGGGATTGTTACAATTTGACTTTGGCTTATTACATGTGTCTTAAAGATGAATGTGATTCCTAATGTCACATGTTTCCTTTTTCCTCTTTCAGCAAAACTCTTGCATTCAAATACTTTGGGGCCTGGCTTCTAGGTTTCACGTTCTTATACTACAAGACCTATAAGGTAGGCTTTCCTACCTACTAATTTGGCTTTCACATATTATAGCAGGCATGTTTAGTACGCATAATTAACTCTAAATATTGTTGACATTAGGTAGAAAATGAGTCATAAATGTCAAAAACATGATGGATCATTATTTAGTTCATGATGCCAGCCTCTTATAGATATTTAAGTTTTGTGGTGTGTTAACATATCTAACTTAAAGGGTTTCTTCGTAGCAAATCATGAATCCCTTGGACAACGGAAGGTCATCTTTTTATATTTTTTTAAAAAAATTTCAGTGGCATGGATTTTGTATAAATATCGAGCAAAATACTATTCAAAATGCTTTGAGAATTTATTTCTAAAAAAAAGATCCGTGTGAACTTGCCCACCCCCGCCCCCCATGAGTTGGGGGCTATTTCCAATTTCAACTCGGTCAAATGCATTTTTTCAAACATCTCCAAAGATAACCATCATAGTTACTTTTTCTTTTAGCTTGTCCTAACGAGCATTCAAAAATTCAAACCCATTACATTCCATCTAGGAAGCAGCATGTGTTACCAATAAATTAGGCAAGGGGTTGACAGATAATACATATGATTCACAATTTGTTTTGCAAAAACTAAATGTGACTAAAAAATGAAAAATGAAAATTGCCTAAGAGAGGAACAACTCATGAATAACCTGAATAAAAATATTGAATCAGCTTCCGGTTGCCCTATAGGATAGATTGTGGGTCACAAAAAATTGGACCCATCTTAAACCGTAACTAGAACAAACACTAAGTTCTACATGATCATACACATGCAGGAAATCACGAAGAATAGAACTTTAAAATGATGGAGAAATTTACTCCCTCCAAATCAATGGAACAGCCACAAGAACAAAAGAGTGATTGACAAAAACTAAATGAAAAAAGAGTGATATCATGAGGTAATAAGGAAAACAAATGCACAACTTTCCATTTTCACTTGCTTCTTTCCTGCAACATGCACACGTACCTTGAAAAGCTGAGGAGATGGTATGATAAGTTAGAAAGCATGCAGACAAATCTTTGACACTTGTATGAGTTGGAATGTGATAAATAGGGTACCTGTCAAAAAAATAAACAAACAGATTAGAAATCAACAAATTCACATGCTAAACTGACTTTCATGAAAGCAATCATTACATAATAAGAAAATAAAATCCTACATTTCTTATCAATCAAATCCCTTCTAAAAGTTCTAGAAAAACATATGCTTAGTAATTTCCCATATCTTCTAAAGGCAACAAAGTGAAATACTCCTAATACAGCTTCCATGGTATGTTATCAGTGACCATTATTTCGTTGCCATAAAAATCAGAAGGCATTTCTACCTCAGCCATGGATTTCAGAATGACTTCTGTAGCCCATCATTTTCACAATTTTTTCTAGTATCTCCAAAGTTCAAAAAGAAAGAAAAAATATGAAGAAGAATGAAGAAAATATGGGCATACCATGCAACTGACATCCAGCTAGCAGGTGATAGTTCCACACTCTTAAGGGTCATCAAACCTGGATAACTCCGAGCCAGCTCAGTTACCTAATCAATAGTATAGTTAGAAAAAAAAAAAAAAAAGATGCAGAAAATATATTTCAATATGTTTTTTAGATGTAAACTTGTCAAAAACAAAAGTCATGGAATTAAATCAAATAGATAATCTTGGCAAAACAATCTGTACCTTGTCCATCAGTGGCAGTCTTCTATATGGAGCATCATACTCAATATACTGAAAGCGTAGATGACCTAGGTTTTCCCTTGTTGGCCATGAAGCATCCTGGTCGAAGACTGAGTCATCTGATACAGCATCCCATGACCTAGATAGCTTCTCACTCTCACTGTCATCGCTGAAAGAATCACTCTCACTCTCTTCCAGCATGTTCCTATAAGAAAACCAGAATGCAGCTTAGCCTAGAGTTGCCTAGAATGGGTATCATCTCAAAGGGTGCAATTCATAGGTAGGATCCGATTGGAGACCTTGAAGCCATAGGAGATTTGCTGGTGTAAATCTGGATAGCAGACAGGTAAGGTACATAGTACTGGACTACAGTCTCGCCGTTGTCGATGACAACTGGGACACCAGCACCATAGACACTCCACTCATTATACTGATCCCAGAGGTCTCCGAGAGTGAAGTACTCAACCGTGTCCTTGCCAACTGGATGCCAGAGGGTGTTCAGATCTCGAATGCATGTCTGCACTGATGCAATCTAAAATTACCATTGGAATTTTCTGAAATTATCAACAAAGGACTAAAAAAAATATTCATTGGGATGGGAGAAGGATAAGGATATCTCAGTTAGAAAAATGGAACATGGATAGCAAGAAGTAATGACATAAACGATCCTTCATACATCACAAAAGAGGAAGCTATCAACTAAAGTTTCCCAAATATAATAAGCTCGAAAGGAAGTCAGGGAAAAAAATCAGCCTTTTCCCTTTTCTTTTTTCTCCAAACCGACATGAATCCAAATCTACAAATCTTTTAAGGTTTCCAAACAAGAGGGTCTTCCATATAATTTAATTGTAGCTTACCATCTATACCGACAAAAAGGGAAACTTTAAAGCAAGCATGACTACATGTCTACATAGCACCAAAGGATCTGAAAGTATGCAAAAAACCAACAAAAAGGGATATCCATTTCCAAAATCCACATTCCAATCCATCTGCATATCTTTTCAAATCCATTTCATATACATAGATAGAAACACCTAAAAGATAAAGATAGAAATTTTAGTTCTACACATCATAAATACACAGAATCAATTAAAAAAAGAAAAACCGTTTGATGAAAATTAACAAAAGAAAATTTTACAGAGTGAAAGAAGCAACAAAAGATCTACAAAATCAAATCAGAAACTTGAATAAATTAAGCAACAGTGTGGCACCACTACGGATTAGAAAGAAGGAAAAAAAAAGAAAAAAACAAATTTTGACCAACATACGAGATAATCAACTCAAAATCGTAATCAACCAATTTATACAATATAATATCGAAATAAAAATAAAAGAAAATATATTAAAAAAAGAGGCACCTTTGGGAGAGAATGCGACGGCACGGAAGGGGTGGTGCGGGTGAGGAAGCTCTGGAGATTGGAGTGCCTTCGACGAACGGCCGCCATCCCTTTTTTATTACAGTACTGATATTTGGATTCCTTTCCGCCCTACTTCTCCCTTTCTCTAATTTATTATCCAAATACCAGTATCAACACCTCTCCATATAAAATCAGACAAAAATATGACTATTTCCACCAAAGGAGGAGGAGGAGGAGGAGGAGGAGGAGGAGGAGGAGGAAGAGGAAGATCAAGAAAAGCACACTACTTGGAAGAATAAAAAGAGGAACAGCTGAGAATAAGAAGAAAGAAGAAGAAAGGAGCAAACTTTCTAAGTACAAGAAACAAAGGTGTTATCTTTCTGAAACCTCTCGTTGTTTCTGACCCTTTGGAGATGGAGAAAAGAAGAAGAAGGAAGCGAAGACGGTAAAAATCTATGGGTCACCCATGGTGACCTCTTGTTATATTTATTCTAACGTGGAATTGGAGATTCGCTAGAATTCGCTTGCACCCCTCCTCCCTTCCCGATTTAGAAAGCTCCGCCCCACTCCATCAATGCTTCCCCACGCTCCTCTCTCCCAATATCTCCAAATGCCCCCCAAAACTAAGACAATTTATTCCCACAAGACACCACACCAGGACTCCAATAAAGAAATGGATTATTTACCAAAAAAAAAAAAAAAAAGAAATGGAGACAATCAGAAGCACAGAGACTCCAAGAACAGAAGAAGAATAAGGACAAGAGAGAGTTAACGAGATAAAGGCGACAGGGAAATAAAGGGGAGCAAACCGAGCGCTTTAAGATTTATTCAAGGGTGGAAGGAACTCCGTTTCCACTCTGGAATCAGTTTCCCTTTTGCTTCGTTTTCTTCTGGCTTAGAACACAAGTGGCGCCTCTATTCCCCATTTATTCTCCCTCTATTCCTTTTTTTTTTATTCCGGTTTTTGAGCTGACGGGGAGAATCGTAAAATGAGAGGCAGTCTCGGGGAAGGAGACGGCGGCCGAGCCTTCCCGGCCAGCGAGTTCGGATCCTCTACAAGCCTTGGCACCCGTCCAATTCTTACACTTAAATCATCGCCCGTCCTTTTCGAATGGACCCCACTAATCAACGTTGCGGAACTGGATAGTATCCACCGTTGATTGTGGGACCCACTTTTAGTCCACGGCCCAAAAAAAAAAAACGCTAGCGCACCGCTCGCTTCGCCGCGTGTGCTGTGCGGTACGTGTCGTCGTCCTTTCCCAATTCCTCAACGAGTCCCCCAGATCATCCCCCGAAAGCTCCAACCCGGTTTTCGTGCGAACTTTGAGGGTAGGAAGCCCTCCAAAATCGGCTTTAGCAGCATTCGGTGACACTTCAGGGGGACGAATATTATTTTCTTTCTAATTAACAAAAGCCGTGCGTGCTTGCAGGACTTCACGGGGCGGCGCATTCTAGATGATTCGGCTACGGTAATCAAGAAGGCCCGAAGTCGAAAATGCATTACCAGTGAAGGGCCGCTGCTCCACAACATTCACAAATTCCTGAAAAAGTGTGGCTTCTGTCATATTATATATGTCTACAGAGAGGTAAATAGTACTGTAAATAAAATTGCTTCTTTTGCGGCTCATCATTCTGAGGATTTTATTTAGATGAACCACATATCCGTGCATAAATCGTTGTATAATATTTTTTTTCTAATTTTATTAGCCGCATTCACATCGATCGCGTATGAGCATTCACATCCATCGTGTGAGCTGCTAGCTGGCAAATTGATCAAGTGTGGAGGAGGACTTGCCCGGGCTTGACTTCTAGCCCCCACTTTTAAGGACGTGTCAGTGGAACATTTGGTTGGATCCTGACAAAAGTTCAAATAGGTAGATTTGGCATCCTTGTCACGCATTTCATTATCAGATGTGCAAAATGGCTGAAGGGAGCCGAAATGTAACGAAGTATTGTTACTGCACCTAGCGACTAAGATGTGTAGATCGAGTCGGTGCTATTAAATCTAGTCGTTATCTCATACACGAAATGACGATCGACATGTCTAGAGTGGTACATCAATCTACCGGTGTACTTGAGGTTGATGGTGTCATAAAATATGACCTTTAGTCCTTTCGAGTCAATTTTTATTTGAAGTTATTGTGGTACAGCTTTGCACTAAGGATTTAGGGCTCGTTTGGTTCGCGGGAAGTATTTTTCCTCCTAGGAATATGATTCCTGGGAATCATATTCCTAGGAAGAGGATACCTAGGAAAGTATTTTTAGCATGTTTGGTTAACCATGGGAAAGTGACAAATTTCCAAAGTGCTTATGTTTGGTTGACCATCCACTTTCCTAAGAAAGTTATGTATAATTCCTATTATGCCCTTAATAAAAATTAGTTCTTTAATGCCTCTTTAATGCTTTTTTAATGTTGAAGGGTCTTTTTGGAAAAAAATAAAAAAGGAGTGATTCCCACCTCATGGGAAAGTAACTTTCCCATGTTTCTCATGGGAAAGACTTTTCCATGAAATGTGGGAATCATATTCTCATGGGAATATAACTTTCCCATCTCTCTCCTTTGAAAACTCCAACCAAACAAGAGGCATTTCATTACTTTCCCGTTGACCACACTTTCCCCCCTCCTTTTCCTGCGAACCAAACGAGCCCTTAGGATTTATGCGCAAGTCGGAAGAGTAAAGGGATAGATGTGGGATGAAATTAATCATTCCTAATTTTCATTATCTCATTTCTTTTTTTTTTTTTTTTGCTAATACGGGTGGATCATACCTGTCGGGTACGGATACACCCAATAAAGTCAAAAAATAGGATACCTCGGAGTGCCAAAGGCAACTCCCCATCTCCAGTCCACAATGTGTCTCCGGAATGGCGAGCTACAAATGCAGCTACCCAATCCGCAGCCCCATTGGCTTCACGGTAGATATGCTTGGCCTGATCTTTGATAACTCAAACTGGCAAAAGATTTAGCTAGAAGATAGGGTCCGAGTTATTGGATAAGGTTTGGCTTGTTGATTTTGACAAGTTCTTTGAATAGTTATCTTAAAATATGGACATCCAAATTAAACTTCTACTCTAGGACTTTTCTATTAAAAGATGTTATTAAGTTAATCATGCCTAATTTTCATTATCTTATTTCTTTGACAACTCAAACTGGCAAAAGATTTAGCTAGAAGATAGGGTCAGAGTTATTGGATAAGGTTTGGCTTGTTGTTTTTGACAATTTCTTTGAATGGTTATCTTAAAATATGGACTTCCGAATTAAACATCTACTTTTAGGACTTTTCTACAAAAAAGATGTTTTGATATAATCAATATTTTTATTTGTATTTACAGAAATAAATATCAAGCTACTTCTCTATTGCAAGCTATGAACATAATGGAATACAAATAAATGGGAGTTCTTAGATATTTCCATATCCTCGCATGATGCTCGGAATAGATACAAGTAATGATATAGGCGATCGTACGAATTTAGCAACTCAAGCTCAACTCAAGATAAGCTCAAATCGAGCTTGATTCAGATATGAACAAATCAAGCTAGAATCAGAAAAATAGGCTTGAAATGAGTTTCAAGGTAAGCTAAAATTAATCCATCTCGAAAAGGTTGAGCTCAATAGGGCTCAAATTTATTTATATTTTATATACTGTGTGTTTTATAGATAATGTATTATTGGATCAAGGCTTTTACTAATGATATTATTTATTCTTAAAATTAACTAAATGTTAGCATAGGCCCAAACCAAGATTGAAATCAAGCTTGAATTCCAGCTTGAGCAAAGCTTGATTCAAGATTAATGATTTTAACTTGTGCTGAGATTATCAAGCTTCTCAATTAAGCCTGTCTTGGGCTTGATTTGGAATTAAGAGCTCTATCTCAAAGTTCAAACTGGAGATTAATTTCAAATCAAGGTTGAGCTTGATTACACCTAAGCTGGACCAAGCTTAGACTATTACAAACCCTAGCCATATAGCATGAGGAGACTAGTGCTATTTGTAGTGGGATTGTAGTATTAGGCACGGATCCCCTTGTGACACATGGTAACATATAGTTTTTGAATCTTAGACTGGGTCCCAACTCATTTTTCATCATCCCTTTAACGCCATTAGGCTTTAGTACTGATCGATCCTATTTGATAAAAAAAAATGCTCCTTATGCCACAAAACATAAAAGAGCATCAGTAACAGATTTTATCTTTTCACGATCGCCAATGCAACAATGATCATAGATATATTTTTTTAGAAAAAGCAGAATCCCCACTATCATTTTAAATTTACTTTACATGGAACATGCTTGGTCTAAGAGTCTCCTAATTTATAATTAATATTATATTCTATATGTTTCATCTCTTACGATAAGTGCGTTTGCAGCACTATGGACTTGTTTGGTTCGCAGGAAAAGAAGGAAAAGTATGGTCAATAAAAAAATAAAGAAATGCCTTTTGTTTAGTTGGAGTTTTCAAAAAAGAGAGATGAGAAAATAGCATTCTCATAAGAATAAACCACTTTTTTAAATATTCATAAGCCATCAAAATCCATAAGTAAGGTCTCTTTCTCTATTAAGGGTATAATGGGTGTTTCATATAACTTTTTCAGAAAAATAAATACTCAACTAAACATAAGCCACTTTTTTATGACTAACCAAATATGCAAAAATTATTTTTCAAGCATTATATTCTCAGAATCATTTTTTTAGAAAAAATATTTTAGTAAAAAAAAAATTTCTGCGAACCAAACGAGTTCTATATGGAGATCACATTTTCTTGATGCCATGTCGTAACAATTGTTTCCTTTTTCATATATTCACTGCATGCAATAATATTTTCTGACATGCCGATTTGATCAATATATGATTTTTTTGCTTACTTTGATAGGGAAATGATCCTTACAACACTCAGGAAGAGGCATGCTGTATCTGGATATGTGTATAGATCAATAGGATATCTAATTAATGTATGGATATGTAGGTTATTGCCTAATAATTTGAGGAATAGTTATCCCTGACATATCACTCAGACTTGTCCCAAGGAGTCCAACAGCTTAATAATTGAAGAAAAGAACATTGCTCCTATCTTATTTTTGTAGTGTAGCTTATACTTTCAAGACAAACAAAATTAGTTCGACCCGCAGGAGAAGGAGAACCCAATGCTGGCATTATATTTATGCACCAATTATCATGCTTATCACCTAAGAAAATTCATCAACCAAGTAGATTATTGAACTTTTTTATGCATGTGTAATCTTAATTGAAATAAGAAGATTTCCTAATGATCTATATATCAGATCATCTCATTTTGAGCTCAATTGCACACAAGAAAATCCTTTTAGGCCCTCTCACTTTTTGACTAGCATAAAATATTTAAAAGGAACAAAATTAAAGGCATATATCAACCATTTTTCTTATTCATTTCTTTGTGTTGTCTTGCATCTTTCATTCGTTATGTATTATAATCAAATCCTTTGCATTTATTGAGAATATTAAATGTAGCAAATGATCTTCTACTCTTGCATCCCACTACTCCATCTCAAAAAATCATCAAGAAGTTCCATAAATGTACGTACCTTCTTTTTTTTCCTTTTATCTCCTTTCTTTTTTTCTTTTCGTGAGAATATATTCTGATTTCGGCAGTCCTCCCATATTAACATCTCAAAATCTCGAGGATGGCATCACTTTCATGACTAAAATCCTGGTCTTTTAACAAGCAGTGAGGTGGGATCACTGAGACCACATTGAAGCTACTTTTTTCTTTGAACTTTCTTCAATTAGCTCCATCCATTCCTTTTGGAACCAGTTGGGGACCTTTTGCAGCAGCTCGACACTTGGCTTGCACTGTAAAGGCCAAGGAGTGAATTAGTGAAACATCCCCTACTTATTTATTTGCAAGCCAACCACCAAGCAGCAGCAACAGAGGAGACCACACTGTGTTCATCATGGTGGATCCAAATCTACGATTCTAATGAAATTCACTAGACTTTTGTGCCCACTAAATGAAACCAAGGGAAAGAGTGACAAATGAGTGGAAAGTAGTATACATTTGCATGGGAAACCGAGAGAAGAAATCGAGAAAAGATAAAACGCTCTCGTCAGCGTGGGGGCGGAGAGCTGCTGCTGTCGTTCTCTGACGCTTGGGGTCGGTGGGCATACTACTGTGCTCGGGGAGTTTTTCCAGCTTCAGCGCCCAACTACTCCCCGGACCTTCGAAACAGCGTTTGCTTGTAAAATAAGCACGAAAACATACTTAATTTTTTCGTTTACTTTTATCAAACACTAATTTATAGCCAATGGAAGGGTGGTCTTTTTTAAAAAAATTATATGGTGGAGAAGAATGCCAACATTAATTGGCTACCGTGATCAGCAGGATTCAAGAAGACCCCTGCGGTGGTAAAAAGGGACACATTTGCTTCAAAATATTTAGGCGATGGCGAAACAAGCATGTGTTCATATAGACCAATGAGGCTGCGGACTGCATGGCTTCTTATGTGATCTGTCATTATAAAAAAATTTTGTGGGCTAAAGAGGAGGAGTTATTTACGGCACTTCATGATTTATTATTTTCTTTTTTTATTGGCTGTTATGAAATATCTATTTTAGCAAAAATAAAAAAAATGCCAATGTTAATTGTTTGATTGCCAATATTATGGAGTCTAACTTTGGATATTTTGTCTATGAATTTTCTTCTAGTTGTTATTAATGAAAGTAGACTCTTCACTAATCCAAAAATATTAAAATAAAATGATGTAGTTAACCTGTCTGTCATCTTATATTTAACACGTACTTCATGGATGTTAATCAACCCATCAGGAATTAAAAATCTTGTTCTTGCCGGAGGTACTGCCATTATTAACGTTCAATTATTGGTTTTAACAAATTATCCATGACCATAGTAAGGAGATGCAAGAACCTCATTGGCATTGCCATTAAGTGAATCGATATGATAACCTAAAAACACTTCAGACGTTAGTTAAGGATACAATTAATGATCAAACACTTGGGTCTCTTTAAAATAAAATAAATAAAAAACATGTCTCCATCTCTTCCAAACTTAATTGCTTGTGCTCGCCTGGTCTTTCTATAGTCTTTTTCCATTTTAGCGTGGGAACATAATGAGCTCACTGCCGCCACTACAATGACAGAAAGATAACGTTGGCCATCAAGGACAAGCTATCATAGTCGAAGTGGAGCCACAGATCATATTATCTCTTTAATAAGGAGCACCAAAGTTTCCAAAAGGTCCCACTAAAGTCCTAATCCATGGAAGCATTTATATGGGGGCACGATGATACTCCGCCACGCCAATGGATGGCAGTCAAATCAATCAAATTAAGCAGGTTGGTAGCACCCGGGAGAGAGACTAAGATATCACATTCTATCAATTTTTAAAGTTACAAGACAGTAATTAATCCAACAAGATACGGATCAGATCAGATAGATACACAATGAACCAAAAAAAAAATTGATCCAAACTTTATCTATTTATTAAATAAATTTAAATTTTAAATTTAACTATTTTGCCAATTAGATAAATTAATTTGATCTATAATAAATTAAAATAAATTAAACGATTAAGTATTACCATTTTTATTGGATTAATAGATTCGAGTAACTAGCAAGAAAAAGAAAGATAAAAAATTGGCCAATTGAATCCATTATTGATTCGTGGAAAGTATTTTTTCTTCTAGAAATATGATTTCTGAGAAGCAGATTCCTGAAAAAAGGATTCCTGAAAAAGTACTTTTAGCATGTTTAGTTGACAATGAAAAAGTGACAGATTTTCAGAGTGCTTATGTTCGGTTGACCATCCATTTTTAAAAAAAGTTGTGTGTAATTTTTATTATACCCTTAATAAAAATTAGGTTTTTAATGTCTCTTTAATGCTGAAGGGTTTTTTTGAGAAAAAATAAAAATGGAGTGATTCTCGGCTCATGAAAAAGTAACTTTTCCATATTTCTTATGGGAAAAACTTTCTCATGAAATATGAGAATTATATTCCCATTGAAATACAACTTTTCCGTTTCTCTTTTGAAAACTCCAACCAAACAAGAGGCATCTCATGATTACTTTTCCGTTGACCATATTTTCCTCCCTTCTTTTTCCGCGAACCAAACAAGCCCTATAAAAATTCAATAGAAAGTTGTTCTTAGGGTAAGGTGGAACCTTTTGATAGATTCTCACTTTACCTAACATCTAGAAACTATGGAACATGGTCAATGTTGGGCTAGTCTTCATACAAATCGCATTCGAACAAATTGTAGAGTTTCAAAAGGTTCGCAGGAAAATAAGATAAATCGAGGGCTTGCATGAAAAAATATGAAGCTTAACGTGTCGTGTGGTGGTGGGATCTCGCGATATGTGCGGCAACAATTAAGACCAAGTGGCGCTGCCGTGACACGAATGACACCCGAGACCTAAAATTCCAACAGCAATCAGTAAATACAGGCAGCTTCATTAAAGAAAATCTATGGAATGAAGAAAGTTTGCATTGGATTGATGGAGGACAGCTGCAGGATAAAAGAAGTCATGGGTAGTTCACGGTCATGAGTGTTTCTTCTTTCTTCTACTTTTTTTTCTTCCTTGGAAAAAATTGTCTCTTCTTTACTTTAATCCATCAAAGTTGCAATATTTTGACTTGATCGTAGAGGTTCATATGATTGACTGGCCAAATTCTTCACCTCAGACACAGACAAGGTAGACATATAAGCTTAAGATTTTATGGATTCAAGACACGTCAGAAAGTAAAGGCAAAGAAGCCATGGGTAGTTCATGCACATGAATGTTTCTTCTTTCTTCTCTATTTTTTTTCCTTCCTTGGAAAAAATTGTCTCTTCTTTACTTTAATCCAACAAAGTTGCAATATTTTGACCTGATCATAGAGGTTCATATGATTGACTGGCCAAATTCTTCACCTTAGACACCGACAAGGTAGACATATAAGCTTAAGATTTTATGGATTCAAGAAACGTCAGAAAGTAAAGGCAAAGTGGTCAAACACTTGGACTTTGATTTGCATGAACCCCCTTTGGTTTGGTCCTGGTCTCATTCTTCCTTATCCTAAGGATTACAAGCCAAGTCTGATATCGGCCAAGACGGCAGCTTTTTGCGGCACACCTGATTGAGAACTTGCACCCCATCACTTGTTTTCACAAAGAGGTTAGACAATGGCATGGATCAAACACCACAGCCAACTTGTTCCACCTAAGAAGCATCAAATTTTATCCAATAATAATGATGAGGGAAGCAATATATGATCTCCAAAAGAAACACTGCAATAACGTCCGCATAATGCAAAGTAATGGGCTGGAATATGTAGTTTAAGCTGGTATATGGAGGAATTAATGCAAACCTAGATTCTCTCTTAAAGTTCTAGAAGGGAACAAAAAGATGGCAGGAGAGAGGTGAAGAATTAACGTTTAATTTAGGACAGGATCAAATGAACATTTAAAGCTTGGGAAAAATGGTGCCTCTCATTGATTGAAAATTGAATTTCTTCATTGCCTAACTATACTTGGGCCAATGGACATCTCTCCCTGAAAAATTTAGGCATTGACAAAGAGCTGTAAGCAAGGGCCACAAACTTGGACCTGACCTGAAGTGGTCAAACCCATAGACCTGTGGACTGGGTTGGTCTGAAAGTGAATCCATCAAAAAATTCAGATCTAAATTTTGGTCTAGCAATACTAACATTTATAGGGGGTAATATGTAGTTGTACTTCTACTAAATTTGATCTAGTACCTGCAAGCTGATTGCCGGGACGACTACAACTTTAGCAGAACCATCTTTCCACTGATGGTCAGAGGGCCTCCATCCTAATTCCTATGCAGTAAATTTCGCCTTTGAGCCTGTGTTTTCTTCTGAATAGATCCTTAATGAAAGCTTTCTGCTTTGTATTCTGAGATTACTCGGTTGTGTAATTAGGGAAGTAGGAGAGTGCAGCAATTATCCAAAGAGAGATTCAATGGAAATTCTTGAGTTCAAATTGTACTAGATTAAACTAGTCCCTGCAAGCCAAATGCCGGGACTTGTTCAAAATCGAGAGAAGCTTGACTATGTATATACACCTGAGACATATCCGTAATACTCAAAATTTCTCGGCAGTTTATGAAATCTTGCTTCTGCTAAATATGAACTAGTTCGAATTTGCATGACCCCCCACGAAGTGTTAAAATTATTGAATCTTGAAAGATTTGGCAATCGAGTTACACATGAAGGCTTTTGCTTCATAACATTACACTTCAACCTTCTCCGTTTAGAATGCAAATTTGACTTGGCCCCATTTTGTGTTTGCTTGCTACAAGTGGCTTGAGAAGATCTTTTTTTTAATAATTTCTTTCTCTCTTTTTTAAAAAAAAATCAGTATAGCCTCTGCTGACAAACTGATTAGCATTTATCTGGTTAAGGATCTATATTTTTTGGGATATAATTAGAATTCAGTTTTCAATTAAATATGTAGTGAAATGTGTTTTTTATGTTTTGTATGATCTGGCGATGCTGGAAGCTATAGGTTATAGAACAGCAAAGACCAACTGACAATCTGCGTCATGCTTTATTTTTGACAAGATGCAAATATTCTTGCAGTTGGGGCAGCAAAACATCGAGAGAAAACGAGAAAGTAACTGGAATTGATGTGCCTATGGCAGTTTGCTGCTACAAGGTTCATCTGAAACCAGATTGCGAAGTCGTATACAGCGTAAATAAAATGGTGGATCCTCAGTTGCGCAAATGCAGCTTTCAGTGGTTAGCACAGGCGGTCACTATTAGTGTCACAGTGCAGCACCGTTTACAAACACGAATTAGTGGTCCATGAAAACAATTGCAGTCATGGCTTTTTAGGAAGTATCATATGGATTATTCATGGGTCTAAATCGAAATATACAACCTTTGAATTAAGGTCAAATGCATTGTAGTTGATCGAACTGAACTGAGCTGAGCTGACTGAAAAACAGATCTGGTGCCCAACGTCATTCTAATTGTTTTCCTCAACAAAAGTACTTATGGTAGCACCAATGGCCTGGCGTGCATGCTACCGACATGGCCACTTCATTCTAGCAGTTCCTCTCACCAACTGGACTCACGCATTCAAGCCTCCCATGCATTTGGCTCTCTCTCCCAATAGTTCACACTATCCATGTTCGTCAGCATGCCACTTTCATTTCCTGAAATTTGTTGCACCATGCCATAGTATCATCTCTAACAGCCAACTTCATCCCTATATATATAATCTGACAGCCAACGATCCAATATTGGCGTCAGTCACAGCAAAAAGAAAGAAAACCAGAAGAAAGAAGCAAGCAGAAGACAAGCCATGAGGAGCTCTTGCTTAATGATCATGGTTCTTCTCGCCATTGCCGTCGTCGATGCTTCCCCAGAGACGACGGTGCATGAGGCCTCAAGCAGGGAACCTGTGCCGGTCAGTCTGAGCAACAGGTTAAGTGGGCTGCTCGCAAGGAGCGGTGGCTTGTGGACTTCAGCCGGCAGAAAGGTGGCGGGAGGTGAGAATAGTGTGCCTGCGGATGAGATGAGGACTGGGGAGATAACCCAAGAAAGTAATCAGATTTTGAACGCCTGCATGACCAAGGAAGCATGCCAGAAGAAGGCGGCAGTTTGCTCCAAGAAATGCAGCAGCTGCAAGAAAGCACGAGAAATGCACTGCTAAACGAAGAAGTTTGGAGTTGTAGTCTTTAGCTTGTTGTCACTTTCTAGTTCTTATGTGACTTGCTTTTGTTTTCTTCCAGATTTCCTGGACTTTCTGTAGTTCACTGCAACAATAAAGGCAGTTCCTGTTAGGGTTTTTGTTTTGTGGAACTTTATGGTATCTCTGAAAAACGAATACGGTTGGTTTCCTTTTTTTTTCTGGGTACATAATATGGTTCCTATCCTCTCTTTTTTTTGGTTTCTTTGAAGAACCTAATAAGTGCTGATCTGAGTTGAGCCATTGGTGGAATTTGGTTCTCTTTGCTTAATGGTGGTGAATCTCATTTTTACTGTGTCTGTCATTATTTTGATATCTTAATCATTATATATCAGCCATGGTCTTGGAATATTTTTGGTCTTTTATAACTTTCCCCACCTTTCCCTGGCGGTTATAAACCAAGATAAACATTTTATCTTAGCATCGATCACCCACAAAGATTACCGAGATATCATCAAATCTTGAGTAGGATTTATATTGTTCTGCATGTGAGCTTTGTCTTTTCCCCTTTCTTCTGACATGTTACATGCCATCTGTTATGCCTTTTTTTTCTACAAAGGGTCGAACGTAGTAACATTTTTTTCCGAACCATTGAAAAGTTTGCAAATTATTCCTGAAATTTTTGGAGTGACTCGATTCAATATTGAACAGTCTAGATTTATAATTAATTAAATAGCAAATGAGCTGCCATTTTGTTCGTTCTTGTTGCCTACTTGTCTTCTCATCCTTTTTTGCCACATAAACCAGTTCATGGCAAGATAAAAAACATCCTTAAGCTTTTTTTACTTTCGTCAAATTTGATTTTTTTCTTTTTTAGCTTTTACCGAATATTTGGTGAACTTTTCCGCGCATCAAATTATCCTGAAATTCTTATGGCATCTTTTGCCCACTGCAACAACCTTGACAACAACCCATCCTAGGGCACCTTGTTAAGAAAGAGTTAATCAAATGTATTAAATGACACCTTATAGCATTTTAGTACACCCTGGCAATGTAATTAACATAAATAATTGTATCTAAGTAATGACTTTATTTTATATATTGCCGTTTAGCATTTTGCATAAATATTTTCTGTTTTAGAATTGCTAAAGTATATCTGTAATATCAGAATGTAGATAAATTGTTTGATTAAAAATATCCAAAGAATTGTTATTTCACTATTATTTGCAGCCAAAAAAGTTATTGAGAAACAAGTTATTGTCATCTTTAGAACATTTAATAGACTAATCGTCCATTAAAATGTCATAACAGCCAATGCTGTCACATAGCCATAACAACATTATATATTTAAAATGGATCTGATACACATCGCAAGCCGGTTTTAATCGTAACCAAATCACAAGCGCAAGCTGATTAACAATGCACCAGGGCAGACCACAGAACTGAAACCTGCTATCGGAATTCAATGCTGCTCTCCAAAATAAGCAGTAAGTATTAGCCTGCTTCCCCCGACCTAATATCCATCTCCCCTCAGCACTGCCTGGCTCTAACAGAATCCACAGATTGGTGGTTCAAAACTAAGCCATAATCTCCTCTACAGAAGTTTTCCAATGGGCTGCTGGCTGTATAGGTGAACGTTTATGACATCATAGAGCTCAAAGATGCAGTGTTGGAAGTGCAGGAACTTCATCATATGTCATTTGAGTCAAAGAGCAGGGACCTTTTCAAAGTTAAGGCATAGATTCAAACAATACAAAAGCCTTAAAATGATATTTCCTTGACATACGTAACTTTTAGGATATGAAATGATGTGAATCATCCAGGGGCAAGATGATGAAAATTTAATGATTTGTTTGCCCTCTTCCTTGAAATGCCAGTCAAAATATCAACAACAGAACATTAGCAGTATTACTATACAACCAGATAAAACAGATGCTTTAGTGGGAGAGAAGTAATAAAGAATTACATCTGTGAGTATTCTTGCTTTCTTGGGCTTTGGCTTTCATATTAACACTTCATAGAATCAGCAATCCAATGTGGAATGTACAACCAAGATCACCGAAACATACGGCAGGATATCTTTTGTGAGAATCTCCTGTTTTGCAGAAAATCAGGAGTGAACTTGAGATAAATGGTTAGAAATAAATAAATCAAGATGTGTTTTAAGAATTTACCAGCAAACCACCACACAGTAGGTTGTCAATGGAACAAAAGAAAAATGGGAATGCTTTCCCTTCGAGATATGAATAATTTAGGTGACAAAGTTTCTTCATATCAGCCTTTTATCCTGGCATAGCCTTCAAAAGGATCAAACCATTCCTTGTCCTTCCTGGCAGCTTGATCCCAGCGTTCCTTAAATTTTTCCAGCTCAGCAGTGGACTGCCTTCTGATCTGTTGAACGATAGCATGAAAAACAGATGACAAATATAAGCATCTTAAATTTGATCATTGTCATAATGAAATTTAATATTCTTTTCTGCTGGAACCATGTTAAATATACTGTTGTTCTTACATGGGCTCTTAAATCCAGGGATTTGCTTGGTGCCTGTAATAAGAGAAAGTAAACTGAAATTACTTTATAATATAAGTTGACATTAGTGTAGCACATGAAATTGCAAAAGTTGATATTGAGTTATGTTCCGGTATGCCAAAAAAGTAGGGTAGAAAACAAAAATAATACAATTTCAAAGTAATGAAACAAAAAAGGGACTGAGAAAGAGTCTCTTATAAACTCAGTATCTTTAACTAAAATTATACCAATTTGCAGAACTTACTCATGAAGTGATGCCTGCTACTGGCTTTAATTAGTTGTTGGTTTTTGCAAGAAGTAAGAATAATGTATCTTGTAAGATGTAACTTAGGAATCTACAAAATCTCAATAAATGTCCTCTAAAAATTAAGGGGATAGTCTATTATATGTGTGTTTTTGCGTACAATGTGTGTGCATTGTTTTCCTTTGCGAATGCTGTGGAGGTAGTCTATTATAAGCGGATGCTATTGCCCCCTTCACTGATTATTGCTACAACTTCTATGATGGCAAACCATGAGAACTTCAATTTGAGCATTTATCATATGCTTACAGAACCTTGCATGTTATTGTCTAGCTATCATCATCTACCATTTCCTGCTGTTGAATTGATGAGTACAAGCAGCCCCTTCTTTCCCTACCTCCAAAGGAATATTTACTCACATCATTCATCGGAGTTCATTCGAGCATCATTGAACAGTAACATAACTCAAAAGCGAACAGCACAAATAAAACAAGTGTCATTAGCACGATAATATTCAGAAAATATATAGAATTTACAATCTTATTATCACATTTTAACAAAATCTACTCAGGAAAAATTGCTTAAACAATTTTTGAACTCTCACGATTTTAAGTAATATCTTCAGGAAAAATAAAACTAACACCTTCCAGATGCAACTTTGCTTTTAAATTTGGGAAGAATTATAAACAAACAAGCAAAGAGGGAAAAAACAGTATCTAGTGATGATGAGGTTGAACCTTATTAACAGATCCTCCTCCCAAGGAAGGTATTCCCTGGTGAACAATGTATTCGACGTCGATCACTCCAACCTTCTTAGTTCGATCACCCTGAAATTCCATGCAGTACTTCGTACATGTTTAAAATGCATTTTGTAGCCTTATATATCTACAACATGATAATTCATAAAAAGCAAAGTGGCGCTAGCAAATAATTTTCCAGAATTGATGTTATAAAGGATGAAGAGTTCTGTTCTTTCACTAAATATTGATTTTGCAGATCGCAAAATAATCTGTTAGATGTAAAATTAGCACCAAAGGAGCAGTTTGGTATTTGCTTGATCTGATGCTCAGGCAAAAAAAAATTATGTGAATGAACTACTAAGCAAAATAAGTAGTAACAGTCTAACAAAATCGCATAAACAAGCATCACATGATAAAAAAATGAGTACAAGGGAATTAAGTAAAACACATGGATATTCAAACATTGAACCAATAGTATCATTTATTTCATCAAATTATGAACTTATAAAATGAACCCTAGTGCAATGAACGGTCAATTATTTTAGAAAATCATATGCTGCTGAAATAAATATAGGTGGATATTCAGACTGTCAAAATGAGATAATATCCTTTGCAATAATAGCAGGGTATTGGATCATTTTCTCAGTTGACATGCAATTTATCAAATGACAATTAGCTTAATCTGTTTATTTTTATCACCTGAGCGCAATATCCAAGCTTCATGTCCAGCCCCCATCCATGAATCAGGTCATTCTGCATAATGTTACAAGATTCCACATTACACAACTTAAGAAGAAAGACTGATGCTTTAAACTATTGAGGAAAAATAACATTGCAATATTGAGAATAAAAAGTATAGACATAATAAAACAAATCTCCGAGCACTCAGCAGTTTGAAACATAATTGTACTAGAAACCAACTTAGAGTTCCATGACCGAAGTTTCTATAACAACAGGATCATTATTGCTTGCCAGAGGAATAGGTCACCACATCCATGAATATGTATGCTAACATATGAACTCCAGAAAAGCATGTTGTAAGATAAATGCATACACTAGACTGTCTGATTTTATCTTTGTCCTGCATATTTCATTGTTTCTAGTTTCAGTGACATGCTCGGATGGGGAAAAGGTCCAGTAGACCTTCTGTGTTCTATCATCTGTTTTTTTTTAAAAAAAAAAAAGATCAGACTATGAAATGATTAGTGATTTACATTCAGTATCTTTTTCCCTGACATTTTCAGTATCCAAAGCACCAATAATAAATGAGTGGTATCACCAACAACACAGTTCAATGCTGAGTATTTGTAACAATAAAGCTAACCTTCCTATATAATGAATAAGAAAATTAGTTTGCTAATTGAGCTGATAACAGAATAAAATGTGGAGATGCAGAGCCCAAATAGCATGCTACCAAGAAGTACGGTAGAAAAGAGCAAGCTTGTAATTTGGCAACACCCAAAATCTTAACTAACTGGCGATAATGCTAGAAAAAAGACAGTTGTGAACTAACTGGCGAACGATAATGCTAGAAAAGACAGTTGTGAACTAAGATATAAAGGTGGACAACACTGAAGACCTTCTGAAATAAATCCCACTTCTCTGAGCATAAAGAACTATTCTAAGTTTCCTTGGAAGATGCCTGTTGACAACTTGGTTCCATGCACAATCCAATGTGAAAACTGGTGACTATGAATAAATAGAAATGGTTCAAACAAGCACTTTCTTTTCAGAATTTGAATTCCAGCTGCTAAATAAGGAAGCTATGTTTTGGAGTAATTAAAACTGCATTTGCATATAATATTCAGGCAACTTATGAAATCAGGGCCTAGTATAAGTATCTACGAACTTCAAATACCGATGACATTTGCACTTAATAAAAATAAAATGCAAACAAAACAATGTAGAGATTTATGGTCACACCTGGATGAGATGCCACACACATTTCCATGCTGCTCGAGAGAACACAGGTGCCATCCCTTCAACCCATCTGGCATCAACCAGTAAATTTGTAAAATTTAAATCTAATGGAAAGATGCAAGAACTTGTGGGCTATCAGCCACTACATTACCTAAAATTTATAAGGAATAATGACAAACTGAGAGGTGCAAAAGATTGCAGACAACAGACCAAAAGCCAAGAGGGATTAAGCAACACTATGTAATTGCATTTTGGTCATAGGTCTGTAATTCTTAAGTCATATGAAGGTGCCACTAGCAGAGTTGGTAAAGTTGCTGGGAGTTGCTACCATCTGCCTAGGTTCGAAAACCTCCTTCACCATAATAAAAGAAGCTGGGGCTCTGCATCTGCCCTAATCAAGTTTTCTAAAATAAGATGAAAATCATACTTATTTGAGGTACAAAACTTTGCTGCTCTAAGGTCACGAGATCATATACTGACAGAAATGAAAAGAAGAGGCAAGAATAGACCAAAGTACATTAAAGATTTTCAGCTTAAGAAACAGTGGAAGAAAAAAAAAATGTGGTTAGATGGATTGGGGATATTGCACTCTTCCAGCAAAAATATAAACATGCAACTACTTGAAATGACAGAATGCTTGGTATTTGATAGCATAGGTCCATGAAAAAGTGATAAGCAATGATTATTTGAAGATATTAAATGGAGCATAGTCCCAGAAAGTTATAGAATAAGCTGGTTAGAATAACAAAAGTCTACAAGGATGGAGGTTATGACAAAAGATAAAGAAAAGTTTGAAGTTTGAACTCTGAAATAAACAAATAGAAAGGCTTGGCAAGTGAGGATCCATGAAGCCTACGTTAGAATAGCATAACCAGATAATCTTTACTAGATGGTTCCATAAGGTCTCCACTAAAAGGTAAAAGGAAAGGGTGACACAATCACTATCACATATTTCTTTGAGGAAGTTAAAAAAGAGACAAATATATGCAAATGTGAAAAAATTCATGAGGCTAACTCAACACATGATGGACAAATCATACAGACCAAAGTAGAAACCTTTACCCGGTGCAAGGAGGTCCTGTGCTTTCATCGGAGCAATTCAAACTTCCACGAAAATCATATACTCGCCTTAAGTAACAAAAGAATAAAGAATGATAACTAAACCAAGAAATGCCGAAATAAAAAGTTCAGTGCCTCAAAATAAATTATTACAATAATGCCTTATCTACCTGTGGACCTTCGCCTTTCTATCTCGGACTGTAATACGGTGGTGTATGTCGGAAGATTGATCAGGATCCAAAGCAGGCTGTGATATTTCCAACCCTTCTGAGGCCATTATCTGTAAATACCTGGACATTCAACCATCAGAAGATATTAATAAGAATATAATGTATAGGATTTTCTGTAGTCAACAAAAATGATTGCCAATATCAACCAAAAAAAACAAAAACTAGTTGTAGCAGGATGTAATTCATTTTGAGAAAGTATTACAAAAACCAAGTTGTTTAATACTCTCATTTTTAGCTAAGAATTATTTTGATCTCTAGATATCATGAAAGCTTGGATGAAAAGGTTGGGCTAGCCAATCAGAAAGAATCTAGAGACCATCTATGAAATGCGGGCAGCAAGTTGGAAGGGTTTGAAGAATGGAATGAATCTACCAAGGTTCGTCGTCTCGAACTGGACCCCGTACTAATGCCACACTAATATAGTGTCGGTACGGTATGAAATTTTTTTGGCATACCTATACCGAACCGGTACGGTACGCCCCGTACCGCCTGATTCGGGCCAGTACCATGGAATCTACTGTTGGGTGCAAGGTTTTAAGTCTTGATGGCAGAGACCTTGTACTTGAACCTTACCCATGCAGATCTGTGCAGTATGTAATGGTATGCCCCCATAACAAAACATGGTACGCTATTGGAGTTGACATTGTACTTAGAACCTTCATTTGGCACATCAACTAAATATAAACAGTTACCGCCTATAGCCCTCCTATCTAGCATGAGAGAAAATAAATGACAAAAAAAATATAGATATACATATAATACAGTGACTAAAATCAGTAGGTTCAATAATCTTAAATGCCAGACTTTCAGACCCTTCCCCAAAGTTATATGTATCATCATTGAGGTACTTCTACTATGTTTGGATGGCAATTCCTCAAAACAGTAATGCCAGCCATATTAGCAGTTAGAGCATGCCTTTGTATTTGACTTCCAATAAACCCCTTATGAAAGGCTGATATGGTAAAAACACTGCAGAAGAGAAAAGGTTGTATTTATGAAGAGCCACTCTGAGAGGTGGTACTAGTATTGAGGGTTGATAAAAGCTCACTTGCATTTTGTTAATCAATCAACCGACCTTAAAAGCTTAAGCTTATAGGGAAAGGGTAAAACACACCTTCCGAGATGAAAATTTTCTACACCTAAATCTTCATCCCATAAAAAGATATAATCGTAGGCAGATACAGCATTTGGATGTAAAAAGCGCTTTGCGAACCACCTGCAACAATTGGCCATTAAATGTAAACATATCAAATAAATTCTGAATAATATTATGTGTATGTGTGTGTTCGCATATTACGTGCATATGCATATCAATGTGTATCTTTGTAAGACTTAGAAAAGCAGGCTTGAGAAAATGCACTAGTTTCATAAAAGCAAGAGGCAAATGTATACACTTAGAAGTAACTTCTAACATGTAGCAAGAAATTATACTACTGGATGCATGTACAAAACCATGATCAAAAACTACATATAAAATCTATATTGAGGCTAATACAAAGATTAGAAGTAAATATATGAGGATGGCACGCTAGACATGAACCTGGTTTGATGACTCCACAAATGATTGGGAAACTATATTACCTCTAATATAAAGAAAAGAATGATTTAAATTGGAACCACCAATGATTTAATTATTGGTGTGAACCAGTCTGTACCAGAAGTACCAATAGGGAAATAGTACCAGCACCCCCTGTACTGGTACCTAGGGCTGGAAGTGGGTCGGGCCGGGCCGGGCCACACCCCTACCCAAGCCCGGCCCGAAATTATCTTCCGGGCTTCGGGCCGGGCCGAGGCCCGAACAATTTTACAGGAAAGTGGCCCGAGCCCGGCCCGGGCCTGTTTGGGCCAGCCCGTTTGGCTTTGAATATCCATCTAATTGTATCTATCTTTGACAAAGTTTACGTTTCTTGTTTACTGAAGATTATATTTTCGCATATTCTTGTCAGATCATGGAGATTGTTGCTCAGCTGGAGGGCACCGTTTTTACTTTGGATCCATCAGAGAAGCAAATAGGTGAGGAAGTAATCACATTGCTTCAGAAGGAAAAACAATTTAATGGTGATTCCAACGATGGCATTGAACTTGAAATTTTCCACCAAGCTGCTTTAAAGCTGGGCATTACATCCTCTAGAGCAGCTCTTACTGAGAGGAGCTCTCAAGAAGCTGATTGAAAGAGACTGTGCTGAGGAAGACAATAGGAAGGAATCCATTGTGGCTTACTTATTGCATCTTATGAGAAAATATTCCAAGCTTTTCAGAAGTGTGACGCCAGATGACACCGACTCTCAACAATCTGCTCCATGTTCACCTACCATCCAAACAGGCTTCTTTGGTTGGGGCTGGCCAACCTGAACCGCTCCTTCGCTGCCCACGAGCTCAACCCCAAGAAGCCCCCCACCTTCGCCACCCGCCAGCAGCAGATCGGGTTCTACCCCCGACGACCCCGCCCCGTCCAGAAGCCCGTCTGGTAGAGCGGGGAGCACTACACGCTCCAGCAATTCGAGACCAAGGCCAAGCAATTCGAGCGCGCCTACCTCAAGAAGGCCAAGAAGACTGCCGCTAGCTTCCTCTCCCCGCTCGAGATCGAGACCCTCTTCTGGAAGGCCTGCGCCGACAAGCCCTTTTCCGTCGAGTACACCAACGACATGCCCGGCTCCGGCTTCGCTTCCCTTGGGGCTGCCCGCCGCTGGCGGGGGTTGGAGGAGGAGGAGGAGGCCGGCAACGTCGGGGAGACCGCGTGGAACATGCGGGGGGTGTCCAGGGCCAAGGGCTCGCTGCTGCGCTTCATGAAGGAGGAGATCCACCGCTCGTCCGCGCCGCCTCTACTGGCCTGCTCTGCAAATCCCTCGGGCTGCAAATCTAAAATCCCTAATGGCAACTCGGCCGCGATTCGGGCTAAGGCATTCGTGATTCGGCAATCGGGTTAAGGCATTCGTGATTCGGGCTAAGGCATTCGTGATTCGGCAGACTGGCCCGCGTCGGGCTGGAAATGGGCTCGGGCTTGGACGGGCCCGGGCCGGGCCAATGAAATACCCGAGCCCGGCCCGAAATAGAAATGGGCTGAATGATTAAGCCCGAGCCCGGCCCAAAAGGCAGTGAGCCGGACCCATAGCCCAGCCCGCAGGCGGCCCGACCCGATGGGCTTCGGGCCGGCCCGAGCCCACTTCCAGCCCTACTGGTACCACACTGACACTTGTCGTACCCTGTTTTTTCGTTGTGCTGGCATACAAAAATATACTTCTTTTCTATGGAGTATTGTCCCATACTTTATATGTACTGGTACCCTTATTTTAAACCTTGGGAACCACAAATGAGATTTAGGTTATGCATAGGTCAAAAATCCCGACAGATGCTTCCAGTTGCATCACGTTTTAACAACTTCAGAAAAAAAGAAGAGAGATATCCCAAAATTTTTAATCGTCTTCAAGAATGTTAAATCTATGATCAATATGTTTCAATAAGAAATACATATGGGCATATAAAGGGGAGAAAAACATTACCACTTTGTTTGGTTATAAGCAAGTATGTGTATTGCCTTGCCGCTCCACTCTAGATCATGCCATCCATCCACATTACCATCATAATGGAAAAGTATAATGGAACAGTTATCTATAAGAAACTGAACTAAAAAATGTTAGTGTATATTAGCAACACATGGATTGAGTTATAAAACAAAACTTTAGCATTCTTTGATTAGGTTATGATAAAAAGGCTGCTAGAATCTATGCATATACCTTACGTACTAAAATATCCACATTCTGCTTTTGTGAAATGCCAACAGCCATTGCCAAGAGTGCAGCATAGTTCCCACTACCATCCTGCAAACAATGGCAAATATTATAGGATGGAATTACCATTTCACCCACAAATTTAACATTTCAACTTATTGACAATCAGTCATTGACTCGTACATTCCATCAGAAGAAATAACATGTGAACTGACTACTCATTTTTCTCTGTTCTGTGATCGTTAAAAGAAGGATTTGAGGAGTTGACAGGAAAAGACGTAATAGGTAAAACTGTTTAGGCTTACTTTTGTCTTCTTTGAATTTAGATCCAACATAAGTAAAGGAAGATGTGAGTGAGGATACAGTGAAAAATTATATAATGACAGTAGCACCGCTATATATATACAGATCAAAAGGCTCAACTATAGAAACCTGATTTCTGAAGTCACAGTCAGGTTGTTGCTACCCTTAGCTAAAAGGTATTACCTAGCAATAGAGGGTGCTCTGGCACAGGGATTTTCTTAGCACAAAGAGGCAAGGGAGGTTATTGGATTGTAAGTAAAAATCCAATGTATTTTTTTACACAAAAAAAAACTTTATAAAATATGCAAAAGTACTTCTATCTTTCAGATATAAGGATTTCCATTTTAATGAAGACATTTAACATGCACTCATAGATTGAAAAATCTTATAGACGATATTGTAGGTATACAAGTCACAAGAATCTACCATATCTTCACCAAAACTACAATATGGGCCGCCGCGGCATTAGACAAATTCACCTTTGAGATGTGGCTCATTGATTTGGTGATCTCCGTCACCACCCTTAAGTCTGTATTGCAATGATCTTGTTGATTTATACATCTCACATCTAATCTACAACAGAAACATTGTTTCCATGGCCAAGGAAATACCTCAAAACTCCACAGAAATGCCTGAAAACACTATTCAATGAAGCTCATGCATAATTCAAAAATTTGCGTAGATCAATTTTCTGATTTCCCTGTAAATGGAAATTAAAATGCTGTACTAAACCAAGTAGTGACCTCTTTTGACATTATTCATTCATTTTCTTAGTGTCTTTGAAGCACTCAAAACTATAGTTCTGAATCTTTTTGGAGCTAACATGCTCGAGACTTATCATGCAAGTGGTCATTCCTATGTAAAATGCATGAAGCCATCAATAAATTAAACACAGCACTAGTTGCCCTTAAAGGAGTTCAGTAGTAAAACACTAGAATACATTGCAACAAGAAAACAGTAAGGGAAACATGATCCTTATAAAAACGAAAGTGTTATTACAACCCACACAAGGCACCAGAAAAGACTGATATGCAGCACCAATTGCAGTAGTATCCAAAAGTCTATTTGAACAAGACCAAATTAATTTTCAGCAAAAAAGAAACAAGACCAAATTAATGATCTTATATGTCACAAAAAAGAAAATGAGAAGAGGCTGATCAGATCATAGAGACATAATCAGAAAGAAAGTCAAGACAGTCCATCATCACAGTCCACCAAATTGATGGCCCATCATAGTTACCTTCTCAGAATAACTTCTCCACATTCCAGAACACAAAAAAAACGATATGAAAATATTCAATTCACAAGCACAGCAATTGGGATATACACCATGGAATTGGATTGCAAAGCAATATTTTAAATGTTCATAAATGGAGATGTTGACTAGCACAGGATTATAGCAAATAACCAGTTGATTCCACTAAATCTTGTCATTATCGTCGTCCTATATGCTGATCTGTTTGCATCAACATAGTTATTGTCCAGTGTTAGATCTGTATTCTTATCTGCTTAAACCAAACATGGGCACTCTTATTCCCAGATTTCTATCCTCTTCGGATTACTAGTTTCAAGATTTGAACAGTTTTAGTACCTATAATCATATCCAATAACGAAATGGTATATTCATATTCTAGCCGGTCAATATATGCTGCATCTATAATGGGCTCCCACCTCCAATACCCAGTTAACTTCCCATTTTACAAACTAAGCAAGATGATACCCAAATCAATCCATATCTACTTTCTCAAAATCCTTGCCGCCTACCCATTTTGCATTGAGAACAAGCTCTGTTTCAACTTTTTTATCATTTATATGCCCTTTCGAAGTGTACCAAGCACACAAGCTCCTCAATGCCCAAATATGCAAGTTTACAGGAAATCCAAAGTCTATAGCCAAAACACCACAACCATTTACTGTTAACTCTATATGTCGCACCAACGGTTAAAAATAAATAAATAAATAAAAGAGATTTTTTTTTTTAAAACCATTAGGAGCACCCTATAACATTATTAGGGCCAAAGGTAAAGAAGAGCACGAGATATATTAATTGTATTCCTAAAAAGATTCCGCAGCATTTATTAAAGAGGAAACTTGGGAACGGAGTAGTTACCTTTCGGCTTGACCTCTCCCAAAGGGGCTTCAATGCCATGTCGGTGGTCGATTCCACTACGCCGCGAGGCAACCCGTCGATCCTGTTCCTCCACTGCCTCTGAAACCAAAAACCACGCCACTAATTCTCTTCCACCAAGCACAAAAGAAAAGAACGCGATACGAAAGACCACCGAACAGAGGCTCCCGCCCGGTACCTTGGTCGACTCGAACGACTGCTGCCCCATGTCCATCTGATCAAGATCCAAAGGTGAGAAAGCCGCGAAAGAGAAGAGATTGAAGGGCGAAGACAGAGGGGAGAATGGAAGGAAAGCGGCGCACCGTGAGGTTCTCGTACTGGATTTTCATGGTCATGGCGACGAAGATGACGAGGGTCATAAGCAGGAAGACGAGCCCGAAGGAAGCTTGCGTCTTCATGGCCGGTGGCGGCGGTGGAGCTAGGGTTCCTGCAAAGGCCGGGGCTCGCTTCCCGCGACAGCGGAGATCGAGAGGAGAGAGAGAGAGAGGAGAAAGGTAGAGACCCCCTCCTCGGTTTCGAGCGGAGAGAACAAAAAAAAAAAAAAAAAAGCGAACCGCGCGCGATATACGTGGGAGAAAGGGTTACCATGCGGGATCCGCTGAATTGTCCCGTGGAAGACCCCACGGACGCAATTGAATATGGGAGCGACACGTGGACTCGCGCCAAATCCCCCTAACGGTCGCTTTCGCCAGCTGCCGGTTCACCGGCATCGATGTGGCGTGAAACAACGAGCCGGCTTGAACCTCGCTTTTATGCAGGCCATATCTGTGCGGACAAAGCAGCGGTTTGGGATCCACTGCCTGGACCAGTGGAAGAAGTTGAGAAAATTTTCTAATGGAAGATTGACACGTGGGCGGGAACCGATGACGTTGCAGCGTTAGTTCACGGTAGCTTGCGGGTCCCATGTCCCTTGGGGTGTATTCGGGACCATCACCGCTGAATTTATTATGGGGCGGTTTCGGTCCTGTGACTTGACCGAGGACACGTGGCGTACAAGGAGCATGAATGTGAGGGTCGAACAGCAAATTTCTCGCGTTAATCAAGGATTCCGTCACGGCCGAGATCCCCAGTGATGTATCAACTTTTGTCGATATATCGAAACTCACGGATGTGATTTAACCGATTGCTCTGCATCTAATATCGATATTGAAATAGATTTCCTAGTCGGTCTTGTACTATCTTAAATTATTTTTTAGGTTATTGATATTTAAATTGATATCTTAAAAAGATGGGAAGTTGATTTCAGTGTTGCAAAATCTGTCGGTATTTTAATATCTCAAATGTTTCTTTTTTTTAATCTAAATTTGTATATAAAACGAGATAAACCAAGGCCAGATCCGTCTTATAATTTTGGTTACCCCCTAAGATGGTTGAGACCTCCATGTTAGATTGGATTACACAGAAATTTTATGCAAAAAATGTTAGACAACTAAATAAGACAATTATTTTTATAGCCCTCTGGTCTTAGTTCAAATGACAATTTTGCTGTACTAACAATGAACTTCATGGATTTCTTGATCAAGCTGCAAACTATAGTAAGTGTACTTGAATGAATTTTGTAAGGATGGATGGTGTATCAAAATGATATATTGTATCATGTTTATATTATATATATTGAATTTATTTGTAGTGTTTGAAAACCATATTTTATAATGCTAGAACATGTGATGCACGTTAAAATCATATATAACATATATTAGACATTTATACTGCATTTCAAAATATCATAATAAAATTAAGCTTGTATATGTTTTTCGATGATAAAGAATAGATTTTTAACTGTTGGATTCTTATAATGGAGAGCGGTAAGGAAGGCTAACTAATGATTATCAAACTTTTAGCAAAAATGCCTAACAGAAGAAATTAGTCTTATCTAGGTTGCTATGCATAACCTATATTTATTTAATATGCCAAGTCCTATTAACCAAGATCTTTATTTTTAAAAGGTTATATCAAACATCTTTTGATTTAGATTATTTTTTTAATATAAAAACTGGAAATGTAATATGATAAAAGTTTTGTGTGAGGTTTAGTTTTGAGATTCTCATTTTTAAACAAATAGTACAAGAACAAAGGATCAATTTATGCATGGTTAGGCTCAAAATAAAATGCCTTAAATTCCTCGATCAAACTAGCCGGTTCTATGTATCCAAGCTTATTATGTAGGGTATAATAAATAGATAAAGTTGGAAAAACACTAGCAATAATGTAATAAAATAAAATGGGGAGAAAGGGTTACATGCTCTAAGATGATGTTTTTAGAGAAAAATATTGGTGATTTGGTTCTTTAAAAACCCCTAAAGATAATTAACATATCAATAACAGCATACAATATAAATTGGGTCTGGGACTTCCCTGTCCACTGTCCACGAAACCTAACCTCTAAGAACTGGATATATTTTTATTAGAAAAGGAACCAAGCTGGTATTCAAAACAAAATAAGGGATTATGTCAAAATCCCATAAATGAAAGATCTATGCAATGCCTGATAACCACAACTTTGATAATAAATATCTACTGTTGGCAATTCTCCATGGCCTTGGCCAAAAACCAAAAGGAAGCATTGAGTAGCATTTAATCAATAAAATCAGGAGTATTTAGAGAATGGCCCACATATATAAAACATATCCAAAGAAAGCAACACATCAACACATGCAATACTGTTGTACAAAAAAAAAAAAAAAACACCATAGTTACACAACACAGTCAGGATGGAAAATGGAAAATGGAAAACAAATACTATGTAAAAGGATCACAAGTAATCAACAAGATATATATACTTGATGCTTGAGTGTGGATAAATTACAATTATATATAAGTAACAAGATGGCATTCAACGGAACACAGACAAGAATAAAAATGTGAAAAGATTACAAAGCATATAGAAGTAATGAGATGGCATCCAAAAATGCATATAGGTTATGGTAATGCCACGGCATATTATTTGACCAACTCCATAGAATTTGCACTAGCTTTCCTGAATCAATTCATCTTAACCATATGGTATAAGGAGCTTCTATGATTGAGTGGCACCCATATCATTCTTAGCATTACACTTTTACAGAAATATACAAAACTAAATAACAAAAATAGAATAAAACAAACAGAAAGATACAAGAACACATAATAAAAATAAGAGGAAAGATAAACTGATTTTTTTTTAGAGTAAAAAGGAAAAAATATATGAACTGAAGACAAAAAAATATAAAACTAAAGCTTTAAAAAGAGAAATACTCTTGGGAACAATACTGATCATAAAAAAAGTTTCCTTGCGTCGACATGGCATTGCATGTAATACTGTTATTTGACCAACCTTTTAAAAATTGCACTAGCATCCTTTAATCCCACCAATTCCCCTCAACTATGTATCATAATGAACTCTTTCTTACGGGTTGAATGCCACCCAAAGCATTCTTTTTAAAAAAGTTACTAAAAATAAAATTCTAGAGAAATATGAGAAAATCCTAGATAATGCTTATATTTAAGAAAATCCTAATATTTTGGTCTGTAGCTGTCTTATTAGTCAAGCTTCAAAAGTTCTAAAGTAAATTACAAAATTTCTCCTCGGATTTATTTTTATTACATTTACATTCAGTAGTTTGTAAAATCAATACTTACAAATTAATAGTGTTAGTGAAATTATTTAACTAAAGTCAAATTTATTTTTGGATTATAAGAAGGATATCCATATTTTCTTATATTTTTGGATGGTTGTTATATTACTTAAACGTTATTTTTGTCATTTTCTAAATTTTTCTGACATGACATTTGGGTTCCATTTAAAATTAATGGTTCAATTAATATTTTATTAAGTTATGAGTTAAAGTATTGGATAAAAATAAATTTTAGAAGATAAGTATAGAATTTTCAAACTATTAGATGTAGCTTAGAAAGGGAACACAGTTAAAATTTTGAGCAATGTATGCAAGAGACCAAGGCCCATGATACAGTTACAATTTGAGTAGTATAGGCAAGGGAACACGGCCCATAATAGTTTAATTTGGGTAATATACGCAAGGGACCAAAGCCCATAACATGGTTAAAATTTGGGTAATATACGCTAGGGACCAAGGCCCAAAAAGAGTTAAAATTTTCAGTATTATTTGCTAGGGACCGAGGGCTATAACATTGTTAAAATTTTGAGTAATATACGCTAGGTTTTGTTGTGGGATCGGAGCTCCGGGCGGCGATTCCACAGCAGCCACTCGCCTCTTTCGTTGGAAGAGCGGAGCCACCTTCTCGAGGGAGTGGGGAACGCGGATTAGGGTTAGGGCCAGGGTTTCGATCGACCGATGAGGGTTAAGAAGCAGAAGCGGCACCGCAAGGTGGTGCGGTTCTTCTCGGCGTGCTTCGGGTTCCGGGAGCCCTTCAAGGTCCTCTGCGACGGCACCTTCGTCCACCACCTCCTCCTTCACCGCCTCACCCCCGCCGACGACGCTCTCTCCCGCCTCCTCGGCGGGCGCGCCCTCCTATCTACCACCAGGTCCTCCCGTCTCTCTCTCTCTCTCTCTCTCTCTTTCTCTCTCTCTCTCTCTCTGTCTCTCCCTCGATCCGGCTTCTTGCTCATCTCTCTCGTATATCTCGACGCAGATGCATCATTGGAGAGCTCAAAAGCCTCGGGGAGTCCCACTACGAGTCTCTTGCGGCCGCTCAGCAGCTCATCACTGCTAGGTCTCCACCCCCCTTCTTTTTATCTTTTTCTACTCCCTTCGCTCCTCATCATGTCGTTTTCCTGCCAAAGTTAAGTTTTTATGGTTGTTGATGAATGTTGTGGTTGTTGTAGGTGTGATCATGAGAGGAGGGTGAGTGCCATGGCTTGCATAGAGTCGGTCATCGGGGAGGGCAACTCAGAGCACTACTTTGTTGCCACCCAGGATGCTGATATCCGGAAAAAGTTCCGGGAGGTTAGGGTTTTTCCCTCTTTGATTCCAATTACAGTATCCATTGTATGCCGTCCTTTTTGAGTCAATGACTTCTTTCGAATGCTTTTCAGATTAGTTATTTTGAAGATGTGTTGTGAATGCGTGCATCTTATTGCTTCACATACCTGCAATTATCTGTTGGGAGAGTCGTTGGATATGGCTTTCAAAGTGGCATATTTGCTTCGAATATTTCTTTTCCTATATGTTTATATGCCCAAAAATGGGATATGTGCAGTTGGATTACTTTGGAGACACTTCTTCCAATAGTTTTTCTTTTTAAAATTCGATTATCTAGTTTGCTTAGCTTATTTGTGTGTAAAAAAATCATCGTACTTTTTTCTCTGAATGCAGGTACCTGGCATTCCTGTGATATATGGTCTTAGAAACTCTCTCTTTATTGAACAACCTTCTGCACCTCAACGCGAATATGTTAAATCCACTGAAGAGAAACGCTTGCATGCAAGTGAATCAGAATTCCGGAAGTTACTTAAGAGGGAATTAAAGGATGGGTTGGCAAATGATTCTGGAAATGAAGTTTTGGAAGAAGCACCGCTTACGAGAAAGATCAGTACTGCAAAAAAGATGCTTGGTGTGGCAGAGATGAGTAAATTCAAAAGGAAGAAGGCAAAGGTTAGATTTTAGCATTATCAATATTTGTCAGTACAACTTTCTTACACAAGCTAAACTTGATGTTTGGAAATGCAACCAATAAGTAATACCTTTTGGAGCAATGTAATTGGATGATAGAGTTTAGAGTCCTCTTGAGGTTCTGTATGCCACTAACTTGAAAGATGTTTTCTTCCTCCTGCTCAATTTATATCTCTTTTTTTTGCTCTTCAAAGTCTCTTTTTTAAAAATAATTGTTTCCTTTTCTTCTTCTTCTTTTTGTTCTTTTTTTATTTATCACCATGAGGATGGAAACAAAAATATGAGCTTTTCTACAATTATGCCTGTATCCTATTTATGCCTGTATCCTGTACTTTAGGAGGCCTCTTGGTTAAGAATTTTATGCTACAATAGCCACACGTAGTGTGCTAGTTACCATAACAAATATGAGATATTCATGAGCAGACAAGATATCTTGGGGAAGGGGAGGGGATTTTGGTCATTTGATTTCTAAGTTCATTTTGAGCATGTTTTGTATGTGGTATGCTTATTGGGATAGTATACCTTCAGCTATCTTATTCATTAGCAAATTCCATAGAAATGTTTAAATTTGTTATGAAGAAGGCTAACTTCTTCAGTGTGAAAGAGCCAGTCTTTCTAGTTCACAAACTATATTATTAAATTGATTTCTTTAATGAAACAGTAGATGGATATGCAAGATTTATATTTACTTATTTTCTGAGTTCTTGCTATGTGTGATGTATTTTATCCTCTCTTGATGATGTTTACCACTTTAATCATTAAAACACATTTAATGATGTTTCACAGGGCCCAAACCCACTTTCTTGTAAGAAGAAGAAAAGGAAAGATGACTCTTTGGTCCAAAAGAATGAGGTGAGTTGATTATCAATATGCTTTCCATGAATGCTCAAGTGATTTTATCTTGGGGTTGTCGATACTAATCTCTTCAATTTTGTTTAGTTATTTATTGGCATCTCTTTCATTTTCCCTTGGAAAATAGTGCAGTAGAGTTTTGGAAGTCTAGTTCAGGAACCTATAACCTTCTATATTCTGAAACACTGCATACACCAAAGAAAAGCAACAACTTGAAGCATTAAAACTACATTGTCAAATATATAATTACCAAAGCAAGCATCAAATAAGCAAAAGAAAACTAACAAAAAAAAGCTTGATTGCTTCACCTCGACCCCTTGTTGAGTTTTAAATTGTTGGTCATAAGATCTCTCTTTGTGCTTCTTATAAGTGGATTGATTGTTGATATTCAAAGAGGTGCAATGATATATGTTATTTCCAGATGATACTGTTGATTTATAAACTGAGGATATAGTTGAATGCTAAAATGGAGGTGTGAAGGGATTTTATGGAAGCTTGGGGCCCAAGAATTGTTATGACTAAAACATAAAAAGGATTGCACTTCCAGTGGGATTAGAAATTTAAATAAGAATTTATTTAAAATTGACAGCCAAGAGGTATCTCATCAAGATTAAATACTGGGGCAACTGGACAGGTGTATTCCCTGAATTGATATTTCACTGGTTTGCAGAGTAACTTGGTTATGTTATGAGCTGTCTACCCAATACAGATTAACATATTTTGGTTCAAGTTTCAAACTTATTCGAGTTGCTAGAGTGCTTGTAGAGTAAATTTAGTGCCATGTTTGAGTTCATTAACATATTCGTTGGATTTTAATTTGACATGTAGGGCAATAAGTCAACATTCATGTTAACACTGGAAGAACAGGAGGAAAGAGAAGTATTGGGATAAGAAAAAGATACAAAAAGGTTCATCTAGAATATGCATATGCTTTTTTCTCTATTAAGAAATGATTCTTGGAAAATGTACATGTATAAGCATGGTGATATAAAATGAACACCTCAAGTAAGTTTATTTATATTTTATAAGTTTTTCCTTTGCTTATATTGGCTTACAAAATATTGACTGGTGCACTGATTGATTGTGGTCTACATTGCAGACTGGCCATGACTAGTTCCATGGTCGATTCTAATATTAAAACCCCCTTGCAAATCACTGAGGTATAGAGAACCAATGAAAATAACTTAAAATTACTGTAATCAATAGACCCAACTTGCTTATACAAGAAATCACACATTGAAATTTAGAAAGTCCCTAATTTTAAGATTGCCGGGAAATAGAAAAAGTTACTTAATTTTTCAAATTAGTTTGTTCCTATAATGATCTCATGAAATATAACAAGAATCTGCTTGTATATATATTGAAATTATAAAAAAAAATAAAACTTGAATTTCTTATTGTTTTACATTATTATGTTGCCACACCATATTAATCCATGTAATGTAAGGAAGATATATTGTTTGATCCCTTAAATCTTTTGGAAGCTAATGCCCTTATTCTTCCAAATCTTCAGAAAGCTCTTCAATCTTGTCATAATTAAGCTCAAATCCCCCTATCTCAATTTAGAAAAAGAAGAATGGCAATCAAAATGAGTGTTAAGCCTTTCAAGCTTTGGTCTCATAGATGGCTAGTTAGTTTTCCCTTAAACAAAACAGTTTCAAAGGAAATTGACTACAATAACCTTAAGTAATCTCTTTTGGTTCAAACCCACGAAGGGGGACACCAATAACTGAGGCATATGAGGCCTCAAACCTTTAGTCAGATTCTTAAGCCATTTTTTCAGAAAATAAATTCTACCTTAGTATTACACAACTTTTAGAGAATTATATTCTGGTTATTTATCGAAGCATCAATTTTTCATATTAATCATGTTGTGTTAGATGAGTATAACATGTTTTTTTGAATAACAAAGTATGATTGTACTAAGATACACACAATTTGGAGGGGACTTCTGACACCTAGCATTGCATGGGATTTTGTTGGTCCTTGAATGACCTCACATTAATCTTTTGGTGACTTCAACACCAAATGGATTTTGTAGCAATTATGGAAGTTGAAATTTTATTGATAGCTTAATGGCAGTCTATGAGGATAGAGATGATATGACGGATGTATGGAGCAGCATTGTTGCTATTATTACCTGTTTAAGTGAAAGGATAATGTGGATGCCAGAGGGTCTTATCCGATTGCTTATCCCACTAGATGTCAACAGGAGATCACGTTGCCTGCTAAGGACCTTATTGAAAGGACATAATCTTCCTAGAGGGGCTACGAACCTTTTTTTTCTTTTCTCTTCTTTTTTCCTTTTTTTTTGGTTTTGGGGTGGGGGGGGGGGGTGTGGAGGGGAGAACTTTGCATTGAAGCATTTTGTTGAAGTTGTTGCACTTTTTCCCTTTTCTTTTTAGTTTATTTTTGAATAAATAACATAATGTCAATATCCACTCTTGTCCTTTGTTTTGGACAAGTGTTCAGGATTGTTAAATAGTATCACAATAATTTCACTTTTAATCTACCCATCCACCTAAGCGGATAATCCACCATATTATCAACAATGAAGCATGCAAGTTTAACGGACATAAATTTGATGATTAGATGATTCTCTGTTTGTATGAGTGAATGTCATAATTTTATGGTTCCTGTGGCCCTTGAGATAGTCTTCTTGGTGCCCTAGCCTAGGAACCAAGATTCAAAATGAACCAGCAGCTACAGGGGAAAAATGCAACACCACAAGCATTCCTTGGCAATAATTAGTTTTCATCATATCCTAGCTCAGCAGCCTGGATCACTGGATCTAAAATGAACCAGTGGCTGCATGGATAAATACCAGGCCGTAGCCTTTCCTCTGCGGCCATCCATAATCTCAGAAAGAGTACCGATGACAACGATGATCTCCCAGAGTGCTAACAGCAAAAATGTTACTTTGTCGAGACCACTCTCTTGCCCGTGATTGGTTTAAACAAATTAGTTTCGTGATGGTTGTATATTTTTCTTTTTCCTGTAGGATATGATCAATGGAGAACCATGATATGGTTGTACTGAAACAAGAAGTTTATAATTAGAGGTTCCCAAGCAACAGTCAGCTTCACCAAAGGTTTTTGGGTTACATATAGAAACACATGATCTGTATCATTTTCACTTTTCAGAGTCCGTAACTGATAGCTTTTTCACTATCTTAAGATTTTGATCATTTTTGTTGTTTGCAATTGATAGTTCAGAGAACCTGTATTTCATCTTTTGGTTGATTGCATGTTGTCTCTGTTCCATTGTTATGCAGTAATATATGATTTACTGTTGGTGCAGGATGGCCAGGCAGGTGGTGCTAAAAAAAGAAAGAGGATCAGGAAACGAAAGAGAACTCGCAAGGATGGCAAGCTTGGAGAGCCTGGAAGTTAAGGAAAAACATGATATTTAGGAAGCAACAAAGAGTCAATTGCTGTGAAAGCGTTTGCTAACTACTGACATCGAACTTTTTGGCTGTTTTATCAACTCTGAGCAGTGTGATTAGAAGACTGTAAACAAGGGATACTACTATACGTGCATGTTTCTAATGCGACCTGTCTTGCATCTATGAAATATAATTTTGATGTTGCTGATTTCAAACAAGATGGAAAGTGGAGCCAGAAAGTAAACTCTCAAGCACATAGATTGGTGGGAAGCGTCTGATAAATGGCACCATTAACTTACCAAATTGGCGCTTCGAACCCTTCAAAATTTGCACAATTTTTGAAAATAGCGTTTTAGCCAATGCCAAAATTACTAGTTAGTTGACCAACAGAAAGCTGATACATTGTGATCTTTTTTATATTCTAAAGTTTTTATTGAAGGACAACCTTTGGTTCTTCATAGTCTCAAATTTCTTCCAATCGATTAGAAAACCAACAAAGAAAATGCATATTTCTGTCTTGAAACAATTCCAATAAGCAGCAGGCATAACAGAGTCTTGGGAGATGAATCTGCAACATATGTTAATTTAAGGTGGACACCATTCATTCTACCTTCTAGTATTTATAAAGCATTCAGAAATAAGGCTTTAAATTCTGCTAAGAAATATCAATTAACAGTTTCTCCATTGCCTGTAATTGAGATACAAAGAAAACGCAACATGAACATAAGTTGCTCCTGGCCCTTCTCATCCAAACACTGGAAGGGCCAGGCTTGAGTATCAAGAAAAACAAAGTTTGTAGGACCATGCTATGTGACAAAAAATGATACAGGCCTAACGCAACTGTCATATGACGGGGCAGCATGGGTTCTCTCTATCGAGGTCAGCAGTTCACTATGTTCTGGAGAAGTTCATCAACCTTCTGAGCTTCTTGTTCTATTGCTGCCAAACATAGACAACTCGGCAAAGCCCCTGTTCATCATTGCTTGAGCTTCTGGTGCTCCACTAGCAAGCTTACGAGCATAAATAAAGCAGGCAACACTTTGGTTGTTGCTGCTGGCCTTCAGTGCCCTGATGCAACCCCCCCCCCCCCCCCCCCCCCCCCCTTCTCTCTCTCTAAAAAGCTCCTAATAAGCAGCTTTACATTGGTGGGTTGACAGCGCTGAATAATGACAAGCCCCTATGCATGTGTATACAAATCTGTAAGTCAGTCAGAGCACCTCCTGCACCTCCCGAAGAGCAAGGTTCAGCTCCTGTGCGGCCTTCGCAATAGACCCTCCTCTTCTGTTTAACAGGAAAAAGTGAAAAAAATCATATTAGTACAAGGTTTTCCAAAAGACATTGAGCAGCATCTATTGCCATAGCATCTCCAGTCAAATAATTGGTATACATTGCAGATACAATTCTTCAATCAATTTGTTGTCAAATACGGTGTTGCATCCAATTGTGGACCCTGATATGACATGCTGGTGATTCTTCATGTCAATAGACCTGGTCATATCTTAAGTTCCTATAGCAGTGGATGTAAACTCACCTTGCGAGAGTGGAAAGACTATGCTTGGCCTTTTCCAGCTCGATGAAGCATAAGCTGCACCGCTCCCGCCTGGCATGGATAAATGAAAGAGATGGGGGAATCAAATGAACCAGTACCTTTCCACTTGAAAAAAAAAGAGCATGTTGTCAAATGAACACAAACCTCTGCTCTGCTTGAAGGTCCACACCAACGGATGGAGCAGCTGATAAAGTTGAGTAGATTACGGGGCCGAAGGTTCTGACAAGCTTCAACAGCATCTCCAAGGAAATCCCTAAATGCCTAAAACAAAGATGGTCAGTAAAAGGCACCACCCTTCAAGTTACTGCTCCTATAAATAATGAGCATGTGGATTAGATTGGCCCATTTCCAATCCGAAGCGTACCCAAAAATGACCCAGTCAATCTGAACCAAAGTAATTTGGATAGGGTTTCGACACAAATCTGGCTTGTTTTAAATATGTCGATATGCATCATATAAAATCAGAACTTGAATTGAATTCATTAATAGAAAATGTATCCCTGCAACCTCTCTTGATCAATCTCATATTTGAGAAACTAAGATGTTGTTTGGCATCATTTTTCATTTTTTATTTTAAAAAGAAAATAGAAATTCTAATTTCTTTTTAAAATTTTTAATATATATATATAGATATGTTTAGTATAGTCAATTATTTTTAAAATTATAAACATAGCGATGATGATGGAGGTGATGGTAGTAGTGGAGACAATGGAGGCACCGATGGTGTTGGTGGCGAGGCCAACGCCAATATGGCGGAGATGGTAATGATGGTGGTGGGGACACCAGCAATATAGTGAAGATGATGATGATAGCAGCAGTGGTGTGGTCGAGGCGATGGTGGCAGGGTATGACGGTGGGAATGGTGGAGGTGGTGTTGGTGATAGTGATAAAAAACATGAGTTTCTTGTGTTTGCAGATATTAAAAAAAGATTTCTTACTTTAATTTTCCTAGAAATAATAAATTTGATTTTTGAAAATAGAACATAAAAAATAATAACATCAAATATGTTTTTTGTCTTGATTTCTATGATTTCATTTTTAAAAATAGAAAACAAGAAACAAAAGTGATGCCAAATAGGCCCTAAATTTTGCCATCAATAATGGGTTTTATCCAGTTAATAATATGTTTGTGTTGTTAATGATAGCTTAATTGTAATTACTAGCTGATCTTATTCAGAGTATGTTGTTTGGTAATGTCTATATGATACTTGCCACTTTATTGTACATGATTTTACTGTTACAGTTAACCCAATCTATGCATCTCTCTCATGGTCTGTTGGGGTCATTATTCATCCAACTCAACTCGACAAAACCAATGGATCAATAATGTAAATATAAAACTTGATTCACAAAACCCAAATGGAAATGCATCAGGCTTCGCTCAAGACAAAATCCAATCATACCTGATCAACTCACAGCTGTGAGCATTAAGTATGAATCGATATTAACAGCTAAAGCTGTAGTTTCAAATCAGTCTTGAGATAGACAGAACTTGACAAACTGATAATCTGAAATATCCCATCTGGCCCTCAACAATATCAACAATTTTACAGTAGTCCTTCGCCATTTTTGGTAAAAAAAAAAAACAGTTACATAAGTCTTATTTGAGGTCTGCAAACCATCAGCAAGTTACAGAGAGATCAGACTTAACCCCAAAAAATAATGAAAAATGAACTGGTAGGGGTGTATTTAGCAGAACATTGGATTTGGATGCAGCATTATTGATAAAGTAGTTTATAATCAATTAGGCCTCAAAAAAGAGAAGTTGGCCATGATACTTTAGAAGGATGAAGTATTAGGAAAGTTAATCTTCACATTTTCAACCTGTAACAATAATCACCAAGCACATGCTTGGACGATATACCCCTTGACTTTTGGGGAAGGGGGCAGGGGTTCGAATCCGATTGAAATCAGCCCTTGAGGGATGGGGTGGATATAGAGTAGAAAATGGAGATTAGCCCCTCCTAGCCTATTTTATTTTCCAAAAAAAAAAAAACACTATCTTCTAATGCAACAACAAAAAGTAAAACACATGATACAGGTTTTGACTGAAGATATACCTCATATTTAAGTGAGCTGAATCTATGGAATTGACCAAACTCAGACAGCTATTATAATTTTTGGCTCTGCCAAGAGTTGCCGAAGAATGGGGCCCACCCAGTACTAAAAGAAATTATTTATAAGGATGCTAGATGCAAGCAGAGCCTATCATGCTTGCACCATATGATGATACAGGCAGGACAAAGAAGATTTTACCTCATAGAGCCCCGGTTATGAGGCCAGACCTATTGAAAATTTAGATTTTCTCTGCCCTGGACTGGCCCATTTGCATACAACTATGCTATAACATAAATCACTACAAGGACAATGAAGCGTACCTATCCATCTTACTCTCTAGAAGGCTAGTGAGGACTGGTAGCAGACCACTGCATATATCCAGAGATACATTATCACTTTTTTCTGTCCAAATGCTTATTACATCAGCAGAGACCTGCATTATGGGATTATCAAGGTAACATCCAACTCTTTTCAACTAACACCTATTAACAAAAAAGATCCATAAAATACCTACAGCATGATCAGACATCTTTTCCACTGCATTGATGAGACCCCTCAAATCATTTCTTTCCCAAAGTTCGTGAACAACCTGTAAGTCATACATAAGGTTCAGATGCAATCTATAGGAATAAATATCAAATTACATGCAGCAATAAAGTCATCTGTGCTCATTCCTTAGAGGTCTGGATCATTTGTTTGAATTTGAAAATCATTAAACGATGCTAGAAAGCTATGAAAACTTTTTTCCTGATCATGATGTCATGGAATAAAGCGCAACTTTCATCAAAGCTAAAGATTGCAGTATTCACGATAAACAGAAATAGGTCACAATTTCAGTCGTCAAACTGAACAAATAAATAACAATATGATTATGAAGCTAGTCCAATAGGATGGAGTAAGAGAAAATAAGCAATTGAACTGGACACTTCTGATGATTTGTGATAAGTATGTAATATGATAAATGCCTTTTCTTTTCTTTTTTAACCATCATTCTAATTCTGTTCTGGATCAACGACAGTACAACGTATGCATGAAATGCAATGCTACCAACCTCCTATTTGCAAACTTCTAGCATGTTTTCAGGTTGTTCATGCGACTTTAGCCAAAATATGGCAATTGCGCAAATTTCCAACTTGGAGAAAAAGTTTTCTACCTAATGAATTGCTTTTTCTTTGGATTACACATACATGCATGCATGCATGCATACAATGTTTATGCATGCACAAAAAAGTCATAATCAATGAAAACTAGTCAAAGTATCTTTAAGTATGTAGGAAAAATGTCTTAGTAATTGCCATTCTCATTGTATTAATTTGGGTTGTTTCTGCACAATGAGTACTCAGTACCGCAGATATGTAGCATTCTTATAGGATGATACTTGTCACCAGTCAGCATAACCTGTAAAGTTAAAGTCCGACAGGGGAGAAGTAAGGAGGTAGAATCCCCACTGCTTCCAAACGAAAAGTCGAAAATTCAAGACAAAAGAAAGTAAGACACGCATTGTCCCATAGAAAATTAGCTACATGCAACCAATTTGAGGATCTGTTCAAGAGATGACAGTTAATCAATAATTCAAAGAATAATATGACAGCAATAAAATGAAATTTAGAATGAGAAACCAATGATATGATAATTTAAAGTTTTTTTCTGAAACTTTAATCAAAAATTGTATTAAACATGATATGTTTCTAAGCTGATGGATGTCATTAATTATTATCCTTGAAGCCACAACCCGGTTGAAATAGTGACTACATATAAAGTAATAAGTTTTATCATGTTCGCATGCAAAGCAATAATGTTTGCAAGCAAATTCATCATGAGAAATCACCTGTAATTTCGTCAACCGAGTCTCTGCTGAGTCTAGGAATTGTTTGTGCCGTTCCATCAGATCAATGATAGCATCTTCATCATTAGCAGAGATTGTTTCCTTTTCAACAAATTGAGAGCGCCCCCTCTGTTTGACATAATTAAACATAATATCGTATGAGCAGATATATGGAGGAAAAAGAAGGTGATATACCAACAAATTAGCAAACATTGCAAACAATAATTGTTCTACTGTTGTTTGACCTATATAAACAAGGCAAACCAGGGACTGGAGGGCAGGCATCGGATGCAAAGTATACTATGATGTACTAGTATATATCAAACAAGTCCACACATCTTAATTCGGATTTTGGAGTCTTAAATATGTAAGCTATAGAGATATGTGATTCCAATTTTTGCACTTCATGTTGGATAAGCATCCTGAATTCACTGAAGTTCAAGAGCCATGAAAATGCATAAAAATAAGAAAAATCATGGGAGAAAATCAGTTGACCAAGGATGAAGTTGCGAGGGCAAAAGGTCATTACAAAATCCAAGTAAAATCATTCGAGACAAAAAGGAGAAGAATGCCATGAGCAATTTTTTATTTTAAAGAAAAGGCTTACTAAGATATGTATTCATCAGATGGTTAACTATTATGCATAAATATTTCAAGAAGAGTTTCTGCAAGAATGAAAACAATAACCAGCAATAGTTTCGAACTGTTTTGTAAAGAGACTGACATGAATCAAGAAGGTGTATGGCATTATCATATTTCTGCAAGCAGTATAAGATTTTTATATCCATGCATTAACAAATATTATTTGCTGTTTGAGCTTGGCCAATGATAGATTAAGCAACTGCCCACCTAATCAAAACTTTACAACGTACAACAATGAAAAAAAGTTCTAATTTAAAATGGAAGCTTCGCTGCACAGTGATGGTTACAAGCAGGTGAGGTGGAAACAATACCAAAGAATATGAGACATCAGTAGCAGTTATAGTCTCAGAAGAACTGCTGGGTGTTGGACTCTCATAGTTAGGAGATCGTTCTCTCCTTTCCCAACTTGCGACAAGTGATCTTGTTTTACCTAGAAAGTGCTCTTAAAATTAAATACACAAAGCCAAACATTTCTCTCATATTCATCCATTGACAATAAGCAGGAAAAGATACCTCCTTTTAGAACTTCCACAGAGCATGTCTCCCTTGGCTTATGGGCCCTAAAGTTATCTGAGACATACATGTGCCAATTTTGAGCATCAATCAGATTCTACAGGGAATTCATAGTAATTGCAATAGCAAAAATTGCTAAACTAGAAATTTACAACATTGACATGCCAGTGTTTAACACAGAGGGCTTCTTTCAAGCAAAATGCAAAATTAAAAAAATAAGTAACTAAAGTAAAAATTGAAGCAGTTGAGTTCCACAATTTCTGGTAGACAGTATTTTAACCAAGTAGCCAGAAATTCAATTGTGTGATCTGGCATTGTATCTAAGTCATGTAGGGAAAATCAATAACGTGAATGGATAATATCTTGTCAAATTGATCCCTCCAATTAGTTAAGGTCCTTGTGTTCAAAAAATTATCAGCACCCATACAGGTATTGATTCTTGCATTGTTTTCAAGATAAATGCACCTTCATGCCCGCTTCCTAATCACTTCCCTTTTTACAAATTCTCTGAGTGGCTCACCTCCCAGCACCTATGAAGAATCTGGATATATAGAAATAATCCTAAAATTATTATATATCAAATATGAAACATTGAAGAGTTGAAGATAGCCTTCTCTCTCTACCTCTAATCCTTAGTAGCAGGAAACTTAGGGTGCCCCACCACTTCTGAAGTTGTCTGGAAGCTCTACCCTCACGCCCGCTTCCCAAGCACTTCCTTTTTTATATGAATTGTCCAAGTGATTCACCTCCCCGCCCCCACATCCCCAGATCTGCTCCAACCCCTTTTCCCTAATAGGTAGGAAATCTCTAACCTATAGAATGGCAAAACATTTTTGCGAACTAGCTACATAGTTATAAGTATGACCTTCATGTTACGGTTATATGGTTTCATAATATGACGCAGCAATTGCATCTATTAGACAAGGGCATAATAAAAGATAAACATGCACTGTATAATTTTTTTTTAGTGATTTGTCTCTTGAATATTATTTTTCTTTAGAAAGACACATTAGCACTTGGTTATTTTAATTTCGTAGATAAACACAATATATGAACAGAACAAGACGTCATATTCATCACCAACCTTACCATTAAGGTGCAAGTACTAAAATTTTACCATACAGGAATTACACATAACAGAAACCCTTCAAGAACATGATATCATTGCAATTGGGGAAAGTAGAAATGTCTCAAAAGGCTTTCCTTTTGCACCTAAATGATAAGAGAAAAGAAGAGTGATTTGTGAAACAAAGTAAAAAACTTATATTTGATGAAAGAAAGTGATACACATAGGCACACCTTTCAACTTCAAGCAATTTAATGTACTATCAGCATCACCAAAGGAGTTACATCATATGCATTGAAAAGTACAAGAGGCAAGAAAGAACATAAACAAGCAAATATGTTATCTGTGTGTGTTTTGACATTGTTAATTTATAAAAACACATAGCACCACTGAAGACTAACAATAATTACATAGTTGAGTGCAAGTAAAGATGAAATAAAGTCTTCAATGTTGCAAGGCATAGAGAGCTTTATTCTGCACTAATAATATAGAAAGCAAAAATGATGAAAGGAGCTGAAAAGAAATAATGAAACAGAATGAGAAGGCATATACAAGTGGAATGTAAAAGACAAGGTCCAGAATAAAAGCATCTAAAAGCAATATCTAAAATTAAATTTACATTATGTTGAATTACTATGATTCTGAACATACAACTTTCATGGTTGTAACTAGTGCTTGGCTCCGTCAACAAACTCGCTCCCAGCTTCCCAGTCACACTGCGTTTAACATCACCCAGGTTATGTTCTCCAGCACCCAATGGAGGATCTACACCACTGCCAGTAGATTGAAAATCTTGGTCCAAAACTTCATTTGATTCAAAGTTCTTATTGCCCATGAATCCAGATTGAATGAAAGTATCTATTCTATCTGAATCATCTCTGATATTTGATAACTGCCGGAAATCAGAAAATTTGGACTGGACATTATATGGTAGTGTTCTTCCAGTGCCATTTTCTTTTCTAGAATCAGAGCCCAGCTCCACTCTCAAGTTAGTTCTGGGGACAATAACAGGTATGACATCATTCTTGCTGAAAGTCTGAATATTGGCTGAACCATGAGTCTTTGATGAACTTCTCTTCAGAGTTGGAGCACCAGGTGCTGCTGCTGAATTCGCTGCAGTTACTTTTGCACCAGTGCTCATTCCAATCCTTTGAGGGGTGCCAGGACCAGTTCCAGTAGCTTCAGTTTTAGAAAGGAATAAAAAAATAAGGATTATTTCAACCATTTTATACTGTCTCAGACATCTCAAATACAGAAACTAAATGAATGTAAGCACATTTGAGAAAGACAAATAACCTACATTCAGCAGCACCAGGTGCTGCTGCTGAATTCACTGCAGTTACTTTTGCACCAGCGCTCATTCCAATCCTTTGAGGGGTGCCAGGGCCGGTTCCAGTAGCTTCAGTTTTAGAAAGGAATAAAAAAATAAGGATTGTTTCAACCATTTTCTACTGTCTCAGTCTCAAATACAAAAACTAAATGAATGTAAGCACATTTGAGAAAGACGAATAACCTACCTGCTGCAGGCTTTGCCTCCTTGACTACTAGCTCTGAATTTTGTGAAACTGATATCCTCCCCACACTTGTCTTTAAATTGTTGCCAGCTTGCAAAGACAAATTACCACTTGAAGTGGATTTTGATTCCGAATGACCATTTGACCTTGCAGCACTAGCAACTGCATATGGCTTAATGTGCTGTAATTCAATATGTCAGGTATTCTCAAAAAACCAATTTGACTTTATCACATTTTAAAATAGATTACATTTGCCAAATCCCAGAATGGATTGGTCAGCACACCCATGAGACTTAAATAGACGAATATTAGACCATACCGAGAGGTCCACAACCCAAACTCCAACGCAACTTTGATTGTGAGAACATCCAAGAAGTTTTCCCTCATGAATGTTCAGATCTGACAGTCTAGACCAACCAACATCTACAGCATCATGGCATCTTATTGGTTCCCAGGATAAAACCTGAACAGCAATTAAGGTTAATATATGAGCCAAGTTCATGGAGACAAACAGAAAAAATGAACCTTACCTTCAGAGTTTCATGCAATCCACAAAGAAGAGTTCTCCCATCAGGATTGAATGTCATCGAACGTACACCAGTAATCTGGAGAAGAAGTTCGAAAATTAGCAATGTTTCAAACATTTATATCAAGAAGTTAAACACTAAAAGGCTGGATACTTCATTCATTCATTGTTTAGTAGCAACCACATTCAAACAATACTAAATGATAAAATAAGATGCAAATGCTCAGATGGGTTACCAGAATGCCTCTATCAAAAGAGAACACAATGAACAGGAATTTTAGGACTTCAATGGAGTTCGAAAAATACAAAGAAGTGAAAGACTGCCGATTTTGCTGCCAACATTCAAGACATATATGGAGGAGCATTGACAAGTGGAAAACTTCTTTTTCATGTGTAAGTGAGAGCTTTGTTGGGGTAGGAATTCACCGAAATTAGCTCTAAGCCCTTCTCTAATTGTTTTATAGCTAATGAATTTATTGCATCATCTAAAGGATCACTAGATGAATGAAGGTCCAAGGAAGCATTAATCTTAAACTCCAAACTGGATGAGGTTTGTTGATTGTGGCAAATGATTTGGCATATCACTCCTGCTTCCAAAATCACATTTTCTTGTTTTTTTATTGGAGCTGGAAACCAGAAAACAAAGCAAATAAATGATACAAAAGAAGGACTCAAAATTTCAAATTTCTGCACCCATATCCCCACCGAACAACCCCCAATTATTTCAAATACCAAAATCCTGTCATTCTCATAATGTTGTTAGCCACGATTTCCTTTATGTTTCTCTTAACAAAGCTAATTCTCTTTCCAAACTGCAAGTTAAGAGGAGATAAGTTACAAGTCTTCTTCATCATCCAACACAAAGGCCCTTCCATTCCAACATGCAAGTGTTATTGCAAAATATTGCAAACACATCCAGAGTATGTCACAACTTCTCCGGACGTCCTTAATAACAAAACCATCCTAACCTACATGAAAAGGTAAGAACAGATATATTTCCATATTTACTATCACCCCACGTGAAAAGGTAAGAACAGTTGCCATCTACTATCACCCTCCATTGGAAAGAAAAACAAATAAAGAAGAAGAAGAAGAAGATTCTTTTATGTAAAAAGGGGAACATCAATCACGATAATGCTGGCCAATTCAGTGATGTCCCACCTACTCTTTGATCTCAACAATCTCTTGTTTAGGAAGGATCTTCCAAAGTAGACAGAACCAAACCACCTTGTACCAATTATTAGAAGCAATGTTGCATCGAAACAGATACAATTTGGACACATATCCAAATGTTTGAATTGGTAAGTGGGATAACAAGATATATAGGCATATGTACGATAAATTATAAGTTTAACTAAATTATATATCTTTATACTTTAATATTGTTTGCTTAAAGATTAAAAATAAATTTTGCGGATATATTGTTGTTAAGGTCTTCCAATATACATGTTCCTCATTCAAACTGTCCAATTAACTCAAGAATATAATGAAAATAATATTTTGCCAAGTTATTTCAATCCCTAAATCCTTGGCCAATCATTAAAAGCAGTTAATACTCACTCCAAACATAAAAATGGAGGATCAAACTCATTTTTGAAAGAGTTCAACTCTCTGCTAATCTTAAAAGTGACACCTATAGAACTTCAAAAGTATCCAGGTGTATAATACATAATCAACTCAGACACGTATTCGACACAGATTTCTGAAGCCGGATGCAAGTGTCTTGGTAACACCGATTAGAAATCTGGGTGTTTGTCTCAAAGTAAGATCCAAACAACCCCTATCTTCAAAACATCATCTAACCCGGATCACCTCAAATGCAATCCCAACCCCAAATAACTCCCACTTCTCTAGGGATCTACTGAGCAAAATTGAAATTATATAAAAGACTAACAGTGCCTATATCAATATCACCAATACTTAGAATATAGCATTAATAAAAATTAAAATAGTAATGGGGCATTTTACAAATAACTATAATTAACATAGATCTAAATAAAATACAAGCCAATTTCAATAAAGTTATAACTTATCAGAATACCTCAGGCCCAACAGATCCAACCAACTCAAAAGTTTCAAGGTCCCAGAATTTTACAGTTCTATCAGCTGAGCCTGCATCATGAGTTTTGAAAAGTAATCAGTAAACAAGATAGTTAAGACAAATAAGGACACATATAGGTCAAATGTATATATTCTTCTAATCATGATACACTGCATCGGTTGGTACTGGTGCATTCTGTACCGGTACATCATACAGAGAGCATATCGAGTGTTGATACATCAAACCGACTATCGTGCTGGATGTTCTGACACCATACCAGGATGGTACAGGAACAAGATCCGTTACCAAGACAGTGAACCTTACTTTTGATTCTTAATAAAGAAACTGAGTTCTACCTAGAATTACGTATCATGCAGAGAAAAGCAACTCTATACAAGAAAACCTAAAAAATACCAGCTGACCTTATCATAAAGTGCCATAACTATGCATGTTATAAGCTTTCCATGTAACTCATAGGATAATGCTTTAAGAGAAAGTGAATGACACAATTTTTATTTATTAGTACAATGCACGCATTTAGGAAAAAAAATATTAAAGTTCAAGATCTCGTGATTACAGAAATGGTAGCATATTTGAAAAATAGTGCCTAGAAAATTAGTTTAGAAATATCAAACTGCAACAACCTACCAAATCAAGAATGAGAAACCCAAGTTACAGAATTAAGCTCAAATCTATTGAGCAGGATATATTAAATGACCAACTTGAACCAAGTTCAGGATATTCCTTAAAAAAAGAAGTTCCTTTCTGTGAACTGGAACTTTTAGAACTCCAAAGATACTTCATTACTCGTTCATCACTCCATTATCACTCCAAAGCCATTTTGTAGTACACGATTTTGTTATACTACAAACATAACACTGAATGAACTAGTTCCTAGATGCAAAAATCTTGCGAAGTAATTTTTTTCTTTAAGAAATTTGTTATCTAGATACCATATAGGATATGCTATCTAGATCCATAGGTTTACCCCAGAGTATCCATGTTGGCAATGACATGACCTAGGTATCAAAAGAAATCATGGCACGGGTCCAGGAAGAAGTTTGTTTATTCAAATATCTATCTTTCCAAGTTCACACCCCTACCCAAAACAAACCCATGTCACAAGTTTTAAAGATGAGAAAGATCTAAAAGTTAAACATGCACAATGACCTGACACCAGTATCCGGGTGCGTGTAACATTTAGCACGAAATAGTTGCTTATGCACTAACTCATTCTATATTCAGGTATTAAAATGCATCCTTTTTATATATATTTTTCTATATGATTTGCCTTTCAGTTTAAATGCTTGAACATGCAATGGTCTATTTGCCAATATTCCCACACAATTTTGCATGAATGCTTGATGTGTCAGAAATTTGGATGCTCCATGACACTCCTACTACAAAGCTCATGTTCACACCATGATAACATTTCAGGTCAGCTCCTTGCCAATCTAGCAAATAGTTTAAAGTCTTACTGACTCTATTCAGCTGTGGCCTTATCCATATGCAAATTATCCTACACAACTGGAAATGCACAAACAAGGTACAAATGTGACGTTCTACTAACTTTTCCTAAGTATCACATGTCAGATCCTTCTAGACAGCATGAATTTAGACATTCATTTCACCTGTTCAACTAATAGTCATTCCATGAGTCCAAAAACTGAGAAACAAATGGTATTGTTGCAAACATGGAATAAGGGATTGCTTATTAAGCCCATCCTTGGAAAATGAATATCTTGTACTTGAGCTCCCATTTCCTGTCCGCTTGAACCATGATGTAATATTGTACCATTCCACTACATAATTTTTAAGCTGAAGTTGCTTTATTGAGGATGCTTTCAGTAACCTTGATGCATCACCCTTTCAATTCTTTCACCTACAATATATAGATTTATCTTGGATATATAAAAATCAAATCAATATGTTAGGTCAGAAAAATAGGTATTTTCAATGGAAAATTACTATTCGACCCTTCATTTACTGGAGAAAATAGTCAAATTATGTTGCTCTTCTAGGCTGGTCTTCAAGTTCTGTGGACGACATAGATACATTTTATTTGTTAATCTTGAACTTATAAAAAAAAATATTCAAAACAAAAATAATAATAAGTTCCTAAATTCAATTTGCATATATCCTTTGCTATTGTTTCACCAATTTTAATTTTTTTTTTAAAAAAAAAAGGATGCTCAGAAAGCCTATTCCAAGATTTCTTCTCAAATTTCTTTGGATTGTACTATGCATCTGATTGATCTACCAAGCATTCATACTCATATTAATAATATAATTGAGAATGATTCTAGCTAACCTGTTGCAAGGAGAAACTCATGAGGATGAAAATCTATGCACTGAATCTGACCCTCGTGGCACTTAAAATCATGCAAAAGCTTCCCAGCAGTCAGATCCCAGAGCTGGAGAGACAAGGATTTTAGAGCATGACTTGTAAGAAATTTGTGACAAATAGGATATTAGTGCAACTACGAATATGTTTGCAATTTTAAGTGATAATGAAGGCATGCTAAAAATGTTTGAGGAGGCTTTCCTCATTTATATGCAACTGCTTACACTATGATTTAATTCTTTATGAGAACTACTAAACAATAAAAAGTAAGTGCAAATGAATTCTGAGTTTCTTTTTGCAATCTTTTTGGAACTACCAAAGTGAGGCAGCAGCCCATACCTTCACGATATTATCTTCCCCACCAGAAACAACCCAGCGACCATCAGGAGTGAATCTAATAGCATTAACACCTCGAGTGTGGCCTTTGTACGTATGAATGCAGCTCTTCCTTCGGATGTCCCATATCTTTAGATTCGTATCCAATGACCCAGAAGCAAGGAACTCCCCAAACGGGTGAAAGTCAACTGATACACAATTTGACCTGTGACCAGTAAGAGTGCGAACAACTGAAAAACAGAAAGCAAAGCCAGTCATTGCCAGGAAGCCGCCAATCATTAATTCAGTTGTCATGAGCATTCTAAACATTCTGTAAGAGTGAGAATAGGTCCATACCTTTTGCCTCCTCTAAATCCCACAACTTTATTGTGCCATTGGTTGCTCCAGCAGCCACTAATACTTCCGACGAATCAAAACATACTGACTCTACTGCACTTGTATGGCCAGCTAGGCTCTGCAGATCACCAGCAAAGACATGAACGGTTCAAACATATTCTTTGCTTAGAAAAACCACAATCCCGTTGCAAATTTTGAACTTCTGAAGCACTTCTATACAATGCACAAAAGGAAATGCAAAGCAAATAGCAGAAAGGGACCAATAGCACCCACCAATATGGCATTGGGCTTCCCAATAGCCCAAAGATTGACCTTGTGGTCTTCTCCTCCCGTGACAAGAACCCTCGAGGTTCTCCTCCCAATCTTGAGGCAATTGACATTGGAAGAATGTGCCACAAACTCCTCTATATTTAACGCGGTCAAGGCATCGAAATTTCATCTCTAAGTTCAAATCCAAATTATTTACTTCTATTTCCATTAACACCGCCAATCAAAGATCACAGGAACCCGGCTGTGAAGATCCAGAACAATCTTAGCAAAAAACGAAGATCCAGAACAATAACAATGAAAGAAAGACCTCAGGAACCGTACCTAAACCCACAAATCATTTCTTTATAAAACGGAAGAAACAATAACAGCAGAAGAGATCAAATAAATGATGTTTAATCCAATAACGCACTTTCTTCATTGATATCTACCAAACCCTAGAAAGATTTATTCTTTCTTTCATCGAAAAACAGAAGCGAAATGGAAAGGATACGTAGCTTGTAGGCGCGCTTGGTGGCCGCCATCAAGCTGGGAACCAAGAAACCAGAACGAGCACCGTCTCTGTCGTCTTCTAGGGATCCAACAACGCCGACACTACGAGCCCACCAAGCGCCACCCGGATCTCAAGAAAACACCCCGGCATGTCTTCGCTTCAAAAAGATAGACTACGATCGGTCCGCCATCCACCGACAACCAGTCTACCGTCGAGCAAGACCTCCCCCGAATAGCCGCCGCCGCCGCTCGCCGCCGCCGCCGCTCGCCGCCGCCGCCGCTCGCCGTATAAACCTCCGATGGGTATTTCTTGGAGCCGAGAGAGCTGTGCCGTTCTTCGCTACGTTCGATGGGGCGAGAGAGAGAGAGGCGAGAAGAAGAGGGAAGAAGAAATGCAGCTTTCTTGGACTGTCGGGTTCCAAAAAGACCCAACCTTCTTCCCCACCTCACCGCATCTTTCTTTCTTCCTACAAACAATTCTAAATCAACTTCAATTTTTCCCTCCGCCCGTTTCCCTCTCTGTTCTCTTTGCCCGAAGCCATTTGTTTCCATCCCCTTTCCTGTGCCATTGTTTTTACAGCAAGTAAGAGATTTGATTTGACCTACGGAATGCTCCGGCTCATTTGACCCTCTCTCTCTCTCTCTCTCTCTCTCTCCAAGATTTTGTAAAATAAAAAAGTATAATATAGATGGAGGGTTGGGGTCGGGAGGGCAATTATTGTGATATACTAATCTTTAATTGACATATGGCTTGTAATGTTGCTTACGTGGCAACGATATAGGCATTCTCCTGCTCGAACTTCTGTCCTTTGATAGGGAGGTTATACTGTAACGCTAAAGTTGTCCCACATGAGACTCCCTAGGCATGGCCGCATGGGACATGAAAGAAAGTTTAAGTTAAAATGGATCCAATCATCTGGTTGGGGAGTCCCATTCAGAAAAGTGCCGTACCCTCTGGCCACATCTCATTTCAGACCTTTCTCCTCCCCATTTGCTATTTTTAATTGGAAGAAACAAATCAACAATGTTCCTTTGCATGAGTGAGACATATAAATATAAAAGAAGAGGACATGATGAGTTTTTTTTTTCTTTTGAAGCATGGGTGAGAGGCTAGAGTTCAACTAAAAATTTTATAGGATTGCTTAATTGGGTCGTTTATTTAAATATGCCTCTGCACCAAACAATACCATTTAACTCAAATTTTGCGAAAAGAAAAAAAAATCCAAAAACTAGTGCCGATCAATTTTGAATAAATTTTTAAAAAATACAAGCTAGATGAGCCAATATGTTCGATTTTTATAGAATTTTTAGTCTGATACTACCAAAACATCCAAATAGGCCCGGAATATTTTTTTTTTCCTCTTTCTTCTTCCGAGGGAAGCTACCAAATGGTACTTGATGGAGGGTGACCATGAAGGTTATCATAGGGAATGAAGGGCCTGACCATCCAATGGTACGTACTTGTCTATAACATTAAAACCCCAAGCAAGCTCAAAATAAATTGGATGGGCCACAGGACCCTTAGATCAATCATAACCCTCTCTTTTAATTAGGCAACAGCTAGAAAACATTGTAATATATTGCGTGCATCGTGTCTCTAGTTCATATGATGCTTTGGTTTCATCTAACATCCATTCCAAAAAATATTTTTTTCGATCATTATTTGGATCACAAGAGTCTTTTTTTTTTTCTTCTAATTTCCTCGTTAACAATGATATTTTCGATTGAAGCCTCTCTAACAGTGATTAGTAGTTTAGCGTGGTATATTAAAATGCTCTGTCCACCTTAGTTCAGCACTAATGGACGTTTTAATGATTGAAGATATGCCGCTGAGCTGATCAAACATACTGCCAAAATCGCTACATAAATATATATTAGGAATTTGGACACAGTCATGTTTGATGTCCTCAATGGGACATATCAACTACCTTGTGTTCCCTTCACCACTAATAGAGCCAAGACAAAATTGGAACAAAACGAATGAGTTTTCTTCAGTTAGTTTGGTAGGAGGGCTGATTCCAAAGGCATAATCGTTGCAGTTGTTAATATTTTTAATATTTTTTAAAAAAAAAAACATTCCTAGGGTCAAAGCATGTTGTAGGAAGTAGTGTATGGCACGTAAATTTCAAGTATATGGGCCAATCAATTGCAAAAGACTTGCAAAACAACATCATTGGTGGGTAAAGAGGAACTTAGAACATGTATTTTTCTCTTATAATTAGATTGAATAACCAATATTGGTATTCATCTTCAACTATAATTGACATCATTTTTAATAAATTAAATAATTACTGTCATTTTAATCAGGCCTAATGTTAAGGTGGGTACAATGTGACAACTGTGAAATACCAATGCTCCTCTGTTTTTGAAAGTTCTCCTTTAAAGTCAAGAAGACAAATGGGCAGCATCACATTTTTATATATACTCAATCGGGACCAAGCTTATTGAACATTTAGACATTGTTTTTATTCCCAATTGGATCTGCAAAACTTATGTTTCTAGTGCGCATGGATAAAAATATGCATCTTGATCAATAGAAAGGCTGAGTCCGACATGCATCAGATCATTTGATGGTCCCATGCGGCGGCACGGACCTTGAATCCATGCTGAGATGCGCATGAACACAGTTTTTGATGTTCTAATTATATGTATCACAAATGATCCATGTTCGACGCACATCGCATCGCAACTGAGATGCACGTGAACACAGTTTTTCATATTCTAACCATATGTATCACAAATGATCCTTGTTCGACGCACATTGCATCTCAACTAAGATGCGCATCAACACAATTTTTGATGTTCTAATCATATGTATCACAAATGATCCATGTTCGACGCACATCGCATCTCAACTAAAATTTGAGGATCCGTGCTAAATCAAAGCATCAAACTCTCCAATCCTCGTCGGAATCAACCTCCACACAACCTTTTTGTTTTCCTTGCCAAGTCCACGTAACATTTTTGACTGTAGAACATCCTCCATGATGTGCTAATTAAGCAGAGTTGATTGAAACTGTTAAGTGCTTGCCATTCCAACCAATCAGCACCGGACAAACGAGCCCGCATGTTCGTCCGTCCACTACCGGCAGTATTTCCGACATGTTGGGCATCACTTTTTTCACGAGGAAAAAGAGATTGGTTGATTTCGTGGCATACTACGTGCTTCTGTTTAATTCATCATTTATTTCTTTTTTAAAGTTTTACAATATTTTCTAAAAATTTTTTGTAATTTTCAACCGATGAAAATTAAAGTTTCTGATATGCCATATAATTTCTTTTCCATAAAATATAAAAAAAATTATGTTACCATATATAATTGTTTTTTTTAAAAAAAAGTAATCCAATACGAGGTATTTCTCTTTTTCAGTTGACCATAATTTTTTAGCTCTCTGCTTTGCGAATCAAACGAGCCCTGATAGCACGCACGTAGGAGAGCTAGGGTGGCATCATATGAAAGCATGGGAGATTGCAAAGAGAGGTGGGGCTAGATTTGTCATCAGAAGCTTTGATTCTAGCTTGATTACTATCGTAACTCGGAAGATGTTGCCTTCATGACACTTCCGTGCTTAAGGTGGAGTTGAGAGCAGCTTGAGAGAGTATCTCTCATGCTCGTCTCGTTCTTGGAGTCGACCAGATTTAGCTCGAAGAGGATTCGACGACAAATATCCATTAGATTCAGGGTTGATTGTGAACATCTCTTATTGCACGATATAGATGGTCATTTGCACGACTGTCTGGATGCTCAGATCACTCACGTATACTAAGAAGTGGACAGGACGGTTGATTGGATAACATTTTTCGTCGCACAACCCTCCAATGCTCTGTTTTGAAATAGTCTGGAGTCTTCTCCTCTCCTCTTTTTTTTTTTTTTTCCTAATTTTGTTGGATGTAAGTTATAACGGTGTTAGAATAGTGTGATGCTATCCGTTTTATAAAAATAAAATAATAATAAAAAAAAGCATGGGAGAGTGCGCGTGGTGAGTTAGCAAGCTGTCATGGTGGGGCCGTGGAGGACTGAGACTCAAGCCGGGCGTTCGTGTCCTTCACGTGTTATGAAATTAAAATTCGGTGATTTCTATCTTCTCTACTGCCTCTCGCTTTGTCTGTCCACATAGAGAAGCTGTAGCTAAAGAGCAATACTATGACAATAAACTAGTTAGAAATTTAGATTTTTCTTAAGCATTAAAAACTTCTAGATAAGGAGTTCACTAGCGCATGATTTCTCATCATATTATTTGCCAAAATAGATCAATTAACACATGAATTTAAAACAACTAATTAGTGTCCTAGAGCTGCTTTTTAAAACACCAACACTTGATATCATATTAAAGTTGGATTACTGATATAGATAAAAGACTTGCATATATTTGAAAGAAGAAAAAAAAAACTTGGAGGAATGATTTCATTTTGACAGACATTATTCTCCTATCAAACGAACACTTCAGGACTTTGCTAGCTGCTACTTGCAATAGGAGGTGATTTTATTAGCCAAGTGCTGGAATGTTGTGCTACATTGGAGTAACTGGCTGCTCTTAGTCAGATAATAAGATTAGACATGCAGGAGACGGGCCAGTGGTTTAACCTCAAGCTTTGGAGCTGCTATGTGGGCTTTTCCTTACAAGCATTAGAATTCTTCTTTCTGTTTTTGTAAATAAACCAACATTAATGACTAGAATGCACCAAATCACATAACAATTAACAGTATTTTCCAGGAATAAAACCTTTATTTGATAGAGATTCTCTATTCCTAATTACGTCCCGGTGTCACGCAATGTACAAATATCAGAAATGGGGGGGAAAAATCCTGCTGATCCATTTGTCATACAAGAATGATCAATAGATCAGTTCTGGGAAAAATTGGAATTGCTGCTGCAAGATACTACTTGTAAGAAAATATAAAATATATAAATAAATTTATCTCATCCTATCAACTTAAGCTTTTAGGACAAGTGGTGATTACAACTTGGTATCTGTCACGCCTCGGATCCGGATCCGTGACACGGCCGTGCTATTGCCGACTATCGCCCACAGTAGCACGCAGCCTCATACAGGGGTAACAGGTAGCCAAAAAGGATTCATCCTTATATATATATTAAAAGTTTGCAGTACAACCTTCAAGTTTGAAACCAAAAATACAGAACTTCTATGCTATTCAAATGTACAGAAGTATATAAGCTTCTCCAAAAATACGAAGCTCTGTAACAAAATAAAAACATATCTGATGGCGATCACTGGTGAGGATCTGAAAGAAAACGAAACATAAACAGATGTGAGCTACACGGCTCAGTAAGTAATCCTGCATAATCCTACCGGATCAACCAGTAGACTAAACATGTAAATCAGGGTTTTGAGAAGCTGACATGCATGTTTATCTAATAATCATCCTGGCATAATAAGTATGCAATTTAAACAAAGCAGTAGTGCAAATCACAAAATTTTCATATTATATGCATATGAAACCGTGCCCCTCGGCATGCCGTGGTCCTTTTACTCTCGGATGCTACTGCGAAGTCAGACTCGGCCACTGGCGGGGCCAGCTCAGTTACTATTCAGCCACTGGCGGGGCAAGCTCAGTTACTATTCAGCCACTGGCGGGGCAGGCCCAATTCCAATTCAGCCACTGGCGGGGCAGGCTCAGTTACTATTCAGCCACTGGCGGGGCAGCTCAGTTACTATTCAGCCACTGGCGGCTCAGTCATTCTCAGTAGCATCTTTGAGCCCATTATAGTGCCTCTGGGCTAGCTAAGACTTTATAAACTTACATGCATGATTATAATATCAGTATCATCATGTTGCATACATAGCCATAGCTTCTGGGATCATTAAAGTTACTTATGCATTCTAACATATCATGTATGAAACATATATACTTAAAATAAATGCTTAGGAAACATTAATAACATAACATGATCCATAACAGGATTAGGACAGGTTACTTACTTTCTTCACAAATCATGTATACAATTCAAATTGTATGAAAAACACTGGTTCATCTTATAAAATGTAATACAAGATCTACGATAAGATTAAGATAGATTACTTACAGTGATTCGTTTTCTCCCAAGTTTCTTACGTCCTGGTGACGGATCCTGAGTCACCTAAAATCACATTATAATGAGCATATTATTTCCTTTTACTTGTTTAAATTCTACCCGAAATTTAGCCCAAGTCTAATGTGTTCATATTGGAGCCTTGATTGGGTCCATATGGTTTAATTGGCCTTCTAATTGGTCATTAGGCTTAATCCCAAGTTTAATTTGGGTTTAATTTTGGTTAAATTTATAGTCTGGCTTGTCCAGACTTAGCCCAATTTGATTGGGCTCGGGTTTAGTCAAATTTGGCTAAACCCTTTCCCCTTTTTTTTTTCTCTTTTTCTTTTTCTTTGGGCTTAACGGGTTGCGGGTTCGGATTCGGATCCGACCCAGGGATTGTGGGTTTTTCTCCCTCTCCTGTGCCGGCCTCCTCCCCTCTATGTCACTGTTGACACAGAGGGGAAGAGCACCCCACAGAGGGGTTTCTCCATGCTTTATAATTTTATTAACAGGGAGTCCATACCTGGTTTTAGTCGGGTGTAGTCGGGCAGTGCTTCTCCCTGGTAGTCCCTCCTTCTTCAGAGCTTCAGGGCTCCTTGGCCTTAGGCTCCAGGGCTTCGGCTCCCTCTCTCTTTCTCTCGTTCGGTGTTTAGGGGGGTCTGTGATTTGGGGTTGCCGGCAGAGGCTTAAATATTTGTTTAGAGGATGAAACCCCCCTCTGAGAGGTCCCATCCTCTCCTTTCCTCCATACTTCGGGACTGGCCGCCGCCCCCCCTTGTCTCCGGCGCGCCGGCATCGGCTGCCAGCAGGGGGTGCGGTAACCCCTCCCTGTCGGTCTTATCCCTTCGTTTTTTTATTTTTATTTTTATTCCTGATAATAATTATGCTGGCTACAGTGAAATTTGGGCCCAACCCTTAACTGGGCCTATTTCTTATTGGGCCTAGTAGGTTGTGGGCCCGGACATTACATCCTTCCCCCCTTAAATAAATTTCGTCCTCGAAATTAAACATACCTCGGTTCTCGAAGAGCTGAGGGTAGCGTTGTCGCATCTCTTCCTCCAATTCCCAGGTAGCTTCCCTTTCAGTGTGGTTGGTCCACTGGACTTTAACGTAGGGAATGGTGCGCCTTCGGAGAATTTGCTCTTTTCTGTCTATGATGCGCAGGGGAGCCTCCTCATAGGTTAAATCTTTATTTAATTGCAGAGGCTCATGTGGTACCACATGGCTGGGATCCGGAACGTACCTCCGTAACAAAGAGACGTGAAAGACGTTGTGTACGCCTGATAGCTCTGAAGGTAGGGCCAATTTGTAGGCAACTTTGCCTATTCTAGCAAGAACCTCAAATGGGCCAATGTAGCGAGGACTTAATTTGCCGTGTCTTCCGAATCGGGTAATACCCTTTGATGGTGAAATTTTTAGGAAGACAAAGTTTCCCTCCAAAAATTCCAAGGCCCTTCTTCCTCTGTCAGCCCATCTTTTCTGTCTATCCTGGGCAGCCTGAAGCCTTTGCTTAATTAGTAGTACCTTGTCTCTGGTGTGCTGGGCCAGTTCGGGGCCTAGCATTTTCCGCTCCCCGACATCATCCCAGTGTAAGGGGGATCGGCATCTTCTCCCATAGAGAGCTTCGTATGGGGCCATCTGGATACTGGAATGGTAGCTATTGTTATAAGCAAATTCCACCAGTGGTATGTGACTATCCCAGTTTCCACCTAGGTCCACAGTGCAAGCCCTCAGCATGTCTTCCAGAGTTTGGATTGTCCGCTCTGACTGGCCGTCAGTCTGGGGGTGGTATGCTGTACTGAGCCTCAGTCCGGTACCCATGGCCTTCTGAAAGCTTTCCCAGAATCTGGACACGAATCGGGGGTCACGATCAGAAATGATACTCACTGGTACTCCGTGCAGGCGTACAATCTCATCGATGTATAATTGGGCCAGCTTGTCTAAAGGAGTACCAATTCTGAATGGCAGAAAATGAGCTGATTTTGTAAGGCGATCAACAATCACCCACACTGCATCATTCTTTCTCACCGTTTTGGGGAGTCCTGTAACAAAATCCATCGTGATGTGCTCCCACTTTCATTTAGGAATTTCTATTGGTTCCAGCAACCCTGCTGGCCTCTGGTGCTCTGCTTTTACTAGCTGACAGGTCAAGCATCGGGCCACAAACTCAGCTATTTCTCTCTTCATCCCCTTCCACCAGTAATGTTCCCGAAGGTCCCGGTACATTTTAGTACTGCCTGGATGAATAGAGAAACGGGATTGGTGGGCTTCTTCCATGATTTCCCTTTTTAGGTCAACATTTGCCGGTACACACAGTCGGTGGCCAAACCTTAGAGTGCCATCTGGGTGCATTTGGAGTTCGGGTCGCAACCCTTTCTCCACTTCATCCTTGAGCTGGCAAATGTGCTCATCAGACTGCTGGGCAACCTTTATTCTATCGATCAAGGTTGGTTGTATACTCAAGGCGGCCAGCAAAATTTTTGTAGTTTGGGTAACCACCTCAACCTGCATTTTATCAAGATCCTTCTGAATCTGTGGTTGAGTGGTGAGTAAAGCGGCGGAGCTTATAACTGACTTTCTGCTTAGGGCATCCGCCACCACGTTGGCCTTTCCTGGGTGGTATTTAATACTCAGGTCATAATCCTTCAAGAGTTCCAACCACCTTCTTTGCCTCATATTCAATTCCTTCTGGGTGAATATATACTTCAGGCTCTTGTGGTCGGTGTACACATCACAGTGTTCGCCATACAAATAATGTCTCCAAAGTTTCAAGGCGAACACTACTGCGGCCAACTCTAGGTCATGTGTCGGGTAGTTCTGTTCATAGGGTTTCAGCTGTCTCGAGGCATAGGCTACCACCTTGCCATCTTGCATCAGCACACAGCCTAGCCCGTTCTTGAAAGCATCACTGTAGATGGTAAATTCTCCAGTTAAGGACGGTAATGTCAAAATTGGGGCAGAAACTAACCTTTGTTTAAGCTCCTGGAAGCTCCTCTCACACTTGCTGTCCCAGATAAACTTGGCCCGTTTCTTAGTCAACTGGGTCAAGGGGGTAGCTATTTTGGAGAACCCTTCCGCAAATCGCCGGTAATACCCGGCTAATCCCAAAAAGCTTCTTATTTCCTTGGCGTTGGTGGGACGAGGCCAATCCACCACCGCTTCTATCTTCTTGGGGTCCACTGACACTCCTTCCTTGGAGATTATATGGCCGAGGAACGCCACACTGTCCAGCCAGAACTCACATTTGTTCAGCTTGGCGTACAGCCTCTTCTCTCGAAGGATTTGTAGCACCACCCTCAAATGGTCTTCATGTTCCTTCCGGCTCTTTGAGTATATCAAAATGTCATCGATAAAAACTATCACGAACTGATCCAAATATTGTTTAAAGACTCTGTTCATCAAGTCCATAAATGCAGCCGGGGCATTGGTCAGTCCAAAAGGCATAACCAGAAATTCATAATGCCCCTACCTGGTTCGAAATGCAGTTTTTGGCACATCCTCAGATTTGATCTTCAGCTGATGGTAGCCTGACCTCAAATCTATCTTGGAGAAGACTTGGGCGCCTTGCAGCTGATCAAACAGGTCATCGATCTGAGGTAGGGGATATTTGTTCTTTATGGTTATCTTGTTCAATTCCCGGTAATCGATGCATAGCCGCATACTCCCGTCTTTCTTTTTCACAAATAGGACAGGAGCTCCCCATGGCGACGCACTGGGCTGGATGAACTTTTTATCCAGGAGTTCTTGTAGTTGTACCTTCAATTCCCTTAACTCAGCAGGGGCCATCCGGTAAGGAGCCTTGGAGACTGGCCCCTCTCCTGGTGCGAGGTCGATTGTGAATTCGATCTCTCGGTCTGGGGGTAATCCTGGTAATTCCTCCGGAAAGACATCCGGATATTCTCTGACTACTGGAATATCTTCTAGTTTGGTCTCTTTCTGGGTATCCATTACACAGGCCAGATAGGCCATACACCCTTTTCTCACAGCTTTTCCAGCTTTCAAGGCAGAAATAAAGTGTAGTGTAGGAGCATCTTGAAGGGGTATATCGCCCTGAAAGAAAAATTCTTGCTCCCCAGGTATCCGAAATACCACCCTCTTGTGGTAACAATCAATGTGGGCGTGATACTGTGACATCCAGTCCATGCCCAAGATAATATCAAAGTCTTGCATGTCAAGCTGTAAAAGATTTGTCTCTAATTCTTTTTCCCCTATCTGAATTATGCAATCTTTATATTTAGTGTCAACAATTGCGGTTTTCTGAAGGGGTGTAGCAACATGCCATGGTTCCACTAATTTCTCAGATGTGCTATGTAATTATCTGGAAAAGCTAACCGACACGAAAGAATGCGTAGAACCAGAATCAAATAGAATGAGGGCAGGAACCAAGTTGACCAGAAGTGTACCTGTCACCACTTGATCGCTAGCACTGGCATCCTGTCGAGTCAGTGCGAAAACCCGAGGGTTACCCCTCGATCTCTGGTCCTCTGGTGCAGTATGTCTGGGCTCGTCCTTCTTTCGGCTAGGGCAGTTGCGGGCGATGTGTCCTGTCTGCCCGCAAGAATAACAAGCTCCGGTCTTCTTCATGCAGGTACCCCTGTGGTTTCCGCCACAGGTGGGGCAGCCTCTGCTCTGTCTCTTCTTGGGCACAGACCCCTTGCTGCCTCCAGCCCCACTACTCGGTGCTCCTGATGACCGGGTCCTCTTCAGGTCCTCCCTCTCTCTCCCGGACCGTATCAGGTCAGCCTCAACCTTCAAGGCTCGGTCCAGTACATCTTTGTAGCTTGAGAATAAATGGGAGGATATTCGGGACCGAATCCCGTACCTCAATCCCTGCTCAAACCGGTTCACCTTACTTCTCTCATCCTCCATGAACTGGGGGCAAAATCGTCCCAGTTCGTTAAATTTATTGGCGTACTCCAGAACGGACATCTGGTCAGTCTGGGTTAGTGTCAAAAACTCATTCTGCTTCGCCAGGTGCACTGAGTCCGGAAAGTATTGATTGTAAAACATCCTCTTAAAGTCCCTCCAGGTGAGTCTGTCAACGGCATAAGCCGTCTCCATGGCCGTCCACCAGTATTCGGCGTTTCCTGTCAGCATAGAGGTCGCCAGCCGGACTGTCACCTCATCAGGAAAGTGGAGGGCTCGGAACATCTTTTCTATCTCCCGGATCCATGTTTCAGCCGCCATAGGGTCAGACCCACCCTCAAAGGTCGGGGGGTTCAGTCGGCGGAACCTCTCATAGCAGGAGTCTGCTGATGGCATAGCGGCCAACTGCATCATCTGCTGCTGTTGCAGCACTTGCGCCATAAGCTGATACACTCCGGCTAGGCCTGCCTGACCTGCTGCAGACCGTGGAGTATCCGGGGAAACTGACCGCTCGCTGGGCTCCGGGGAGGGTGGTCTCCGGTCGTCATCCATATCTTCCTAATGATCACCTAGCAGTCAAAAATTTTTAAAGTGAGGTTATGATAAACTAGCATATTATAACATTTTCTATGACGGTGACATTCTTAACTACCCTTTTCCTTAGGCATTTTATGGTTATTCTATTGTTTAACCTAAGGCTCTGATACCACTAGATGTCACGCCCCGGATCCGGATCCGTGACACGGCCGTGCTATTGCCGACTATCGCCCACAGTAGCACGCAGCCTCATACAGGGGTAACAGGTAGCCAAAAAGGATTCATCCTTATATATATATTAAAAGTTTGCAGTACAACCTTCAAGTTTGAAACCAAAAATACAGAACTTCTATGCTATTCAAATGTACAGAAGTATATAAGCTTCTCCAAAAATACGAAGCTCTGTAACAAAATAAAAACATATCTGATGGCGATCACTGGTGAGGATCTGAAAGAAAACGAAACATAAACAGATGTGAGCTACACGGCTCAGTAAGTAATCCTGCATAATCCTACCGGATCAACCAGTAGACTAAACATGTAAATCAGGGTTTTGAGAAGCTGACATGCATGTTTATCTAATAATCATCCTGGCATAATAAGTATGCAATTTAAACAAAGCAGTAGTGCAAATCACAAAATTTTCATATTATATGCATATGAAACCGTGCCGGGGGCGGGGCCAGCTCAGTTACTATTCAGCCACTGGCGGGGCAAGCTCAGTTACTATTCAGCCACTGGCGGGGCAGGCCCAATTCCAATTCAGCCACTGGCGGGGCAGCTCAGTTACTATTCAGCCACTGGCGGGGCAGCTCAGTTACTATTCAGCCACTGGCGGCTCAGTCATTCTCAGTAGCATCTTTGAGCCCATTATAGTGCCTCTGGGCTAGCTAAGACTTTATAAACTTACATGCATGATTATAATATCAGTATCATCATGTTGCATACATAGCCATAGCTTCTGGGATCATTAAAGTTACTTATGCATTGTAACATATCATGCATGAAACATATATACTTAAAATAAATGCTTAGAAAACATTAATAACATAACATGATCCATAACAGGATTAGGACAGGTTACTTACTTTCTTCACAAATCATGTATACAATTCAAATTGTATGAAAAACACTGGTTCATCTTATAAAATGTAATACAAGATCTACGATAAGATTAAGACAGATTACTTACAGTGATTCGTTTTCTTCCAAGTTTCTTACGTCCTGGTGACGGATCCTGAGTCACCTAAAATCACATTATAATGAGCATATTATTTCCTTTTACTTGTTTGGATTCTACCCGAAATTTAGCCCAAGTCTAATGTGTTCATATTGGAGCCTTGATTGGGTCCATATGGTTTAATTGGCCTTCTAATTGGTCATTAGGCTTAATCCCAAGTTTAATTTGGGTTTAATTTTGGTTAAATTTATAGTCTGGCTTGTCCAGACTTAGCCCAATTTGATTGGGCTCGGGTTTAGTCAAATTTGGCTAAACCCTTTCCCCTTTTTTTTTTTCTCTTTTTCTTTTTCTTTGGGCTTAACGGGTTGCGGGTTCGAATTCGGATCCGACCCGCGAACCCGTTATCAGGTTTTCTTCCCCCCTTCCAGAGGCTTCCGCCTCTTCATCTCCCGCTCTCCTCTCTCTCCTCTCTTTTCTCCTTCGTCTCCACCGAAACCCACGCCTCCGGCCGGTCCTCTGGCCCCCTTCTTCTCCTCCAGCCAGATCTGTGGCCTTCTCCCTCTCGGTCACTCCCTCTCCTTCTCTCTCTCTTTCTCTTTTTTTCTTCTTTGTTTTCGCCGAGACCCTAGCCTCCGACCCCTTTTGTCCCCCCTCCGAAACCCACTGTCTCCTCCCCTTCTTCTCCCGCAGGCAACCGGGGAGACGAGGCTCCCCCCGATCCACCGACCGAGGCGGGGGTTTCCCCCCGGTGCACCGGCGGAAGGGAAGGCCAGCCCTTCCTCCCTCCAAAGTGATGCCGGAGAGGGGAAGGGCTCGGAGGTGGGTCGGGATCCGGCTTTACCCGAGAGCCTCCACCCGCTCCGTCCACGGCAAGGCATGGCCGGAGGGGATGAAGCCTTAAGGTCCGGTGAGTTCATTTTATATTATTATTATTATTATTATTTTCTTTTCTTTTCCTTGGTCCTTCCTTCCGGCACCACCACCCCTTGCCGGAGAAGAGGTGGTGGTCCGGCCGGGGCTGGCGGCCCTGTGGCCGCCTCTGTTGTCGTCCCGGCCAGATATGGCGGCCTGGGTTGCCCCCCCCGAACCCCAAGGTACCCGCGGCCGAGGCCGCGGTGTCCGGTTCGTCAACAGGCCGAACCCGGTTGGGTTCGGTCTGGATGGTCGCGGCCTGTGAGTCCGGCCCGACTCAGGGATTGTGGGTTTTTCTCCCTCTCCTGTGCCGGCCTCCTCCCCTCTATGTCACTATTGACACAGAGGGGAAGAGCACCCCACAGAGAGGTTTGTTCGTCAATTTTCTGTTTCACTAAAAATACGCTAGACAGATCGTTGTTAGAACCGACGAACAAAAGTTAAATTAAAATTTTACTCTTACCTTTCCTACTCGAAGAATAGTGGTTGTAAGAGGTCGATCCACAGGGAGGCGATTGGAGTTGCATAAAAATTAAAACGTTCACTTGGATTCGAAATTGATTTTGGAATGATGGGAGAAAAAACATTATTTTGAGGATGTTAAATGATTCTCCAGTCTATTAGAGAATGTTTTCTATTTGAAAATAAACAAAGAAAAGAAAGAAAACTTGCAATTGAAATTTAATGCAGAGTAGGAGTCGATTTCTAAAGACAGAATATAAATTAAAATCGTCAATCGAACTGAAAAGATTCATTCCAAGGTTATCTTAAAATTAAGAATTCTAGAATGCATATAATAAATTGTAGAAAATTTAAAACTTAAACATGTATTGCATAAAAGAAAAATTAAAAGATTGTATAAAAAAAAATAGAAATTAACTTGAATCTAGATCAGGGATTGCATTAAAGAAAATTGATTACAAGAACATAAAAGAAAATCCTTGAAATAAAAGGAACTAACAATTCGGCTGAACACTAAAAAAAATATTAAAATAATACTTTCTTCTTCCTTCTTCTCGGAAAACAGGGCCCCTCCTCTGTTCTTTGGAACCGACACAGAGCACCTCCTTCTCCTTCGACTCTCGGCCTCCACCGAGCACTCCTTCTGCCGATGGCCTCTCCCTCTCTTATAGCCCTTGGAAACATGTTGAAATTGCTGGGAGGAACCGATGATTGCGGAGCTCGGATGCGGCGTCGGAGGCTGTGGAATCGACGGGAGGAGCTGGCAGCGACGCGGATGGAAGGCGCGTGATCTGCGGAAGGATTTGGGACGCATGCGGAAGGTGGCGACGCGGATCCGGGCGCTGGGAGGAGCCGATCACGGGATGCTTGCAGTCGGACGCGGGGAGGCTGAAGCTTGGACGCGGCTGCGGTTCCTTGATCACAAACGGAAGGAGATGCGATGAAGACGCGGTGCGGGATCGTCGGGATTGGAAGCGGAAGAGGAAAGATGCTGGGAGCGGAAGGTGGGAACGGCTTGCATCAAGGGATTCCGGGAGGTGGGGACGCGGTGAATTCTTTCTTCTCCCCTTCTTTCGCACGGGATCTCAGGAGGAAGGAGAGGGCGGTGATGCACGCGGTTGGGACGCTAAGGATGCGGACGAAACAGGGACTCGGGACCACTGGAGATGCCATTCACGGACGCGTGATGCTGGGACTCTCGGTTCTGGAAGAGGGGGGCGCTGGCATGCGATCTCTGGATCACGGGTTGAAGGAGGCGCGGGCGTTGTGCGATCTTTGGCCCTCCTGATATGGGAGCTGGGAGACACTAAGTTCAGTCATATAGATAAAAAAAAAAACAAATAGTGTGATGCGAAATTTGGTTTGTAAATGGACGGACTCAGTTCGTCAGGGATCATTTGTTCTGACTGAAGGTCTATTGCAAGTCTTTCAAGTCATGGGTTACCCAGCACCTCATAGTTAATTTAGATTTGTCCAAAATTATTTTCCAAAGGCTCAAAAGAAATGGATCCGATTCGGACCCGAACCCGACTCGGACCCAATTTGAATTCAAATTTGTACTCAATGTGCATTTTATCTCTGATTTATGAAAATCTGTGCCAAACCCAAATATAATATTAATCCAGTGAATTTATCATTATCGGTTAGCAATAATACTAATTTAGGTGACATGTAGGTCGCACTTTTGTGCTCTCATCACACCCCCCAACTAGCTTATTGCTAGTCTCTAGCAATTTAGTGTGAAAATGATAAAATGAGAGTGCAAAAGTGTAATTTATTATTTAAAAATAGTAAGATAAATGCTCATTTTCGTAGAGCATTACGATTGCACTTAGCACGTGCAACAAGCCTTTAAACCCCTAGGTTACCCTAGTGGACGAGTGTTGTCTCGTGAGGGTTTGCAGTGAAGTTACCCACAAACTTCATCAGTTAGGGAATTCCAAATTTTAACTCGAAATTTGAACAAGTATTACTGTATGAAACTAGAATTGCAAGGACAATAGAGACTTGTTATTATTATATTTAAACAGACTCTAACTCAAGTTTCATTACACCCCATCTATCTGCTAACAAGTCAAGACTGTAGTGAGGTGCAAGATAGTATCATATAAATGAGTGGCTTTCACTTACTTCCAACATGATCACTCCAATTTTCAAGACTTTCTAGAGTTAAATGGTAATGAACACCCCGGATTTATTTATTCATTTTTTCAGACTGAGTGCTAAGAAGAATGACTTGTGCAATATCTAGCCTTATTAAGCTTTCTAGCTAACCCATATAGCGAGTGTTAGGCCAATGACTCCCGATCCAGATGGCTTAGGGCACCAGGTGTAGAGACACCCTAACAGGCTTAATAACTCAGGTTAACTAGGCTTCAAGGCCAAATTAGTCACTCAGAGTTTAATCTCAATGTCCTCACCTTTTTACGCGAACACTCGCTGCTTGCCAGGCAAGAGGCCCGGTTACTCAGTGAGAAGACTTAAATTAAACTCATTATTTTATTTTATTTTATCTTTTTTTTTCTTTTTTTTTTGGTTAGGCTAGGGTGTTCATCACACATATAACTCTAAATTATCCCAAAAATTAAAAGTATTCATATTAGTCGTAAGTTTACATACCCCACTATTCATGTGCTTACGTGTAGGTGCTAACTCATCTTGTATCATGTTAGCAGAAGATAGGTTGGATGAAAACTTAAGCTAGAACTGCTATCATATTTCTTAACTCAAAGCTATTGTCAGAGCAATTCCTAGTTTGTACAGCCAAAAAGATTAGAGTTTGAGTTAAAAATTTGAAATCCCCCTTTTTTTATTATTTTTTTTTGAAATTTTAATAATTTTTTTTAATTTTTTTTAATTGCATAAAAAAATCAAAAATATTCTCTCCCTTTTTTTTAAAAAAAAATCAAAAATATTCTCTCCCTTTTTTTTTTAAAAGAAAAATCAAAAATATTCTCACCCCCATACCTAAATCTAACATTGTCCTCAATGTTAAAGAAAATTTAAAGCAGTAAAAGGACAGAGAAGAAGGTACCTGATATGGGCGGGTAAATTGGGGCAAAATACCCCCAAACCTGCAAATTTTTTTTTTTTTTTTTGAGAATATTTACATGTTGGGTTGCCTCCCAAGAGCGCTAAGTTTTATGTCTTCAGCCAGACAAAATGTAGATCCCCATTTTTTTTCAACCATTATCTAAGAATGGTTTTGGAAGAGTCCAAGGAAGAACAGTTGGCTGGTGACGATCTATGCTTATAAGAGGAACAGAACTAGGGGGTGCATGCTCGACCACTTCCTCAGAATGGGCAAGGTAAGCTTCTAAAGGGTCCTTATTATAAGTTTGTAAGAAAGTCTCCTGAACCAGACTTTCAATCATGTCAACTTCATTGATTTCTTTGTCGTCTGGTGGTTGTTTACTTATATTAAAGACATTAAGTTCGACTTTCATATTGCCAAAAGATAACTTTAGCATCCCATTCCGACAATTGATCACAGCATTTGCTGTGGCTAAGAAGGGTCTACCTAAAATTATAGGTGTGTGATTGTCTGGATGTATTACAGGTTCGGTCTCAAGGATAACGAAGTCCACAGGATAGTAAAACTCATTTACCTTTACTATTACATCCTCTACAATCCCTTTGGGGTACTTCACCGTTCTATCTGCTAAGGAAAGGGTAATATTTGTGGGCTTTAATTTTTCCAAACCTAACTTTTGGTACACATAGTAGGGAAGTAGGTTCACACTGGCTCCTAAATCTAATAGGGCTCTCTGGATGATCGTCTCTCCTATTTTTATTTCAATGGTGGGGCAACCAGGATCTTTAAATTTCGGGGCAATCTGTTGTTGAATGAGAGATGAGGCTTGTGCAGCCATAACAGCTTGCCTAGGAATGCTGGTTTTTCTTTTAACCGTGGTAAGATCTTTCAAGAATTTTGTATAGGAGGGAATTTGTCTTATGGCATCGAGAAAAGGTATATTTATTTGAACAGTTTTAAAGACTTCCATTATTTCATCAAAGTTAGATTGTTTCTTTGAGTCCTGAAGTCTACTGGGAAAGGGAGCCTTGGGTGTGTATGTCTCTATTGGTTTCTCCTCTATTCCTTGTGTTTTCTGTTCTTGTGCCTTTTTCTGAGTGGGATTCGGTTCATGCTTTTCTTCTTTTTCTTGTATAGGAAGTTGAACCTTATTGTCCACTTGCTTGCCAGACCGTAAAGTAGTAATTGCTTGGACTTCATGGTTCTGGTTTCCATTAGAATCAATCTGAAACTGGCCTCTCAGCCCTTGATTCTGTTGCCTACTAGGGTTAGGTACTGCCTGACTTGGCAGTTCACCTCTCTTCCTATCCCCTAGAGAGTTAGCTATTTGGCTTAGACTAACCTCAAGTTTTGCAATCGCTTGCGCATGAAATTGGTTAGTCTGGGCTTGGGCTGTATTGGTCTGTTGTTGTTGCTTGATAAAATCTTGTTGTTGTTTCATCATATTAGCCATCATGGTTTCTAATGGTGAAGGTTGCTGTGGGATAGGGGCATTATACGGAGGTACAGATGGAACCAAGGGTTGGTTCATTTGTGATGGACCTATCCTGGGGTAGTTGTTCTGAAAACCTGGTAGACCACCTTGATGCTGAATAGGTTCATTTTGCTTGTATGAGAAATTTGGGTGGAACCTATTATCAGGGTGGTAAACTGGGCTGAACGAGTTGGGAGTGGGCTTCTTAAAGGCACTATATGAATTTAGAGCATTTGCTTGCTCGGCCTTTATGATGGGCAGATTAGGGCAGCACTCCACTAGATGCTCCGGACTGTTACACAAGACACACAAACTATATGACTCGTGTTCTACTTTCATGATGGGATTTGACTCTTTGTATGAACTCGAACTAGTGGAAACAGTAAAAGCATCAAACTTTTTACTTAAATTGTTCATCCCATTCACTAGGTTGGACATAACATTTTTGAGTTCTGGGTCTGTTTTCATTTCATAATTACCTGGTTTTCTAGACCCGAACTCATCTCTATTTACTTCCTCACCATAGCTACTCCAATTTTGGGCATTTTCAGCTAAGTCAACAAGAAATTCATAGGCCTGATCTGGGGTTTGGTTCATGAACCTACCCTTGTGCATGGATTCAATCATATTTCTATGTGCCGGAGTTAGTCCTTTATAAAAGAAGTGGACCAGATCAGCCTTATCAAGCCCATGGTGTGGGCATTTGACCAACAAGTCATGGAACCGTTCCCAAGTTTGGGAAAATTCCTCCTCAGATTTTCCTCTAAAAGTTCTGATGGCATCCTTAATTTTTTCAGTTTTTACCATGGGATAGAACTTAGCCATGAACTTCCTAGATAGTTGTTCCCATGATGTGATGGAATTCGAAGCTAGGGAATACAGCCATGCAGCAGCACGATCCTCTAAAGTCATGGGAAACAACCTTAATTTAATACCCTCTTCATCTAAGTTTTGATTTCTAAACGTTTGACAGATTGTCAAAAATTTGTTTAGATGAATGTAGGGTTGTTCACTCTCGAACCCATGAAACTTGGGTAACATGTTTATTGTTGCAGCCCGAATCTCGAATTGGGTTGCAGACCTTCTACCATGCATACATTTTCCACAACTTAATTAGACTCAATTTTTAAACGAAATCCTAAAAGATAAGAAGAAGGGCTAGACCAAGATGACCACAATCAACACCACACAATAGATTGGCTCTTTAATCTTGAGGTTAAAGAAGGTTTAGTAGCTTTTAATCTAGTTGCACAGAGATTTATCAGGTTAAAAAGTTCCTGAAATTCTCTCCTAGATTAGACAGCTCCTAATCTCCCTTTCAGATTAAGCTTGAGCTTACCAGTTAAGCGATCCAGTAATCAGTGACCAGGAAAGTCCCGGGGTGTGTGGTGGTGCCAGAAGGGATACACCAATACCACAATACCCGTAACAGTTCTCACTGTTGTAAAACTTTCCTAGACATCACCAATTACTAAATCCTCACTGGAGTGGCTTTCAGCCGCTTCTTTCCAAGAGCCTAATTGAGCTCGAAAACCCTAAGGCCAACGTCTAATTTGATTTTAATTTAATTTGGCCTAGGATAAGTATGCAATGTGGTGATTTTTGGGCTAAGGACAGGTAATGACTTCCCGACCTTATCTTTTTAGTGGGTTTTGCCCTTAAATTATTTTATGCAAATGCTTGATGCAACAAATAATCAATAATTTTTTTTTTTAGTTTATGCAATGTCATTAGGTTGTACTGATTAAATGAGCAAGCAATTTTTTTTTATTTTTTTATTTTTCTTAATTTTTTTATTTTTAATTTTATGTTGTTTTTTTTTTAATTTTTAATATAGGAATAACTTGAATGTAAACTAAAACTAATCCTTATGCATCAGTCAATCTCCGAATGCCCGTTGAATAAGCTCTGGAGATTACTCCGTGAGGAGCCCCAATAGAGGTATGATCACCTCGGAGGATTGCGCCTAATCAATTACTAGCAAAAATAATATAGATTTTTTTTTAAAAAAAAAAAATTTTTTTGAATTTTTTTAATATATTTTTTTTAAATTTAAATTTAAATTTCAAATTTCGAATTTCAGAATTCAAATTTTGAATTTAAATTTTTGAATTTTTGAATTTTGAAATATTTTTTATATTTTATTTATTTATTTTTTTTTGAAATTTTTTTTTTTCGAATTTCAAATTTCAGAATTTAATAACTACGAAATTATTAACTGAAAATAATCAAAATAATAAAAATAAAAACTTACTACCGGAGTGCGTTCACTCCGGGCATCCAAAATCCAATTTGATCTTCGTGATCGTTCTTGCTTCTCGATTTGCCTCCCCGGCAACGGCGCCAAAATTCTGTTCGTCAATTTTCTGTTTCACTAAAAATACGCTAGACAGATCGTTGTTAGAACCGACGAACAAAAGTTAAATTAAAATTTTACTCTTACCTTTCCTACTCGAAGAATAGTGGTTGTAAGAGGTCGATCCACAGGGAGGCGATTGGAGTTGCATAAAAATTAAAACGTTCACTTGGATTCGAAATTGATTTTGGAATGATGGGAGAAAAAACATTATTTTGAGGATGTTAAATGATTCTCCAGTCTATTAGAGAATGTTTTCTATTTGAAAATAAACAAAGAAAAGAAAGAAAACTTGCAATTGAAATTTAATGCAGAGTAGGAGTCGATTTCTAAAGACAGAATATAAATTAAAATCATCAATCGAACTGAAAAGATTCATTCCAAGGTTATCTTAAAATTAAGAATTCTAGAATGCATATAATAAATTGTAGAAAATTTAAAACTTAAACATGTATTGCATAAAAGAAAAATTAAAAGATTGTATAAAAAAAAATAGAAATTAACTTGAATCTAGATCAGGGATTGCATTAAAGAAAATTGATTACAAGAACATAAAAGAAAATCCTTGAAATAAAAGGAACTAACAATTCGGCTGAACACTAAAAAAAAATATTAAAATAATACTTTCTTCTTCCTTCTTCTCGGAAAACAGGGCCCCTCCTCTGTTCTTTGGAACCGACACAGAGCACCTCCTTCTCCTTCGACTCTCGGCCTCCACCGAGCACTCCTTCTGCCGATGGCCTCTCCCTCTCTTATAGCCCTTGGAAACATGTTGAAATTGCTGGGAGGAACCGATGATTGCGGAGCTCGGATGCGGCGTCGGAGGCTGTGGAATCGACGGGAGGAGCTGGCAGCGACGCGGATGGAAGGCGCGTGATCTGCGGAAGGATTTGGGACGCATGCGGAAGGTGGCGACGCGGATCCGGGCGCTGGGAGGAGCCGATCACGGGATGCTTGCAGTCGGACGCGGGGAGGCTGAAGCTTGGACGCGGCTGCGGTTCCTTGATCACAAACGGAAGGAGATGCGATGAAGACGCGGTGCGGGATCGTCGGGATTGGAAGCGGAAGAGGAAAGATGCTGGGAGCGGAAGGTGGGAACGGCTTGCATCAAGGGATTCCGGGAGGTGGGGACGCGGTGAATTCTTTCTTCTCCCCTTCTTTCGCACGGGATCTCAGGAGGAAGGAGAGGGCGGTGATGCACGCGGTTGGGACGCTAAGGATGCGGACGAAACAGGGACTCGGGACCACTGGAGATGCCATTCACGGACGCGTGATGCTGGGACTCTCGGTTCTGGAAGAGGGGGGCGCTGGCATGCGATCTCTGGATCACGGGTTGAAGGAGGCGCGGGCGTTGTGCGATCTTTGGCCCTCCTGATATGGGAGCTGGGAGACACTAAGTTCAGTCATATAGATAAAAAAAAAAACAAATAGTGTGATGCGAAATTTGGTTTGTAAATGGACGGACTCAGTTCGTCAGGGATCATTTGTTCTGACTGAAGGTCTATTGCAAGTCTTTCAAGTCATGGGTTACCCAGCACCTCATAGTTAATTTAGATTTGTCCAAAATTATTTTCCAAAGGCTCAAAAGAAATGGATCCGATTCGGACCCGAACCCGACTCGGACCCGATTTGAATTCAAATTTGTACTCAATGTGCATTTTATCTCTGATTTATGAAAATCTGTGCCAAACCCAAATATAATATTAATCCAGTGAATTTATCATTATCGGTTAGCAATAATACTAATTTAGGTGACATGTAGGTCGCACTTTTGTGCTCTCATCAGGGTTTCTCCATGCTTTATAATTTTATTAACAGGGAGTCCATACCTGGTTTTAGTCGGGTGTAGTCGGGCAGTGCTTCCTCCCTGGTAGTCCCCCCTTCTTCAGAGCTTCAGGGCTCCTTGGCCTTAGGCTCCAGGGCTTCGGCTCCCTCTCTCTTTCTCTCGTTCGGTGTTTAGGGGGGTCTGTGATTTGGGGTTGCCGGCAGAGGCTTAAATATTTGTTTAGAGGATGAAACCCCCCTCTGAGAGGTCCCATCCTCTCCTTTCCTCCATACTTCGGGACTGGCCGCCGCCCCCCCTTGTCTCCGGCGCGCCGGCATCGGCTGCCAGCAGGGGGTGCGGTAACCCCTCCCTGTCGGTCTTATCCCTTCGTTTTTTTTTTTTATTCCTGATAATAATTATACTGGCTACAGGGAAATTTGGGCCCAACCCTTAACTGGGCCTATTTCTTATTGGGCCTAGTAGGTTGTGGGCCCGGACATTACAGTATCAGAGCAGAGATTTTGAGTTCGAACGCTGTCTCCATACTCTTTAACCTCATTATTAAAAATTTCACAGGTTGGGCTCGCCCATTAAAGAAAAGTCCGGCCCACATGTGAGGAGAAGTGTAAGAAAATATAAAATATATAAATAAATTTATCTCATCCTATCAGCTTAACTTTTTAGGACAAGTGGTGATTTCAACACTACTGAAGTCACCAATATGAATGAAATCTTTTGGAGCAGTGCCTGCAGCAGGTCGACTGCTGTAGAGATGGGAGTTGGTCTGAAGCAGAGCTTTAAATTTTTGGCTTCTTCTGGTGCATCTGAAATTTGAGGTGAATTGGTTTCATAGCAATGAAAGACACGGCTGATCGCCTGGCCGAACTGTTGCTGATGTCCACTTTTTTGTTCTTCTTCGCAGTCATAAGAGATAAAAATGTTACAGTTGCTGGTCACCAGGATTCTCGCTTCGAAGAAGTATAGTACTCAGCTGAAATTCACATTTTAAAGGACTCTGAACATGCTGTCTTCGACTGGTTGTCTGCTTTTGGTTCTATTCCTCAATTGCCTTGAAAAAAGAGAATGCAATCTGGTTAGATGTTCTGACCTTTGTAAAGAAAGGATCTTATAATACTCTGACTGTGTTCAGCTCCTCCTAAGAGCTGATCACAAAGTCCTTAATGTACATTATTCCTCTTTTTACATTTTAATAAAATTGGACAGCTCCTTGCCTCCCTTGTCATCAATATATATATATATAAGAACTGTCAGGGAGTGTTGGCGTGGTCCCTCAATCATATGAGACCCACACTATTAGAAAGTTAAAGAAAAGGTAAGATAATGTGGCAGTGTTTTTATTTTTCAAAACAGCTTGGCCTGATAGTATAGTAACTATGAAACCGAGTAATGTAGATTGTGGAAAACAGAAACGAAAATAGGAAGTAAATAGAGAAGAAGAGAGAGAAAATATGCTATTTTGTCGGTGGTTGATTTAATCTAAAATTAAATCTTATTGATGTTTGTGCAGCCTCTAATTAAACTAGAGAGGTTCTATTGTAATTCCACTATTCTAAATAGTAGAAGTTTTTTGTTGGACTAGATTCCATAGTTTTTTCCTTCATATTAAAAGATTTTTCACGTTAAAAAAATTGTGTTGCCTCTTGTGTGTAGATTGCTTGATTATTTTGTTTGTTAATTGTTTGAGTAGATTGTAGAGATTATTGTTGCTTGGTGAGTGTTATTTCATTTAATTACACAAAGAGGAAAAAAAGTTGGCATCATTATTATTTCTTGATTGTGTAAGTTCAAGGTACCTCCTAACTAGATACATGACTCCCTGCTAATGATCCATTCATTAGCTATGGTTCTTATGAAAAATATTAGTGACGGTTCTATTAAAGAAAGATCTACAGCTCCTCTCTTCCTGTAAAGTGTAAACTGCCGAACCTGATCTGAAAAAGATAATGGTTAGGGTTGCTTGGGTCACTTAGGGTGTCAAATTGCTCAAGGATTGCACACAGAACTAGCATTGACAATGTGCAGGGTGCATCAGTGTTTACAAACAGATTAATTGCTGATAATAAATATTGAGGCAGTGACGTTGGACGAGAAGTTAAGGTCTTAAACTTTGAGAAAGTCCCTAGTGAGACTTTGGAAAGTTGTGAAGCAGGAATGCAGAACCTATAAAGGCTCGATTCGTTCGCGGAAAACATTTTTTCTCATAGAAATATAATTTCTGTAAAATAGATTTCCAAAGTGCTTATGTTTGGTTGACCATCCACTTTCTTGGAAAAGTTACGTGTAATTCCTATTATAACCTTAATAAAAATTAGGTCTTTAATGCTTTTGATCAAATAAGAATAGCTGAAAGATCTTTTTGAAAAAAAATAAAAATGTATCGATTCTCGGGTCATGGAAAAGTAATTTTCCTATGATTCTCATGGGAATGATTTTTCCATGAAACGTGGGAATCATATTCCCATGAAAATACAACTTTTTCATCTTTCTCCTTTGAGAACTTCAACCAAACAAGAGGCATTTTTTTACTTTTCCATTGACCGCATTTTTTCTCCTTTTTTTTTCCTGGAAACCAAACAAGTTCTAAGGAAAAATTTTTCTAGACAGTGGCTGATGTCTTGTTGGCGATGGAGGAGTGGGTTTGCTGTGCGCAATGTGAGGTTTCACCCAATGCCTGCACTGCTGCGATATTCTGCATGTGCCCTTTGGCCTGCCTTGTCTAACGCCAATGTCAACCATTCATGGGCCAACCTCTCCGTTGCGTCCATACAAGCAATCATCTCATTAGTATCCAAGAGCATTCTTTACCATACCAGTATACCATGTATCTCTTCTTATTTGTTATTTTACTAGTTTCGAGATGGATGCATGATCAAATGATGAAGGCTTGTGGTGACATTTGATGCAGGGATAACACTTAAAAGACATTTGATGCAGGGCTTCAACAACTAAATTAAGGTCAGGCATGTTTGTAGTCTTCTTGAAAAGTATGGAATCTATTTAGTTTGTTGAACTCATCCTTGCTCTGCTTGGTTATTGAAAGATGTAGTAGCATTCATGCTGTATGAATGGCGAGTAAAAATTTAACATCTTCTTTGTCTATGAAAGAAAAATATAATGAACCTGTTTTTTTGTTTTTTGGCAAAATGTTCTTCCATGCCTTGCTTGAGTGGCGGAGAAACAGAACAGTGATAAAGATTACAGACTGGGATTTCTAGATTTTTCCTAGCAACTATTTTTCAAATATTATCTCTGTCGACATAATGAGAAAAAAAAATACAAAAAAAGGGAAAAACTGGGTGTCAAATTTTGTGTGGTTATCTGCATTCACTGGAAGAAAGTGTCATGCTGCTCTCAGTAGAAACTGCTATTCTTTTTAGTTCCATGGGAGAAAAGTTTACCTACTTGTTTTCCTCTGGCTCACCGCATATAGAAGAGCATCCACGCATGTTGTATAAAACTCTTATGATCCTTTGTGCTTTAACCCACGTATGTTCTTTCGTTGTCTTTTTTTTTTTTTGTCACACTCTTCCGTTTAAGTTCTAACATCTTTGCCATACATCCTTTGGCCCATGCACATTCTTTCTTTGTCCTTTCTTTTTGTCATATTCTTCCATTTTAGTCCTTATCTTTGCCATGCTAAGGGTCTAAATCCATTCAATCACAATCCAATCACAAATACTACAATCAATACATAATCAAACCTAAATAGTTTCGTGCTGCAGTATCGTTTAGTTTACATAGACTATACAGATGGATGTATGGTTCGAGGATTGTAATAATCTTCGAGGTTCCTTTGGTTGTTCCAATTTTCTCTAGCAATTAGTGAGAGCCTGAGTGCAGCCCAAGAACCACACAATCATTCAGATTTGTCAGGCTTTCTATAACTGAAATGTAAGAGCTAAAACACATCAGGTATTGTTCGTCATGTGCTTTCTTTTTTTATATTAATGCAAATAGAAAAATTCAATGCAACAGCAAAATCAAAATTCTGGGGGAGATTTCACCAATTGCCTTACATAACTTATTTGATTTTGGAAGTTACTTTTGTGCAAGAGCAAAATGGAATAGCAAAAAAGAACCTGAAGCAGATCAATCAATCTCAGTGAGGCACGTTATCACCTCTTTGTTCTCAGACTGTTTATTTTGTTTGCAGTTGTCATCGTTGACACGTGTCTTTGGACTGAAAATGTTACTTTGCTTAGGCTCAATAAATCAAAGAGACGAGAAATCTCTATATTGGAGGATATAAACTCACAAATTCGGACACAACGAGTTGCAGTGGGAAGAGAGTGCCCTGTTCCTATCCCCTTTCTCTCCCTCCCTCCCTCCCTTTACCGTTGTTCCCTGACCTTTTAAACCATTATATTCAACGGCAAAGACAAAACCAGAAATCACCATATCTTATACTGGAGTTTGGAACACGCAAATGCCAAAACCCGACATACTTCTACGGCCAGAAGCAGAGACTATAGAGGACACCCTCAAACAGAAAGAAAAGAGGATCGACAAGATAACAAGTGAAAAAATTACCAGCAATCCGAACACATGCAGCGGTAAGTTGATAAAACTGACGTTTTTCCTTGTTCATGCCGCCCCCTGGGCATTGACGAGGCCAGACATGTCGTCCCAACAAGTCAAATAGCTTGCCGGCGATGGTGTCGGCGCCTTCCATGCGGCGAGGCCATCTTCACCAGCAACGGGATCCAATCTCGTGCCGTTGTAGGGGGGCGAGCAGGAAGAGGAAGAGATGGAAGACAAAGTATTGATAACATTGTCGGAAGGGCTCCAAAGGTCTGCTTCTACGGTGCTGAATTCAGGCAGGAATGGAGGCACGGGGAAGAGGCCGCTGCCATCAATGGAGTAAGCCGGCGGCAGCGGCGGCCGGAGTAGCACCTGGCGTAGAATTCCCGGGAAAATGCTGCTACGACCGTCCCCACCATCGAAGGGTGGTAGTGGCATTTGCTGCTGTTGCCGCTGATGTTGAGCTATACCGTTGTCATCCATTGAGGTCGATGTGTTGTGTGCGGTCTTGAGACGTTTGTTCTTGCGGCCGCCGCCGATCGGGACGTTGCGGAGGGTGCCGCCGTCGGTCCAGTACCTACGGCAAGCCCGGCAGAAGTGCCGCGGCTGCGACTTGCTGTAATTGTTGTAGTAGCAGAACTTGGTGTTGGTGGACTCGCACCTCGGGCACCTCAGCGTCACCGTCTTCTGCCTTTCTGGTTTCGGAATCTCCAAACCTCCATTCTTCAATTAACACCGGAATTCAGAACAAGTAACTCGAAACATTTGATAACGAATGGAACATCAAAGCAATGGTTACCTGCGACAGGTCGAGGCTATCACCAGCGACCAACTTAGAGCTGAATCCCATAGTTATCAGTTGCTGAAGAGGAGGAGGAGGAGGAGGAGGAGGCTGCCGAGCGGCCAGAGATTTTTGTGATGCGGCTAGGGAGTGGAATGAATGAGGAAAGAAGAAGAGGGGACGTTGGATTGGAATGGAGTCATCTTGTGGGCCGATCAGACGTGGAATGATTGCTATTTGCTCGCTTACTGCTGCCGCCGCCGCTGTTTTTGGTAAGATGAAGTTCTGCCAGATTGATAGAATCCGCCGATCATACAAGGGAATACTTTGCGGACCTCTACATCCATGCAGATATACTATACTGGATGTGGGGCAGAGAAAGGGCGCATTGCTCTGTCCTCAAGGCGATAGCGAAGGGAACAGAACGAGACGAAACACCCAAGTGGAACGCGTGCTTGTTAGATGTGGGACATCAACGAGGATATATACTGATAACAGGGGATGGTTGGCGTAGTGTTTATATCAAAGTATTCAGAGCGATTCTAGAAGAGTTGAAGCGCTGCTACATTTCGGCCGCTGGGATTGGAGTCGGGATGGAATTAACAATGGGGAGGTTGAAGTGGGCCCGGGAAAGGGACAAGCTTGGAAGGTGGGGTGGTGATGGGTGCGGCGGCCGGTGGAGGGCTGCGTGGGCGCCAGATAAGACGGACAGCGAGATGGGTCAGTCGGGTGCCGTTCGTGGGGTCCAGCGCCGATGGAAACCCACGGGAAAAAGGACGGAGCTGTCGATCCGTCGTCACCCCAGTCCACGAGCGGCAGCGGCTCTATAGAGCTTAATGTCACACATGTTTGGTGGTGGCTACGGCACTGCATGTGCCGAGCTTAGAGCTGCTTGAAAGAGCTTATTCTATACTTGATGAATATTGAGGGTAGATCGCATTCTTCTCGAAAAAGATTCGGCTTTGATGATCGCATGGATCTGGAGTCGGAAACGTATCACGAAGGAGAGGCTGATGGTTCGTGATATCTGCAGATTTCTTGAGAAGTGTAGCTCCTACTAAACCACGTATGTATACAGAAAGGCAAACGGTATTGCCGACTGAATAGCCTCGTTTACGGCTCATTACTCGGATGGTTTTGTATGGGTGGACCACGCATCTTTGCCAACATACTTATGTAGTATTTTGTTTTCTGATTTCGTTGGCCGTATTCATATTCGTCGAATGCAAGCTGCCGTTGTACCAAAAAGAAAGAAAAAGAAACTCATGCTTGTACTAATGAAAGATGGGCCTCATTGTGCTTTCCAAGATGAGCAGACTAGTATGCATGTTGGAGGAAATGCTGCTCCCACCTTGTGGGTGGCATTCACATGCTGAGCATCCTTGAGCACACTAGTAGCTCATGTTATGTTGGCCATCAAAATCATCAGGCAAGCACTATATCAAAGTTGTATCAATCAGGCAATAGACAAATGGTGACAGATCATATAGTGAGGCCTAGCTTATGAGGTAAGTAACTTTGCTATATTGTTTGTATACAATTGTTTGAATTGGAACCAAAAAAAATTGATGCAACATGATGGTGTTAAGCTGAGTTAGGTATCCCTAACTAGTTTATCCAAAAAAGAATAATGGTCTTAAGAATATTATGTATTGTATATATTGTACATTATATGTATGTAGCCTTAGTGGTAAGCTCGTGTCATGGTTATTGTAATCACTATGACTCTTTTCTATTATAATAATATTGATAGAGTGAGAGTTCTATACACCCCAAATCTCCTGGCTCAGTCCTAACCAACTGGATTTGTAGTTCATCTTAGGTAGCTGATACATTGATTTTAATTAGCAAGTTCACTAAAATCTTGATCATCCCCTCAGCAAGTATCTCAAGTAGATGGCAAACTGAATTTCACATTTTAATGGAACAAACTTGTACCCGTCAACTAATTATAGTTGGTTTGCTCTTCCTAGGAAGTCTTCTTCTTCCCTAGCCATCTCTTTTTTTTTTGGTACAATGGCGGCTCATACCTTACGGATGTAGAAACAACTAACAAAATCCGAAAACAACAAAGCAGAAAATGAATCCGACACTATGTCACGCTTTCTCTAAACAAAACCTTCAGAGTGGTGAGTCGCATAGGAAGCAACCCAGTCACTCTTGATGCATCTTAAATGGTAACTAAAGAATAAAAATACGCGGTCAACATAATTATTATGTATAACCTACATGTTGTGAAGCAAAAAGCCAATTTCAGTACCGGAGATAATATGCTATTTATAGTGGCCTATTTCTACCATTTATACTATGATAACTAAAGCTTCATGCATCATAGGTCGGTCAAACACATAGGACAATAGCATGCATGGCCAGCGGATGCAGTTAGCAGACAAATTGTTTGACATACATCACACATGGTCATCCTTTTCTACATGTTTTTTTTTTTTTAACTGTAAGCTGAGGAAGTGAGATACTTCTCCCAATTAGTTCAAAACATGTACATTAAAATGGTAGGATAAAGAGTGCCCAAGACCCGGATCTTAGGGGCAAACCTAAATGATTATTATAACGAAACAATGAAGACAAAGGAACTCCAAAGGAGACTATGCCCAACAATCATCTTCTTGGAGCAAAGGTGCTCCAAAGACCATAGAATCCAAGAGTCTTATGAAGCACCGAGTAGAAGGAGCCATTCTTTTAGAGGAAGATTCTCCAATGCATGTCGTTGTCTTGACCAAACTACAATGTTATGTTTGGCCAAGTTAGGTTGTGATTTAACGTAACGCTGTTGGAACAAGATTCGGGACAAAATACGAGCTACAAGACGAATGCCATTTCCCCACCAGCATGCCATCATGTGGGCCCGGAATAATAACAAGTTGACTCTTTGAAAGGTGATGAGAAAATTATTCTGTACAAATTCTCTTGATTCCGTCCCATTTATGGGTCGAAGGAGCATTTTTCTAACGTCATGATGTCATTCGTCCTTACGGGCCAATTATGTGGTGGTTGATTCCATCTATTACTATTTTAACTTATATATTTTTAGATCATGTGGACCTAAGCAATGATATTAGTTGGATACGGGGGGCACAAGCGCAGGATGACTCATGACCAAACACCTTTGATTTTTTCCAACCTTACATAATTGTCTCTGGAATGATCAAGTCATTTATTAGGGCTACACCCAATCTGTCCTCAATTTATTATCTTATTCAAAACTGATGAGCTATGAACTACTCTTTTTTTGAGTGAAATTTTGGATCCTCTCTCGTGTGCAAGTGCTGAGGAGAGGGACCAATCAATAGATTGAAGTCTTATTAGAAATGGTATACTTCGAGTCCTGCTCCATTCATGGTCCAGGCAATGTGATTCAGATACAACACCTACATTTAGGGCTTGTTTGGTTCGCAGAAAAAGAAGAGAAGAAAGTATGGTTAACGGAAAAGTAATGAGATGCTTCTTATTTGGTTGGAGTTTTTAAAGAAAAGAAATGAAAAAGTTATATTTTCATGAAAATATAATTCTCACGTTTCATGAAAAAATCTTTTCCACAAGAAACATGAGAAAGTTACTTTCATGTGAGCCGGAAATCACTTTATTTTTATTTTTTTTTTCAAAAAAGCCCATCAGCATTAAAGAAGCATTAAAAACCTAATTTTTATTAAGGGTATAATAGAAATTACATATGATTTTTTCAGAAAAATGGATGGTTAAGCAAACATAAGCACTCTGTAAATCTGTCACTTTTCTATTATCAACCAAACATGCCAAAAGTACTTTTTCAGATATAATCTTCCTACAAATCTACTTCCATATTTATAAGAGGAAAAATACTTCCTGTGAATCAAACAAGCCCTTAGAACAATCTTACCATGCTTCCCATTCCTCGGAACCAGGTTCGACTTTCCAGCAGCTCATAACATGGCCACCAGAGCAAGAATAAAGCTCCATGTGAGGCACCAATCCAAATGACTAAAATTAATGGAACCTTTTCACCCACTCTCCAACCAAATCATTACAAAAATGATACAGGAGGAGATGCACCATGCCAATGTGCCTCTACAAATACCTTGATTGTGATTTAATGAACTTCAGACAAGCAGTTCTGTGGTGCGCACATTTTTATCGTCTTGCTAGTCCCTGGTGCAACACATCCTTTATTATAAGATCCATAAACCAGACATATATAGCTCAAACCAGTACTGAATCATTCTTAGATCATATCAGATCATGATGAGCAAAACTAGCACCAGATTACAACCAAACCATCCCAAAACACCACCCAAACTGCGTGAATTGTGAGTTAAGTTGCGTCCTTTAATCTACATAGCTGTAATCTATGCCTGCTTGATAAGAATCTGATGCCAATTCGTCCCAGCACCAAAAATAGTGCCTGTCAAATCTCATCGCCACCTGGTTGGCATGCATTATTTTCTAATTTACCAAACTAAGGGCATGTTTACTTTGCAACTAGAATCAAAATTGAAATGAATTAAAATGGAGATCGGCCTGACCATATTCCTCGACACGTTTGGTTCTTGACTAGATCGAAATCGGAATGGAATTTGCGTACTATGAAAAAAAGTAGGAACTAGGTTTTGAAAGATTAGGGTATTTCCATTCTTCCTTAGAATCAGAATAGAAATAATACTTCCTCTAGTTGAAATAGAAGTCACTTATTTCCACTCAAGAGTCTAACTCTCTCCAATCAAATATATCATAAATCTCAAAATTAGAACCTATGCCTATTTGAACAGAATCTAATGCTAATTAGTTCCACCACTGCCCAGTTGGCATGCATTATTTTTTAATCAACCAAACTAAGGGCATATTTAATTTGCGCCCAAAATTGGAATTGGAATGAATCGAAATAAAAATCAAAATAGCTATACCCTTCGATATATTTGTTTTATGACCTATATGGAAATTAGAAAAAAATTTGAATACTAGAAGGGAGTATAGATTAGGTTTTGAAGGATCGAATATTTCCATTCGCTTTTGAAATCAAAATAAACATATTTTTTTAATAAAATAATTGGAATGGAGTCCCTCACTTATTTTCATTCAAGAGTCCAGCTCCGCCGAAGTAAACAAACATAGCCCAAATCTAACTAACACCTGATCCCCCAACGTAACAAAAGCCCAGGGCCGGGATCGGGACCGTCCCTTCCCCCCCCCCCCAAGAAGTCCAGTATTCCATAAACTTTCTATGCGGATTTAAGGCTGCATCGTCGATTACTTCACGAGCCGACCAGCGGACGGCAGATCTGGCATCCGCAAAGAAAATTCCAGAGCGTAAAATGGAGGTTCTTTTCCACCGTTCTACGAAACCCCACTATCTTCGTAGTTTCTTGGGTTCTTGATGCCCGAATGCTTCCCTCCTCCCTTGGCGATTCCTTTTGAAATGGCGTGGATCTTGGCAGCCGTGACAGTGATTTCTCTCTGGGCGATCTCTCTATGGAGAGTCCTCTGCGGTTTTTCTTGCTTTCCGTCGAAACCGGCATTCCTCCCTTCTTCCGGTGAGTTTCATCTCGATCGACGGCCCGTTTCTTTCTCGATTCTCTCGAATATAACCCTAATATTGTTCGAATCTTGTTCAAACGATTATGTTTTTCTCCCCAAATTTTTCTGTCGCAGGTTCTGGCAAGAAAAGAAATGTGTTACTCGTCGTGGCGCATCCGGATGACGAGTCCATGTATGGTCTCATTCTTGATTTCAGGGTTCTTACGTTTCGTTCAATTCCACACCTGATTTTGGTTTGAATTTTTTTGTATTTAAGACGATTGGACGTTGGGATCCTGATTTGGTTTCTATCGGTTCCATTTTTCTCATTTTCGTGAAATTTCGGAATCAAATATGCGATAATTTAATTTTTGATCGGCGTTCTTATGATTAACTTGTAGAACTGATGATTTTAATGGTTTCGTATAGATAGGCGATTTTCGTGGCAGATCGGTAGCGTGTAAATTGGCAGAGCATTTGCTTTTGCTTGCGGAATTAAAGTTGCCAAAGAATGATTCTTTTTAGTGGTTAATGAGTTACAATCTAAGGGCATATCATTGGGGATCCATTGTTTTAGCCTTCTTGATTTGTGGCCCTTATATTTCCCCTTCTTTTCCCCTACATAATGGCCTCTGCAATGATGTCGGACCTGCTTGTGACATCTTTGCACACCTGTTGGGTTAAGAACTTTCACCTATCTTAGATAAGATAGACAAGATGCTATCCCGCTAACTTTTCCCAAAGCTTCTACCGCCAAAATGCTGTCCGATGTGGTTGAGTGCTTATTTATTGTTTTGCTCGGGTAAAGAACTCTTGTTTCATCTTAATATTTTTGTGGTCACTCATCATGAATGGTTTTTCTTAGAAATTCATAATTGGTTACTGGTATTTCTAGCATTTAACTCTCAATCCATGATCAGTAATGATTAATGGATGCATAAATAGTCAGACTAGTATGTTTCTGGATATGTCAGCTCTTAAGTGAGTAGTTTCTTTCAAAAGGTGTATTTCCCTAGTAGTGTTTCTTTATACCATGGGGTGGTCTTTTTGGATATTTTCATACGTATTTTAATTTTGACTATTTTTGTAAAGGTCGAAGAGTTGTTAAGTTGTTAGCAAATTATCTTGGACTGCAGCAGTTAACATTTATGATTTTTTTCTTTGTCCATTCTTGAGAAAAACAAAGAGTATTGCTTTAATTTCTACCATTTCCACCTCTTTGTTTATTAAGCATTAACACCAAACTTGCCAGAGCTGTTGCCACCTCATCATAAAGCTGTCTATATCCTCCTGGACTATCCTCCTGGACTATATGCTTGTTTTAATTAAATTCTGTTCTTCTCCTAGTAATATTTAGTTATTTACTATAATTTGTTATTAACTTTGATGGCTTCCATGCAGGTTTTTTGCTCCAACCATTCTTTTCCTGACCTCAGAGGGGCATAATCTTCACATTCTCTGCATGTCAACTGGTATTATATATAGTGCTATCTAGAACTACGTGGAAACTTGCATAATGAATTCTGTTTTTAAACCATGTTTTGTAGGTTCTAGTGCCATTTACGATTTTAGCCTCTCATTGTAATATAGTTGATAAAATTTGTAGAATGCAACAGTTGCTTTTGACGTCGTGGAACATGTTCATTCCACAAATGCTTGAGCTTCCTTTCTGATTTCACAGTTGTTCAATTATTTGATTCACTTCTATCTTTTCCCCTTTGACTGAAACTTAACAAATTGGTTTTAACAGTAATAACCACTAAAATTATTTAATTGCAGCAGTTTATTTTTTAATGAATTATGAATTACATATTTTAGAAATTTTTAGAAGTTCTCTTAATATCTTGTTTTTGAGATTAACTATACAAATGACTATCTGCTGATGATTATACAGGTTTATTGGTTTTTCAAAATGCCCTGAATGAAGAAAATGTAATGCACACATGACATTGACCAGTGCAATTAGAAATATAGTTATATTTGTTGAGTGTATTAGACTGTTGAGAGTACTATATTCAGCGTAAAGTATAAAAATATCTTTTTGGTTCAAAAATATCAACACTTTGATGGTCATACTTGTAGCTGCTACTTCTCATTGGCAACAGTCTTCAATCACTATGTACCAGCTAAATGCATGAGTGTCATCATAGCAACATTTGGCACATTGCTAGATTTCATAAGACATACATGTGTGTGGACCATATGCTAGACTCTATGCAATTGAATTATTTAATGATTGGAAGATTGCTAACTTTTGTTGTCGAATCTGTACATGATGAAAGTTCTTGATAGTAAATTAATTCTAAACAGCAGCAGCCTGATATCTGTTGTAGGTAATGCTGAAGGTGTGGGAAATGTTCGTAAGGAAGAATTGTATCGGGCTTGTGTTGTTCTCAAGGTTTCTTGTACTGGTGCAAGATACTCTTCTTGGATAGTTATCTTAATATCTAGTAGTTTTCTTATCAGATTTCATATTTTATTCTGCAGATTCCGCTCCAACATGTTAAAATCTTGGATCACCCAGAGTTACAGGTTATCTCTTGCAAGCAATAAAACTTGTAAATTCATTAATACTAAGTATATGGTGCTTGACTTTGTAGTTACAAATGCTACTCTGTTTCAGGATGGATTCAACAATCGATGGGACCATAAATTATTATCAACAATTATTGAAGATGAAATCAAAATGTGGGATATTGACTCAGTAAGATCTATTCAAATTTCTGAAATCTTGTCTGAGATTTTAAATCTCTGTTATAGATTTATATGCATTTGATAACTGTAGTTTTTTATTCCATTTTCAGTATATATTCTTCTTACTTCCTATTTAGGACTGGTGCATTCTATGAAATTCTTTCTAGTTTACACCGAGGTCGGCTGAACCGTCCCGAACCTTACGGTTCCGACCGACTCGAGCCGTACCGGTGGCTCACTGTTACAGTTCCGGCAACGGAAATGAGATCCGTTACCGGAGCCGAAGAAGGAGAAGGAAAGAGAGAGCGAGTGGAGGAGGAAGGGAGAGGGAGAGGTGGTGGAGGGCCGGCGGAGGCTGCGGGGGCGGCGGAGGCCGCGGCAAGCAAGGCAGCGGCTGGTTCTCTGTTTCAAACAAAATAAAGGTCTAACCGGCTAAATTTTTTTGAAATTTTAAGTGAAATCGGCAAATTGCTTGTCGACTTAAAAATTCTGAAATTTTTAGCTGTGGCCGGCCCCCTGCGGCCCTCCGCCGGCGTCCGCCACCCTCTCTCCCTCTTCCCCTTCTCTCTCTTTTTCTCTTCCACGGTACGGTGTCCTCTCTCGGTATAGGCCCGGCACGGCCTGTACCGAGTCGTCCTGCCGGAGAACTGGTAAGGTGCCTGGTACCGGTTCCTGCAACCTTGGTTTACACTATCTTTTTTTCCCTAAATGGAAAGCCTACCATTTTGGGAGGGGAGTCAGGGAACTTGTATTTTTGTGATTTTTACATTCATTGTGAGAACAACACATCTGTAACAATGTGCCTGTTATATATTATTTTTTATATAACTTGCACCTTCTCAATATACATAAGTTTAATTAGCTTTCTTTAGAGAAGTCCCTTTTGAAAGTTTGACCTACAAGTATTGTGTTAGTGCTATTCATATGTGAATAGTTTTTACTTATTTTACTTACAAACTTGAATCAAATTTCTGGTTGAAAAGATAATTTTACCTTTTACCGAGCCATTTTCCTTATTACACTGTCTTGCTTATGTAAACACCCACAATAATCTAGTATTCAATAGAAAAATGCTAGATTGCGTGTAACGCTCCAAACCCGGAGCATGATTTGTCACGCCCTAGATCCGGATCCTGACTTGGCTGTGCCACCGTGGGGTAAACCCACAATAACATGAGACCAAACGTTTTATTTAAAATTTCAAATCCATCTTAACTTTCAAATTTATCTCAAAGAGAATATAATAAATAAAAGTTTAATTTTATTATTCATTAAATGCAACCAATATTGGTTCAAAGCATTTACATCAAACATAAATACTAACCCATAATCCTCAGTATTTAGAAGATTACTAAGTTACAAATTCATAAGCAACTAAAGAATTAAAGTTCTGTCATATAATTCGCCAAGCTTGCTAGCACGAACTCCAAGCCTGGACCATCCTTCATCCTTACTGACCCAATTCGTCTGGAGAGAAAAATATAAATAGAGATATATGAGCGACACAGCTCAGTAAATAGATCTTTCATTATCTTATCGAATCAAACATAAATTTTTTCCATGTCAATGCATCATTTAAGAAAAATAACAGTTATTGCCAAAATAAAGCATTTTATAGTACAATATATTAAAACAAGCCATAAAGCCAATCATGCATGCCTAAATCATCCATCTTTTTTTGTAAACATAGTTCCAAGTTTATATTGCAAATAAATTTGTAAATCATTCTTTATATCATTTAACTCTATTATGGATCAAAACATTGTTCACAAATATTCGTGCTACGGTCACTTTTTACCCGTGACTTGGCTTCGTGTTATCGTGGGTTTACCTCTCGGTGGCACGACCAAATTATGCTTCGGATCCAAGGCATGACAAATTATGCTTCTAATTTAGGGCATGACAAAATGGTATCAGAGCAGATCCAACTTATAACCTATGTAGATTAGGAGATATTGCAACACGAATCCATTGGGGTTGACCATGGGCTGATCGTGGTGTTTGTGATTAGATTTGAATGGATTTGAATCCTTAACCTGACGAGTACGTTAGGGCTTCAACGGAAAAAATATGTGAGGACTCATGTGGGCATGTGTTTGGTCCCACATCAGTTATTTGCTAGATTGATTTTGGATACTTATACAAGATCAAGGAACCTAAATAATACCTTCCAGCTAGCATTTTTGGGTGAGGTCTTGGGTTGTCACATTGCGAGTAAGGTAGTGATATATCATTTGTTTCTGCTGCCTCCCCTTGGTTCAAGCTACTACAAACTCTTCCATCATAACAAATACAACATTTCTCCCATTTCTTTTTTTTTCTTTGTTTTTATTTGAAGACTGAAAGGCTCTTCTTACATTTTGGTTCATAAACCATTTGCCATGGAAGGGAAGTGGGCCCAAAAATGACGTGACTGGAGCCAATTCAAAGCTAGGGTGGGCATGTGCCCCCTGGCTTCCTCCATTGGATGGATGAGTATGATCAAATAATTAGCAACACCAATGACAATATACATTTATTGCTAAGAGGTGTGATTCAATATTGTTTAAGGTACAACAACGCCATCGGTATGTTATGATGATTTCTAATAAAGCGTCTTATAAGCTTGATACATGTTATTAGAAGTTCCCTCCGTGTTCTGTTCCAATTGCATAAAATGAGCAAGAATGATGTTTTTGTGTTGGTGCTACTAATATATGCTATTGTTGTAATCATCATCAAAATTTGCATATAGAACTCAAGGTTGGGAGGGCTAAAAGAAAGGGAAACAAAGTGCAAACTATTGAGTGTGAGAACTTGATGTGCCAAACTTCGACAAATTAGAGCTTGAAATCATGGAAAATTTAGAAGAAAATTCCTTGATGTGCCCAATAAGATTTAAATAACTTTCTGACATGGCCCTAATAGTCACCAAAAGTAGATTTATGAAAGGAGGGACTGACGATAGAAACCAAGCGCACCTAGAAACAATAAAAAAACAATGCTGAATCCTTGGATGATTAAAATCTACATAAGAGGAAAGTCTACAAGGCTTTCACAATATTCTGGAGAAAACCACAAGGAATAGTAGTTTCGTGCAGAATCAATTGAATGAAGATTTAAAAAAATTGCTAATCTAGAGAGAGGATCAATATTTGTGCACAAATGGAGAGAAAAAAATTGGAGGAACAACACTTGGAAAGAATATGTAGGCAAACACAAGTTGGGGAAAGAAGAACAAATCTCTAGGGTTTGTCTATATTGTTGGTTATGTCATGAATAAATTCAATTTCTTGAATTCTATTGTTCAACAAAGGCTACAGTGAATTGACTGTTGAATCAACCATATACAACCTTCGGCAAGCCAACCTAGCTGTAAATTCCTCTTGTGCAAAACCCTAAAGGTTTTATCACAATCTTTCATGGAGTCATTGACTTGAATGACCAAATTTTTGTGTCTTTTGGTGAGAGTATCTTGAGAAGCTTCATCATGTTAGCGATGAGCTAACATTTCAGCCTAGCAGCAGGTATAAAGAGTAGACGAGCCACTCTCCAGTAACTGCTCTTTGATGCTCCCAGAAGAAGCATAGGAGGAGATCTTTGACAATTTACCCAGAATTAGTTGCTGGAAAGATTTAATAAATCATGCCATCCACTAGCATAGGCAATAGCCAAGTTTGTGTATGTAATTGTAGTTAGTCACCATTTGCTAAGCCTACCAACATAGAGAACAGAAGAATCCCTTAGTAAATATAATACAGTATCGCTACTATTGCTTTATACTTTGTAAACCAAGTACTATCTTTTAGATCGATTTCTGGGGAACTTTTAACAATGATAGTCCACCATTAAAATACTTGTGTCAACTAGTAACAACTCTATAGATTCATGTTATCAATTTGTCTTTTGAGAATTCAGACTGCCATTTGATTTTTATATTTGGTGCTCTTCACTTTATCTTTCTCAAAGCCGAGTGCTTCTCACCTTCTTTTGGTTTAAAAATTTAAAAGATTATCTTCTTCGTGCTTTTTAAGTTGCCAAAATATGAATTTTTTAATATGATAAGATAACAATTTTTTAACATGTAGTTGCTACTAGATGCACATTTTTAAAGCCATTGACTTGTAAAACAGAAAACATACTTATATATAATATAATTTCTTTTTCTTTTGTGAGAATGCGGCACATATTTTGAATCTTCTGAACATTTCAAAGCCCTCTTTGTAGACATATCAATGAGCGAATATCAACAAATACTTTAAGTGTAAGCAATGCTTGTTTTATATATGTAATAGAAATTCTTGGAAGTACTATTTATGCTAAAAAAATGCATATCTGCCCTTCCACCCACATTGAATCCATTCCATGCATCTAATGTTGCATTATGTTATTTTGCTTTAGTTAATTACATTTGATAAGTTTGGAGTATCTGGACATCCAAATCACCGTGCTGTTCATCATGGAATATGGTTAGTTGATTTCCCTAGTTCAAGCTTTTTAAAATTGCTAAGGTTTTTCTTCATTACTTCTAATATAGTGTTTACAGTTACATTTTCCATTGCATGTTCTTAACACTGTTTTTTATTATGATTGGCCTAAAAACTAGAATGATATCATTTAACTTGAAGTTACTTATTGTTATATTTCTTAGATCACTTCTAATGCTAGAATCTAGGGGGGAAATAATTTTTTTATTCTTGATAATGATCTTTACACAAAGTACATGCACATTATACAAAGTATAATGTGAATATGTACATGTAATTCGTTTCACCATGGATACAGGCACCCAGGGGCGGCCCAATACATTTGGGGGCCTAAGGCGAATCCAATGAATGAGGCCTTTTTTTTAATAATAATTTTTTTAATAAATATAAAATATTTAAAAAAATGATATGAAAATAGATAGCTATCAAGTACACTATTTCAACAAAGATACATGAATCTAACAAAGATAGGCAAGAAATTTTTTTAATTTAATATTATTTTTGAATGGAAGTGCAGAAAAGTAATTATCCTAAAAAAAGGACCATAAAACTGATTAAATAACTGAGATAATGCTTGGCAATATTGTTTATGATGTCAAGCAAGAGCGGAATAGGAAAAGGTCATCCCATGGCACTTCATGGTCAAGGTAAAGAAAAGTATTTGTCTCTTCTCTATAAGAGAAAGTAGGGGCATTATGGGAAATTGACTCCATCTAATTAATAAAAGTCCCATCCCTCCATCTCCCCTTCAAGTGAGTACCCAAGCAGCAACCGCAACATCACAGCACAGCAGCCATTCAACCCCCTCCCTCCTTCTCTCTCTACCACCCAAGAGGGGAGAAGAAACCGAGAGGAGAAAATTAAAAGAATCTCCACCCTCCAAGAAGTCCAATTCCAATCCCCCTTTCTTCCTGATGGCCCAGCTGGATCAGGAGTAATGTGAGGGAAGGAAAACCAAGACCAAAACCAAACAAGAGAAGGGATGAAAGATAAGAGTGGCTTCAGGCGTGTATCAAGCCAACCAAATCCCTCCTCTCTCTCTCTCTCTCTCCATCCAAAACAAAACTACCGTCCCCAACTTCCTAAATTTCCCCTCTGCAGGCCAAGAAACTCTCCACCTCCCTTCCATTAAGGGGGAAGACTCGATATGGGGCCTTTGCTTCCTTTTGGTCACGGTCAGACCGACCCTCCCTCCCCCTCTCTCTCCCTCTCTCTCTCTCTCTCTCTTTCTCTTCACCTCCCGGGGGCCTTCCATTGGCCCGGGGCCTTAGGCGACCGCCTCGGTCGCCTAAGGCTCGGGCCGGCCCTGCAGGCACCTCATGCACAAACGACATGTTTTTATGTATTATTTGAGTTCATATGAACTGGTAATTTAATAGACACTTTATTTAACCAGAATAGGTATAATGGCTTCTTTATGAAAAAGATGCATATTATATTTCATTTCTTTTCCTTTTTATAATATTTTGGATTTCATAATTGAGTGGAAATTGCTCAAGGAATGTCGAAACTGCTTTCCCTTGACTTTTTTTTTTTTTGTAAAGAGGTTTTGCGTAAGCACATGACATAGCCATAATCACAACCAACAAGTCTTTGTGTATACTTTTAATACTGCCATAGCATATGGTCATGAAGGAAACTAATATGCTATTTTGGATGTATCAACATGTTGGCACTCCATTGTTATATCTCATTGAGGTGATATTACTAAAGTGTTTTGTCAAGTAACTTTTTGTTCATTTTCTACCAACACAGTATTTTGGTATTAGGGAAGACCTTGGGGTTTCTTCGATTTTTCTAAATCAGTACTTCGTTAAATTTTAAAAAATTTACAGAAAACAAACATATGTTATATCTTTAAATCATACCACCCATTAGCAAATGATAACTTTTCATTCATAGAATTCTAATATAGGTTTAGGGTGATGTTTTCTGCAAAGTTACCTCTTTTGAGTTGAAAGATGATTGGATTAAATCAAGTGTTTGGATATTTTCAACAAAGAAACATGAAATATGCAAATCTTTTGTTATTATTCAGAATTAGCAGGTATAACCAAATTAATTAGTATTTTACCTTCTGATACCACAATTGAAGTAAGAAAAACACAGTTCTATTCACATAAAACTAATTTCTTGTTGACTGTAATTAACAAGGCATGTAGTGCTTATGAATTTAAACTTAGTTAAATATGATTTAATACATAATGTTAATATTTAATGTTTCATTCTTATCAAGTGGTAAGATTCAATCACTAAATCACAAGATTTTAGTAATAATGCTCAGAATGCTAACTCATTTTTTATGCCTTAAAGAATTTGTGCTCGCTATGTGGCTACCGCCCATATATGTGCACCCATTGCCTATATTTAGTTAGCTAGTACTTAGATGTCTAATTGGAAATACTTGGAAATTGTCACTCTTCTTGTATTCTATGTATTTACTTCTTTGTTGTTCTGGTTGACTTGTCAACAGCATGCTGTTATCTGATAACTCACAAAGAAACATGGAAGCCTGGGAACTTGTACGATTCTTCCTCTATATCTACCTTGCTCGGTGAAAAATTTTGCTACTTAGTTCTATGCTTCTATATCATAATTTTCAGGAAAAAATATAGGGTGACACACTCAAGCTTGGGTGATTCCCAAACACCCCCTCCTCTTTAAAAATTTTCAAGGCGGCCATTTAGGTTTCCAAATTGTTCCAAAGTGGTTCTCTGACTCGCCAACCAGCCAATATGGTTAGCTTGTTATTCAAATGACCAAAATGCCCTTGCCCTCTTTAAACAACTTCAAATGTCTTTTCCGCTACACCCCCCTTCCAATCTCAACTGTTCTGTTCGGACCTTACGATGCCGTCCACCCATCCCCGACAATTATCTAGCATTCCTACAACGATCCGACTTTCCTTTCGACGTCGGCCATTCTTCCAGTTTTCTGGCTAGTAACCGGCCATCCCTAGAAATCATGATGTCCTTCCAAAGTGATTGCTTGGACTTAGGGTTCCATAGATCCTCCTCCTCTTGTTCTTTCCTCCAAGAGTTCCATTCTTTGGTTTGGGGGGTTAGAACTGGTTATCTCTCTTCCCTCTCCTCCATGGATCCTCCTCCTTACTTTCATCTCCCCTTCCTCCTCTCTCGGTGGAATTTCCTACGCCAACCATTGCAACTCCACCATCCCTGAAGCTACCCCCACAGGCCTCTCGGTCGATTCCTCCACCTCCTTCTAGCTCTCTAATGGCTGCTTCTCTAGTGACGACCGCTGCCTCCTCCCATACCGCAACTCCATCCCCTCCTCTGAATCTTTTGACTTCTATGTCAAAGGATTTATCTTTGTTGGGGGGATAAGGTGGCAACGCTCTAAAAGGAAGGAGTATGAGTTTCTCTAAAAGGAATCTAACACACTGGGAAAAGAGAAAAGGAGACGACTTGATCGACGAGGTTATGCTTCGAAGATCAACACGCAATAGAAGAAAACTGGATCGAAGAAGTCTTCACTTGATGAAAGAAATTCTCTCAAAATAAAATTTATTAATATCTCAAAGGCTATCCTTTACAATGTACTATATGCATATTTGTAGGACATGATACCCTAACCCTAATTCAGGCATTAAACCCGATGTAGAATCATACTCGAAAGAGGACTCAACAATAAGAAAACATACTAGAATTATTCAATTACAAATATGGAAACATGACTATAATTTGATACTACCGCCCTAATGAAAATTTTATAAGAAAATTTGCCGAGAACTTCTGAACCGGTCCTCCAATTTTCACCCACGAATCCACTGGCTCCTTCAACGCTTGGTATTATCTAGTTGGTCATAGTACCTATTGGCTGCACCTTGTGCTACATTAGAATATCTGTTCATGATTTTTTAAACTTAAAATTTTGCTGTTAACACCAAACTCAAATAATGAACATCAACATAAGACAAAGGTTATTTATGTTCACCTCCCAAGGTACCCCAACTTCCTCTTTAATAAGCTTATGTAAGCATTTGCCACATCCATTGGAATAGGACAAATGATCAGCGGATCAACCGATAAGTTTGAGAAGCCAAGCCATCAGCTTCCCCCTATCTCTTCCATCCCACGTCTCTCTCTCCCTTCATGTCTTCTCTCTCTTCTAGAACCGAAGAAAAGTAAAACTCCTATCTTTCTTTCGAATATTCCCTTCCTCCAATATGAACCCTATGCCTCTGTGATGAAGTAACCTTACCCACCGATCCCTATGAAACCGACAACGACGAATCCACCCTCTATCTCTCTGACCTTCTAATGAATAGTCCACACATCTCTAACGCCCAAGACTCCCACCAGCCGCTGTTCCGCCCTTCTAGAAACCGACCTTGTTGAGTTCTTCCACAACCCCTATTCCCTCGTGTAGATGTGCGTTGCCACTGACATATTCCTCCAAGGAGAGCTCCTTCCTTTCGGAGCACTGCCACCTCATCCACCCAAGAAAGATGAAATCTACAAATCTAAAAGCCTCCCCCTCCATGCCCAATCTCCTCCCATACCGCTACTTCTCGTTGTTTCTATGCATGGCGGGGCATGGGTTTCTTCCGTGCCAATGAGAAGATACTCCATTGATCTTGCTGTTGTTTTGAAGCTCAACTTGGTTGTTTCTACAAACCTAGAAGCCTGCCTCTCCACACCCACCCTCCTCCTGTACCACAACTCCGCCTCCTCTCTTACCGCTACTTCCCACCATTTATATGTATGGTGGGGTTTGGGTTTCTACTCTTCATGTGCTTCTATCATCTTTCTCCCTCTCCCTCCTCCTTTGCCTTGGGGTTTCTTTGAACACAGAGGAACTCTCTCATGCCACATGCCACCACATTATTTTAGGTGTGCGTATAGAAAAGAATCATGTGATACTAAGGGCATTTTTCATCATTATCATATGATGGTCCCATGCCACCACTTCATTAACAGAGATGAACGGCAGGACTTTTAAAGATGAGGGGGTGTTTGTGGGAGTCGTCCAAACTTGAGGGGATGTAACTATAATTTTTCCTAATTTTTAAGTTGCAGGCATTATTCTGTTCTTGAACTGCTTGTTAATATAGCTTAGTTATTGAAGACTAGTCTGTTTTATGTGTGTTTCCAGCAATTAGGTGTTCATGTTTGTGATGTTAAATCTTTATGAGATATGTGGATTCATTTACATGTTCATGATCAAATTATGTCACATAAGTTGCTTTTTTTTCCAGAAATGATTTTTAGTTTGTAGCATTTAATCAATTTATTCTATTTGAAAAGGCAGTGATGTTCGATAAATTATCTTCTAGACCCCCGAAAAAATGAAAGACTAATGAACAAAAAAAAAAAAAAACTGATATTGCAGTAGTGGTTATGTGTGATGGTGTAATGCAAATTGTTACCAACTATGCTTTTGCAGCAATTGGTGCATTTTCAGAAAACTGTCCTATTGATCTGATCAACAAAACATACCATGCACTAGATTGATGACTCAATTGTTTTTCGAGTTCACTATTATAAATTTTAACATGTAATAAAGATGAGAAATATGAGAAGGATTAATGAGCAATGCATCAAATAAAAGTCATACTTGGTTCATTTTATTAGGAACAATTTAGTAACATATACAGCTGCTGGTAAACTTTACTTCAGGTATTATTAAATAATGTCTAGATCTGATTTGTGGTTTATAGGCATTTTAGATATTATAGCTGACCCAAAATAACTGCACAAGGCTTATGTTTGTGATTATCTTGAGAAATGATAGTGAATAGATATTTGGCCTGAGTCCGATCAAGCCTGACTAGAGAAAACCAAGCATGAAGCATGTACAAGGTTCAGGAAGCAACACTTAAACCCATGAATCAGGGTCCAATAGTAATTTGTTCGTAACTTGCATGGTCCTACCTGAGTTCAATTGTTTGATATTGTGGTTGTTTTATTTTTAACCATGTCTCTAACATAACGAAAAGCTCTCTCTCCTATGAATGGTCTTTTCTCTCTTCTCTGTTCCCTGCCTCCATCTTCTCACTTCGCTGGCCTCCTTCATTATCTTCCCCCATTTCTATTTTCCTTCTCTTCTCATTCTTCAAAAAGTTTTTCTTCTCTTCTTGTTCCAAACACCCTCCCTATTCCACCCTCCCCAACCATAAAATGGACCCCTTATCGCCCTTGACCTCTATAATCAATTCAATCCTGTCCCTGACCATCATGATCTCTCCTAACCTCTCAAACAGCTACAATCTCATTCTTGGCAATACCAATATGAACCCCCTCGCTTTTTTGGCTGTCACCTCCTGTCCTCTACAAGCACCCCCAACCTTTCTGTCTGCCTCAATCTTGCCCTTCATGCTCACTTTGCACTTGCCAGGTCTCCCTCTGCTCCAGCCCGTTGTTGTCCCCGTGCTCCATACCTCACCCTATTCTTTGACCAATCCCACTGTCCTAGTCCTAGGTGCAGCAACTGGAAAGTAGGTTATTTAGAATTTACAAAACAGTTGAATGATAAAAATGGCTAGGAATAGGGTGGAAATAGGTCGGGTCGGACCGGATCATGAGTGACCTTGACCCAACCTAGTTTCTTGTTTGGGTCCTAATATTGGACCCACCCAACCCAATAGAGACCGGGTTAGGTTTGGTTGGGTCCATGGCTAAAATTTTGAACCCAACATATCATTCAGGTCGGGTCGGGTCCATGTATAATCCGGTCCCAACCCAAAAAATTCGGGTCCGAGTCGGGTCTAGGTCGGGTCCGAATCGAATCCCTGTACTTTTCATTCCCTATACTTAGTTTCTTTTGCAATGAATAAAAATTACAGAAAGCAGATTATGCAGAACTGTACAAGTGAAAGTGCCTAAGCATCAAGAATTGATGCCATTATAAACTAGCCTAATAATGATAGACTCAACCTTGTTAGCTTTAAAAAAAATTTTTTGTTCATATATGCAATACTTTTTTTTTTGAGCAGAAAAGAAATGTATCTATGCTAATCCTATTTACTGTAGTGATATCCTCTAATTTGTTAGAATTTATCTACTACTATTTTTTCTAAACATACTACTAGAAAAGCATATATGGGTCAAAATAAGGAATATAGTTTTGATGACACATGACAAAGTTTAACAGCTACAAAGGACTCATCATGAGCCTATCTTCTTTCGCAGGGCAAAATTAACTCTATCTTGTCTTCATTAGTTTGAACTTCCTTCTTAGGGGAACAATACTCCCATTTAATATAACCAACCTAAGCCTTAATATAAATTTCATGCCATTCGTTGGTACACAAAAGACAATCTCTTCCATTCCTCTTGTTTTCAAACACAAGAAGAGATTAGAGGAATGGAGAGTTAGAGACCCTTAAGCACCCTGTGAGCCCTAACGGTGTACCGGGTTTGGGTTAGATCAAGTGCGATTAGGATAGAAAACCTAAAATTATTGTAAAAATCAAATGGATCAGGTCGAAATTTAGTAAACCCAGACTCGATCTGGAAAATGAAATGGGTCCAATTTTAGAACCCGACCCGACCCCATGAGTCCTTTAAATCAGGTTGGATCAGGTTTAAGCGGGTTAGGCCATGTCGGGTCATGGGTAGCCCGACCCATTTGCAGCCTTAGCTGGGAAGCAGGCGCAAAGATTTTTTTTTTTAGGGGGTGGGGGTGGGGGGGGGGCAGGTACACCATCCTAAGTAGAAGTTTCTGCAGCTAAGGTGAGTGCATGTGCATCTAACACAAACAGCTGTGCATATGCATATAACATGAGCAGTCAAGTGATGCATTCAACTGATGTAGTTGTCCCCCACTGTTCGTACGTTGCATTGTTGCAATATTATAACATCTGAACTGCAGTTTGTCTTAATGATCAAATTCAAAGTGCTTGATTGCAAAGATCGCTGCTGATATAAACAAGAGACATGTTTTATGTCAGTTTTCAACAACTTAAAATTCTTTCACTCATGATTGGTGGTTATGACTATATGTATCATGTTATGTATTGTTATTTCATGAGAGGCTATTGCTTAATTTTAGTTTAGGTGTTTGAACATACAGATTTATTGGGCTATGGCATATTCAAATACATGCTTCTTAAGTTGCATAATAGGTTTCATTCTTCCTGTCTCTCTATTTTAGAATTTGAACACGAAACAACAAACGATCTAGATAAGTCAGCTGTGTGGATTATGTCAGTTGCTAATATGAATTTGGTGGCAGAAATTGTTTAACTCATTGTCTTTCTTCTTGCAATGTCAATGACTCTTCTCTACAATAACTTTCAGATGGCAGATTTGTACTTTGACTAGAAAAACTGCAATTAATATATTTCTTGCTATGAATTTTCAGATCAGTACAAGTATTCTTCGCAAGTATAGTGGCCCTGTAGACATCTGGTTTTCTATCCTATGCTCTCTATCCTCAGGAAGACAGATGTATTGCATTCCTAACAGCCTTCCTCGCAAAAGCTATCTTGCAATGGCTGAGCATGAGAGCCAGTGGGTTTGGTATGCATCCCTAAGACTTTCCTCTGGTTAATAGTGGCCATTTGAGAAGTTCAGTTAATGAAATAGAGAAAGTCCGTTTATGACAAATACATGATCTCTTCATATACTTTTACGTCTTAAGACAAAGTTTAAAAGAAAAAAAAAGCATAACTGAGCATCACTTGTTAAATAGGAGCCGACAATACTGGTCGTGAAGGATCTTTAAAGAAAAACAAAATCAGATGTTTGTTGCTCTCTTTGCTATTTGGTGCAGGAAAAAAAATCTCTTGTATTACTCCTGTAGTATTCTTGGAACGATTCTTTAGCTTTCTATTTCCTTCTTTTAGCAAGTAGTTCAAGGCCAACAGGATGTCATCAGAACTTGTTGAATTGGTTGTTCTATACTCTAGGACATACTCAACCTCTTTCTTCAGATATCTTGAAAAAGGAACTGATGTTAAGCACGTGTTCCCTCCTAGAATAAGTGCGCTCTAGTTTTTAAAATTTTCATCACGTATAGTTATATACAAATAGCTGATTGATTGTCCTTGGAACTTAAAGTCTGTTGATCATACAATCCAACTTCCATAGTCGTGCTTAACCCATCCTCCGCCTTGGATATCTTGCCCATCTTATTTTAGCAAATTTCCCTTCCAAAATATGTGCCTCCTACTGGAGTTTTGGATCACTATTTCTTTGAGAAATAAGGAGTGCCTGGCCTGCAGAACACATCATGTACAGACTACAATGCCAGGGTATCAAGGTACTGGCACCCAACAATTAAATCTTGGAAATGGACATTTTGTTGAATATGTATGTACATATACATATGCATATACAGACAGCATGCAAGCAGTGGATGGCCTTTAATTATAGACATGCTAATAACTCTGGCTTCATGGAGTGTTCTTGCATATGAAGATTTTCTATTCTTCTTTAACGTTTGCTTGTGGCTCTGCAGGTTTCGGAAGTTGTTTGTGCTGTTCTCTAGTTATACATACACGAATACGCTTCGGAAAATCAATTTCTAGACTCCAAATGCAACTGAGTATATCAGGCTTATCAGAATGCTTTTAGATCGGTTGTTCGGTAAGGGAATCATCCACGGAGTTCATGGTTTCGTCATGGAGCGATGGTGATACAAGATAAGGCATACAAAGAGCAGATTATGATGTACTGCTATTAAGCATACTAAAAGTTGAGGTCTGTGGTTAGAAAGTTCCAATGGCCTTCTATAATCTAAGGATGAAGATACAAAATTTAGGCCTTACCATCCCAATCCATATTTGTCTCGGTTGGATTCTTTTCTCCTTTGTTTGCATTGTTCTTAACGTATTATTTTATGTTACTCATACTATTCATACGATGCACTCCTCCCTTTCAACGTTAAATGACCGATACCTGAAGATCACAATTATTTTTGTTTAGTTTCTCGTGTAGACTTTCGTGGAGTTAGTAGGTGTATCTCAGAAGTACATTCCTTTTTTTCTTCAACTGTTTCAGTAAGGAAAACGAATGCCATTTGAGAGGGCAGGAGCGGGTTATTAACTGTCGCCGAAATCCTTATGGCATATCGCTAGCAAGTGGATACCCAGCAGATATAATTTGACCTGTTCTTGAGAGTTATTGGTCACCAGGACATCAAGCTGCCTGCACCAAGAGCAGGTAATCAGGCATTTATGAGATAAGGATTGTACCAAACAAACATTTTTCCTATATATCAATTTTTTGACTGGTAGTTCTTGAAAAAAGAATTCCTACACTGGTATCATATCCATCATGTGAAACATACAGAAAACCAGGAATGCCAGGTACAAATAGTAGGCTTGTTCATTAACACTAGGAATGCCGAGTTCAAATCATGGAAATCTGGCGTTAAATTAGACAGTGGAGTTACAGCAGGCTTCAACTTCTGCACTGTATTCTGTGCTATGCAAATGAAAAATGCAAGATAAAATGGTCATAACACAACTGTTATATACCAAAGCAGACAAGAAGAATTACGTAAACATGTAGTCATGTTTACAGCAAAGGATTTTCCCGGGGTCGCAGGTCCAGATCTAGGAACCTGTCTAAACTTACTGAATTCGTTAAGTGCATATCTGTATACGCATGCAGCGAGCAGGCACAGATTACAACCACAGTGATCAGACCTAGAATTTAAATTCCTTCTTCTTTGATTTCCCTTCCTTTTCCTGCATCTTGCGCTTCCTTTTCTTCTCTGCCTGCGGTAGTTGATAACTTAAGTCGCATCAGTACATTCAGACAAATAGAAGATCAAAAATATATTATTTTAAAAGAAAAGTAAAAGCAGAAACAAACCTCTGCGACCATGTCACTGAAATCTTCCTTCTGATTTCGCAGCTTCTCTTCCTCTCGTGCCTCTTCATACCTGTGATATAAATCAAAATTGGATTAGAAAACACATTATCAGCATCCACTTTGATTGATCTATTAAGCATTTGTCACAAGTTCGCTTACTTGGCTGCCAAAACATCATCCATGACTTCCAACTCCTCTGGTTGTATGGTGACATCCACTTTGTCTGATTTTTGACCGCGCAGAAGATCAACCTGAGGAACAGATGCCACATGAAGCAATAAGCGCACAAAAAGTAGGTTAAGAGCAACGGTAATTACAGTCCTTCAGTAAAAAGTGCTTAATAATGTTAGGTTATAAAAACGAATGTCTTCAATAAATGAATCATCTAATAGGAGAATATCTTTACTGCAAAAGCGAAACCTCAATGGTGCTAATTCGTTAGAAAATCCATAAAATATCAAAGGCGTCTCACCCTTTTGACAGCTGTTTTGTCTTGTGTACCAAAAACATACCTGTCCCAGGGAAAGAATAACAAGATCAGCAACAACTCATGCACTTCGTACGTCAAAAGATTGGAAATGGCACAAATATAACGAGCTGGTATATTTATAATAGTGGTAAACGATCAAAACACATACGTGTGAGTTGTTCCAAGCAAAGTCCCTGGAGCAATCCTTTCTTCTTTCTCTTCAAGGACCTTTCACAAGACAACAGGAGAAAAAATTGATGAGTCCATCAGCTACGGAACAAAGCTCAGATAGGAATTTAATAGACAAAAAAAGAAAGAAAAAAAAGATTCCAGCTTCGGTAAAATATTACCTGATATAGTGGCTTTTCAGGCTCCTTTCTCTGTTGCTTCCTAAGGTCAATGACATCAGGCGTCTCCACACCAGTTGGAGTGCTGCATATGGAAGAAACATTAGATAACACGCAAAAACTGTCCAATCAACAAGAAAGGAGAGAACAGTAGACACCTTGAAAGGCTGTCAACGGATTGAATGCCTGCCTCCAACTCCTCTTCTTCCATCTGTTCCTCCTCTTCCTCTTCTTCCTCCTCCTCCTCCTCCTCCTCCAAGTCACCCCAGTGCTTGCTCCGGTCAACAGGTTCTTCCTACAATTGAACTCAATGAGTCCCAAAGTCAGTCTCATATGGTTAATAAGTTCTATGAACTCTATCATAGTCCATAGATGATATTCTGCAATGTCACTGCAAGGCTAAACAACTTCGGTTGTATGTACTATGAAATGAGGAAGTTAATATGCTAATTTTTTTTCTAAACTTAGCAGAAAATTATAACTCAAAACACTAAATTCAACAGATATGCAAAAATACCTCGTAATTAATTTGTTCCTGTTGTTGAAGCCCAAAAACATCGCCATATAACGGACGACCAGTCTGTCAAACAAAAAGCAACAGGTGATATCAGAAAGGAAAAAATAAGCAACGGTTTATGTTATTTGCAAGAAGGAAAATGCCAATCAAGAGCAAGTGAACCCACTTCATCAACAGGAGGTTTACCCCAACCTCCAGGGTGATAACCAAAGCTGGCACCAGGAGGAATAGGAGCATTTAGACCAGGTATTTTCAGATGTGGATAAGAAGGTGGAGGGCCATATCTCTGGACAAAACTAAATGCTGTCAGTTTACTTTGAAAATACAAGGCGTGGAAAACTAATAAAACCAATATGAGAGTCAAGCAACTGACCTGCATGTTAATAAGCCATGGGGGCGGGGCACCTTCAGGCATGCCTAGAGCTTCTTTGAGTTCTTGAGACAAGATACCAGGTTTCATTTCCCTCAGCTTCACCTGTCAAGTTGCAAAGGAGGCCAAGAGTCCAACCAAAATGGAAATACTATCAGAATATCGGAAACAGAAAAAAATATGCTCATGTGCATAAACACTTCCTGCAAAAGTTTACTTCAAGTAACTATAGTCGAAAAATCTAGAATTATGAATAGAAACTAATACTTCAATTTGTTTTATTTTTGTGTGTGTGTGCCGTTTTGGGGGGGGGGGAATACTTCAATTTGTTTCAAACATAATCAAAGAAAACCAAACCTGTTTCTTTTGAGACATGCCTAAACAGGGCATAAACAAGTGATTACTTTGGCATCTGTGTAGGTCTGATAAGAGTTTAAAATGTGCCTTTCAAGCATCTCATAAAATTTTGCAATTTGCTTGATCTTGGTTTTGTAAGAGATTCAGCAATGACGAAAACTATCCATAAACTGAAGATCCAAAACTCGAAACAGTCTAAATGTACAAAAAAGTAATATCAACCGCCTTTGATCAATCAAATTACTCAGCAGCATCACCTTTTCAACGCGATCATAAAAGTCAACTAAATCAGCTCAATCATCATGTACAATATGATGATGTACTGACAAGCTCAAAGCAATCTAATTGGCCTGTTTCTTACTAGTCCATGCAAACATCCTGGTCAATCTTGTCAAAGCAATCATATGGCCTAAAATATTTTGCTTTGCCAATTCCACTAGATCCAAAACTTCTTGCAGCATACTGAACACTCAAAAGCGAGATTTATAATTCATACAAAACCCCAAGAAGGGGAAGGTGAAATGACCGATGACAAATTCTCTCATGATAATCTTACATAATAACACATTCAGGTCCGGACAATAGTTCTTTATAAGTGAGTTTTGGCCCTAAGCACCAAGAATAATATATGTTGGCTTCTACATGTCATATGAAGATAGCAAAATATAGGCAATTAGTAAAGATCCTATCTGCCAATGGTCAGTCACTGTGAACAATGATCAGATAGTGAGCACATACATGGCGATCTTAAACCTAAGAAGAAGCAGGAGCAGAATGACACTCTATTGAGGAACAATAGATTCCATAGTTTTGACAGGTTGACATGGCCCAACAAACCAGAGTAAGAGAACAAATTTGAGTAAAATACACGAAAAAGTCAAACAATATAGTGCAGTGATTCAAGCATCTGATAATCCAAGTTCCAACTTTCCAAAATTAGCTTTTTTTTTTCTGAAAAACTCAGTCTCTTTCTGAAGGTAGGGAAATATGTAAAAGTTTCTTGAAATACTAGAACTCATGCACAAACACTCAAAAATAGACTTACAAAACTTCTGAATACACAAAGAAGCAACCACAAACCCTCATAATTAAGCCAGATTTTTTGTTAGAAAGGCCATAATGGCCTAGCTTCACAATAAGCATTGAGATGCATAGATCCCTAAGAGTAATTTTAACATGACATAAAATTGTAGACACAGGACTATCTACAGTTGAGTAGCACATTTTAGGAAAAAAACCAACTTTTTTGTCCAGGTTCCAGAACATACAAAAGCTTTTAGTCAACATACAAAGAATATTAAATATGATGATGTTCCACAGCTGTAACTCAATTAGTAGGAAAAACATTTAAAGGCCTTACGATTTATAAAAAGTATGCGTCTGATTTGATAATGTTGCAAAGGCCAGATGCATGAAGCAAGTACCTCGGCCAGATATGAGGAGGAAAAAAAATGGAAAATAGGGATTAAAAAAAACACGTTGGAAAAGAATATCATCCACCATGTCCCACAGGTTTTTTGTACGAAGTGTGCAAATTTTATATGCTGCTGCTGCAAGGGCTAGACAAATGAAGCCAGTATCTCAAATGGATGGGCAGGAGGAAAAAGGGGCATTACAGTATATATTAGATCAGAAAAAAATTTACCATGCCTTACAGGTAGAACAGCTAGTTTTATAACATAAAGATTGAAGCATTCTGAACTATCTTGAGTTACCATGAATCATGGCAAGTCAAATGCACTTTAGAAAAATAAATCAAAATATCAAGTTCTTCTTTCTCTGATCTTTTGGCTATAGATTAGATGGAAAAAGTTTTGCAAGCTGCTGGATTTATCTATATGACCTCTCAGATTTTACTGAGTCAAAGACTTGAATTTGGCATGGCCAGGCTTGAGATCTGGCATATGTAGTTGAGCTGATTGAGTTATTTGATAATGTGACTTGGCAGCAACCTAAAAAGCTATTTTTCATATATATTATCCTCTGGAACACCAGATTCTTTTTCCTCTCAGGCCTGTAAATCTATACATCAACCCCAGCACAACAAAATAACAAATGACACTGGGTAATTCAATCTTCAGGCTTGGGTTGTTCGAAAAGAACAAGATTGGTAAAAAATTTTCAGAATCTCATCCACATCCTCTTCAAAACTACAATTTCTCTCTATTAAATGATGAGTTGAAGCATATATCACAGGATAAGCATTAGTATCTGAACATGTTTCAGAGTGAATCACATTGATCTGATCCTCATATTTTCACATAAGAGATTTTTGATCTTACTAAATCTGACCTTACTAAATTGATCAAACAGTGGCAGGTATCAGAAATTCTACTTAGAGAAAGATATATTTTAAAAAAATGCATCCAAAAAAGGGCACCCCAGGCTTGACGCTTTTCCCTTCTTATCCAGGAAGATTTTGGAGTAAAAAAGCCTTCCTTTATGAAGACATGTAGCATGGTATTACGTGACGCAATTTGATGACGGAAGATATAATGAGTGAGATTTTGCATAATAGTGGCTCTATGACTTTAGATAAGAAAGAAATAGTTTACTGGAATTTTCCTACCAGAATTGTTAAGCTGTTTTCTGAAATATTAGAGAGAGAGAGAGAGAGTAGCAAAGAGTAAAGTAGCATTTCTCAGGACCTTTTTCTTTTCCAATCTAATGTGAACATTGATTTTACGAGTGGGTTTCTGCTAGTTCCAGGTTTTTTTTAAATACCCTACAAACATGTACTAGTAAGACTATCATCCACTAACCAGAAGCTTCTCACTTTGAGTGACCAAACTTTTGATTTCAGTTTATGTAATGGGTAGCAATAAAAGATATTACTCAGAGGAGCGATATAAGTTTTCAAATAATATGCTAAAAAATGATGGAGGGTGTTATGTATTCTCTAAGGCATATTTGGCACTGCCTTGTTTAAAGTATAATTACCATCACCAACCTCCAACCCCTACCTTCATTAAAAAAACAAGGGAGTGCTTTTTTCAGTTTTGGGAAAGAATAGGCAATTATTTTGCATTCATTATAGCAAATAATATATTTTTGAAAAAATAAAGGTGTACAAATGAACATCTTGAGGTAATCACTTCAGAAGATTAAGTTCATCAAGATTGTAAAAAGAATTGGTAGAAAGAATAAGCAAATATTACAGGTAAAGGAAAGCAATTAAATAGGACTTGCATTACTCTCAAGTCCTCATATTCTAACAATTTAATTATATGAAAGAATATTAAGTACCTCAAACTCTTTTCCTTCATGGTATAGATCACCGTGTGTAGTCAGCTTTGGTTTTGTCTGATATTTGAAAAAGGCATCATGCAGAACCTGCAAAACGAAACAATATTTTAGGTATGAACAGTTTTCCCAGATCAATAGGTTTTCCTAGATCAAACTGTAAGAAACATCTCATTTCATATTTTTGCCAGATGGCATCAAAGGAATTCAACGACATCTATATAATGATATTATATTGTACACCATTACACCACAGAGAGGTTTGAGACTCATCGGATAACATAAGTAAACTAGAAAGATGAAGAAACCTGGTAATCTATATCCATCTTTCCCATCTTTGGTTGCATGCGCTCACGCTGCTTCTGTTTCAGCTTCTTGCTGTCCTCTTTCTCAATGTATGCCTGAAAAATGACCATGAAAAAGAATGAGGAAATGATTCACACTAAACAAACAATTCAAAGAAAAAAATCAGCATTGACATAAAGCAAAAGGTGTCAATTCTATGCTTGCTTTAATATATACTAAAAGGCCATTAGGATATGGTGCTAATTTCACCCTCAGCAAAGTTTGGCATATCGTAAACTTCATTAAGGTTAAACAACACAAGAATGAAGCATGATTTCTGCCTATTGCAACTAAGATCCTGAAACTTTAGTGAAATAATTTTTCTTATCACCTGTCTTAAACTTTAGTGAAATAATTTTTCTTATCACCTGTCTTATTTTTTCTATTCCTGTCGCAGCAATGAAGTCAGGAAGTTGAAAAGGCTGCTTCTCGATACCTCGCTTTCCCTGCAAACAATTGGAAGAGCACATAAAAACAGAAATTAAGAAAATGTCACACTTAATATTGTAGCTTATTCTACTCAGAATGCGGTGTAACATCTCAAAATATCTGCAATATCAAAAAGAAGATATCTCAGTTTGAGTCCATGCATAATGATTCTGACTTTTAAGTAACAGTCCATGTGCATAATTTTAAGTAACTGAAACCAGGATGTCAAAAATTTTGTATTCCTTCAATTTAGATAGATGCAGAATCTAGTCTAGACCTTATTAATTTCGCAGAAGGGGAATTATATGCATCTAACTACATCCCACCACCCTATCAATATATTAAAAGAGAGACCCTTCAAAGGTCCCTCAGGCAAACACCACCATGTCCTGGCTCCTCGTATGTTACAGCTGGTTCCCTGCAAGAATTACATATATGTATAAGAGGGGCGAAACCTTATCGACTTTATCTTCCCTCACCCCCTTATCTGACCACTCCAAAAGTATATACACACCTCTTGTAAAGATGTAAATTAGGATCTTCTAACATTCATGTCAGAGGGTGAGACTCACCTGTAAGAATTTCCGCTTCTGACTCCAGTGCCTTGGAACAGGTACAGTATTCCGATATGATTTCAGATACACCAGAAGTTTTGGATCTGCTGCTGTTGCATCCCATACCTTCAAAAAACAAACAAATAAGAAAAATATTAGTCAGAAGTAAAAGTCTCACAAATGCCTAGCAGAGATAATCTAATGCCACCACTAAAGCAACAGAACTTTGACTTGAACATACAAATTACTGAACTCATAACTAAAATTATTAGGTTCGGTGAGATGACAACATTGGCAGGATAGATCAAATTACTCTGTGCTACTCTATCAAAAGATTGGTGACCCAAGACAATGGATAAGGTACATCTGCTGTTGCAGAAAGTTGATAATGCCCAATAACTCATATAATCCTCCAAATTATGAAAAGGATCTTTACAAAAGGATCATAGCAAATGCAATGATAGAAAAGTATCTAGAATGCTTAATCACAATTTGGGTTTCGCTCTATGGATCTTCATCCTCAAGTGATTTCTTATTTAGGGAAAATGCTTACTAAGAAGTATCATAGTTTATTGGAGGTGAATTAAAGCATGTCTCCAGGAAGTCCATGGACAACAAGCAACATGCAAAAATTCCTCCTTAACTGATTTCAGCTAATCCACCAGCTAAATCACCTAGTGGACCCAGGGTACCCATATTGATCCATAAAGCATCTCAAGCAAGCTTGATAACTCCATGCTCATCTACAACCTCCAGCTCACAAGTAGTATTGGTGGAATCCCCCTTTTGATGACTCATACAACAAAAATGCACAATTAGACTTATGTCCCTTTAAGCACACTAACAACGATTATAACATACCTTAGAGAACAAAGGATGCACATTTAAATTTTCACCAAAAAAAGATGCATATTTAATGGACTAATTCTAAGCAATAAAGGAGCATTTGAGAGGAAATACGTGCAGTGGCTAACAAACTGTTTCCTAACAAACACAAGTTCTATGATAGCTGGAAGTGAGAAACTTTTCAGATTTATTTTGAAACTCGGCTGCTCTACTTTAAAAGTTGCACCAAAAATTTGAAAATATAACATAAATAATACAGCCGCTCAAATCTATCCCAGCTAAAAAATTATGCAAGCATGGATTTATTAATTTGTAAGTATTTTAGCAGAAGTTTCATTCCCTTTATAGAACTATGTAGAAAGAAAAAAACGGTCCAGCAGACGTTACATAATAAAATAGCTTATTCTCCCAATTTTAATAAGATAAAAATCTTCATGCGAGAAATATAACTGAAGGAACCAAAATTGTTAACAATTCTGCATCCTACAAAGCAAATTTGACATGCAGTTGTCAAAATATATATGCACGCATACGCGTGCGCGGGAGGGAGAGGAGGGAGAGAGAGAGAGAAATGCATATAAGATACCTCAACAACATCAGGCCTTGAGCATATCTGTTTCAGCTCAGCAATTTTCATTCTCCTTTGCAGCTGCAAAATGTGCAACAACTTGAGCTTTATGGAATTAAGAAAGAAACAATGAAACAACTTAAGCAAAACTGACCTTTTTCTTTTTGTTAGATAGCCCCTTCTCCTTCTGCTGAGCATCCTGCTCTTCCTCCTCGGAATCAGAATCCCCCATCTTCTTAGATGCTGCATTTGCAGCAGCCTCATCCTTTTTGGCATCATCCTGTAAGAACACAAAAAAGAATGAGTTAAAGCAACTATTCCTCCTCAAACTAAAAGTTTTGCACTCTGTCCCCTCACATACCTCTGAACTAGCAGCGGAATCTTGGAAACTGAACTTCGCAAAAACGTTCTTGAAGTCTTCAAGAAAACTTTCTTCTATATCAGCCTTCTCAGGAACATACTCTACTTCAACGGAAACCTCAACCTAATACGCATCAGAAATATATCGCCATGAGAGATGAAGATTTCATAAAAAATAACGCAGCGATCTATAAAACACTTTCCAGAAGCAATTTAAGTAGGTCAATCACGGTTGGACCGACATCAAGAAACCAGATCAAGAATTCTGAAAGAAACCACTAAAAATTAAACAAGAAACCCTAATCCTTGTGTAAATACCACAACAAGACATTGGATCGATTGAAAACTATGCCAATTCTTGAAATACTAGCAGAAATGATGGATGAATTGAAAAAGAGAAACCCTAACCGTCTGGATTGGATAAACCAGGAGGGAGGGTGAGTGTAGAGAGATACCTCGGGGCCGGGATCGGTGTTCTCCTTCGCCTCGTCCTGGGCTCCGCCGCCGCCGCCGCCTCCTTCGCTCTCGTCGCCGCCGGCGTCGGCGGAGAGGGACGAGGCCTTGTTGTTCTTCTTCTGCTTCCTCCGTCGCCGGCGCCGCTCGCTCTCGCGAGCCTTCTTCTTCTCGGCCTCCGCTGCAGATCCCCCGTTGCTGGGGGGCTCCGCATTCCGGCCACCGTTGGGGTAGGGTATCTCCATGGACGTTTCGGCGGCAGTCATGGCCAAGAGAACGGAGGTAACGAGACGAAGAACGCCTCTTGGATCCCCTTTATTTTGGAATCGTTTTCCTTTTTTTTTTTTCTTGACTAAAATATCAAAGGCGGATGGATTGGTGTTGGTTTTAAGAGGTCTCTTGAACCACCAGGATCACAGAAGACATTATTTTCTACACTGTATGAACCATGTTGTCATTACATGCATGCAACTGATTAAAAGTGCTTATTTCCATAAGCTGCATTTATTAAGCACTTATTTTGATACATTGCCATAGAAACATATGGCTATAATTATCTGCATGCACAGCTACATGATGCACACAATTAGAAAATATTTTTTCCAAAATAAGAGCTTGATGAATGAGGTACATAAAAACGAGCATATATGATTGATGTGGTACACCACTGTATAATGCGCATGGTGTAAGATATAATTTTATTAGCCAGTTGTGATTATTATATGCCGCTAAGAGTGCAACGCCTAAAATAAAATGCATGCAAAAGAAAATGTTGAAATGAGAATGTTTTATCATCAGTTGTAAGACGATGAACCCGCAGTCACATTCTATTTGTGGAATGAGCTATTCTTGGTTTTCAATAGCAATAGATGCGATTTTTTTTATTTATGAATTTTTTACATGCGTTCTTTTTTTTCCTTGATGAAAGTTTAAAGGACGGAGCAGGGATTGTCTTGTTTAACTTAAAAGCCGGTTTATTTAAAGGTAAGCCGTAGGTGATGATTAACATACAAGATGAGGCCCTCGAGGGTTGGGGCACCAGAGCTTGAACATAACAAGAGGGCCATCCTTTTTTTTTTTCGGTAGCGAAATGGATCATATCTGATTCAGGTTTAGCACATATCTCTATGCAAATCTACAGGTCAGTGCCGCACATCAGATAAGGTTAATGCTTAGGTAGCTGTCCCCTTAAAGTTAGTATTATCATTAGTCAGAGAGAAGTTTTGCCAAGGATTCTCCATTAGGTGTCTACAGAGGTGATTTTACATGACCTTAAATCTAAACACTACTTTTGTAATGCTTTTAAGAGACTATCTGGGTGGAAAGGGATTCGGCTACTGTGAATATTACTTGGATCTCTAAACCTTCTTCATGCAGGTATAAAACTCCTCTGTTATCTCACAGTCTTTCATGGAAAGAAGTGGCCAATCTGCTCAGGGTGACGCATAGTAAAAGAGCTGGTAATCAAGCTGCCGATTGGCACGCCTCATATGCTCTTCAACATGATTTTCTTTTTATTCAGAGAGGTGATCCAATCCATCCAGAGGAGTTGTATATTTTACGGGCCGATGCTTATGGCGTTCAGTTTCCAGGGGGATGACTCGCTCTGTTTTTGTTTTATGCAGTAGGCTTTGTGTTGATGTATGTATGTAGCCGTTGTATGGCACTGCAGATAACCCATCCAAAACCTTCGGTGTTCTGGAAGGATATTCTTATGGTATTCTTTCCACTCAACCTGGACCATAGACTAGAACTCATTAAGGCTTTATGCGTGCTGCATGGCTCGATCATCTGGGAGAAGCTTATGCGTTCGCAAATTTACGTTGTTTTTTTTAGTAGTTAGTATTTAAAGGATTTAATTTGATGCATGAATTGAATTTCCAAAATAGTAATTAGATCAGATGTTGCACACCAAGCATTTGCTGAAGTAGCATGACCTCTCGCCTCCGTGGTATTACCTGTCACCTCTTGGACAGAAGGTTGGAGATTTGGTTCTGAGAAGCATCTTCCCTTGCTTCATCCCCCATTTTACGTAATCCTTAGTTCCGTGAGTTTAAGCTCAATCTCCCGTTTAAGCGAGATCGGGTGGGTTTAAGGATTACGGTGGCTCTGCCCTCCTTTACTCACAAAAAAAAAAAATGACAACACAAAACAAAAGAAGACCAGATTTTTCTTCACTTATGTAGATTTCTTTGGATGATTCCAAATTTGCTCCATGTAGTACCTTAATTTGTCTAACAAGAATTCTCAGATGATGCATCCACCTTTTCTCCTGAATCCAAGCGGCGTTATGCAGTGGCCATGAACTTGAAATAATTAACCAGGAGGTTTAAAATCGGCTACAAAATGCTGTTCGCTCAAAAGAAAATTAACTATGAAATATTCTTAAAACATTTCTTGTACTGTTGGGCCAGTGTGACTACGAAGGCTTTTTAAAAACTAGGAGTTATTAATTTCCTCTTGATCAAGCTTGCAATGTCCATATAGCTTAAACCAATTTCAATCCAGTTTCAAGCTTATTCTAGTCGCATACAACAATGGTAAAAGGTTTCCGGATGCTAAGCAAACACAGCCAGAATTTTCGAGAAACTAATTCTGGGAGTAACAGAGGGCAACATGGAGCTGCTCCACAGGGCACACAGAAAGACCAATGGAAGCCATCAGGAAACAAGCTCTTTCCCAGGGGATTGGATCTTCAGTACCTTGCTCGGCATACCATTCTGACTGTTGCCTTTACCGAAAGTGGAATAACCGAATAAGCGAACGTAGTCTTACCTCTTTAGGCTAGAAGCAGCTTTGGTTATGTCCATCAGAAAAAGCTCGACAAGAGGGAGAAGGCTAGTAATGAGAATCAAAAAGTAAAACACCAGACAATAGACATGCTTGCTTTGTTTTTTGCCGTCGTAACAATGGAAATTGTTCTTTTTTTAAAAAAAAGCAGAGTTGTTTTGTAGGCCATGGAGCACCAAATAATTAGGCACAAGATTTAAAGAGTATATGTAAGCCAAGGCCGTGGTGGTGACGATACAAACTTTAAGTGATCTGCTTATTAGCATGCACATGAATCTATACTCTCACAGCAACATCTTACTGGTCAAAACAAAAAAAATGACATACCCACGAAATATTATTGTAGGCAAAAACAGAATTGATGTGAATGAATATGAATGAGATGTGGAGGCTAATTTACAAACTTCTGAAATATGTAATGTTGTGTTGAGTAGGAAATCACCCAAATCCATGCAAGCCAGCTGAACTGTAGGAATTTGAAAGCCTTGGCAGCTTTAGAAATGCAAGAATGCCTGCCGCGAGGGCAAAGACAGAAGCTATAGCAAAGGCAGGAATGTTCCCTCCTCCAAAGAGAGCGTCCCAGGGGCCTGCCCCAAGGGATACAATCATCTGCATGCAGATCACGTAAACTTAGCAAGTGATGAAGCCAAAACTTAAGTTGGACAAAGAAAAAAACAATCTGGTGAAGTTATCATTCTAGTGGTACCGTTAATTTTTGGTTAGAAGGAAAAAGGGGTAATCTTTGATGTCTACAATGCAAATTTAGTCTCTATTTTTTTCATTGATTCTATATCTTGTGAATAAAATACTTTATCCATATCATTTAACTGATAAACCCCACAGAAGAGGCCACAGATGAACTAGCCAAACTCATCAAAGGAACCAAGGCTAGCTGTGAACTTCTGACAGTCCATATTCTCATAGATGGTTAACCCTTCCAACTACAAATTTTTTAGACCAACTAACATGTATGTAAGTGGATCAAAAACATTAAGTAACTTAGGGATTAGAAATAATCTGCTCTTCCTTTCCTAGCTTGTCTGGTTGTCCCAGTAACATTCTTTTGTGTTATGTTCCTGAATTAGCTTATATGCCAAGTTTAAGAGAAGGGAGAAAAGGTAAGGCAGAGATATATTTTAATACTAAATAGGTTAATAATTATAGAAGACTGGAACTGGCCATACCTATTATCTTCTTTATTACTTAAGATATTAGCATCTAATTTATGCCAGTTTCTTGCTTTCTTAAAGAACAGTCTAGGACTGGGTATCTTATTTTAACCATATATCTATCTTGTCTTTCCATTTTCTTACCCATGCAAGAGGGATCCTTTTTTATACTTGCTTGATTACTGATGGATTTTATATTTATCTTTCTCCCCACTTGAAACCATTAAAGGTGAAACCATAATCAGTAAAAACAGTGCATTTGAAACATCCATCAGACCCATAGACAATTAATTCAATAATCTCACTTGCCCAATTCTACACACAAGATGAAATAACATTTATTATTCAAAGCGCACTTTAGAAGAAAAAAAAAATTGCCCTGCAGTCAAAGATGTCAGCTTGGAACTAATATCCAAAAGAACATGTGACCTTTAAGGTTCACTCTAAAAAGGGAGAAAAATAAAGTAGCAAAAGGTGAGATCAATTCCATAGCAAGCTTCTGGATTACTGAACTGTTTATCTACAGATTGAACCGGGCTTTATTCTATTCAGAAGGCCTTGACTTGATCTACATTGGCAGCAGACAAGATAAAAAAGAATAAATAAGCAGAAATACACATGACAAACCTGAGGAATAACAATTGCAAGATTTAGAACCCCAGTAGCCAATCCTGAATACTCATGGAAGTTGTGTATCAGAACAAGAATGGCAAACAACAGTGAGAAAACATCGAAAGATTAATAAGATACGAACCTTGTCCACCTCCTGTATCAGCAGTCAAATCTGCAGTCACAGAGAATGGCACGCTATATGTAATCTGCAGCATGCAAGGAGTATTATCACATAGTTATTTAGCAGGCAAGAATGGACAGGAATGCATTATGCAGGTTTATGCTTACAGCGAGAGGAAAGCCAAGAATCGAAAATATAACCAATGCTGCAATTTTGATTGCTGTATTCTCTCCAATAACATGCTGAATTCCATTAGAGTGTTGACTGATGGACAACAAACTTGTGATCGTTGTGGCTGCCATGCAGATGAACACAATAAAGTTGCTCATAGCCCAAACAAATCTTGCACCCATTCTTCGACACATTGGGTCAATGAGGAGCGAGCTAACCCCAAGGACAACCTAGTCAGAAGTAAAAAGTTGCTTTAATTTCCTGTTTTAACACAAAATACCTGTGTATTATTTGATGCTCCTAGGGCACACAAACTAACATAGTTGTCCATCTTGCAAAAATGCATGGCGGACAGCCCAAATGGCTGATCAATATTGTTCATAAAAATGTACTTGAAACATATGCTGACCAAATTCCAGTGGTTCAGATGCTTTGTAATTGTTCATTGAAACTAAACATTTGTCTTGTTGTTGAAAAGGATGTTCATCATGACAGCTTGGTAATATGTATGCACAAAGTCACCTTGATATTTTCAGTTTTGAAGCATTTCTTGGATTATGTAGATCACCGTGGATTATCAATTTGAATTCACATGATGCATTTTTACATCAAGAATATGTACAATTAGAAAGAAGCATATTAATTGCTCACGAGATCTTACTGAATTCAATAGCAAACCAAATGCACCTTCTCTGACACCTTTATGATAAGCAAGACTTTCAGATGGGTCCCCATTTGGATTCCCATGGTAGACTTCACGTCCCATCCAATCAGTGTCAAAAAGGAAAAATGGAAACCATGACGCCTGCATATGTTGAAACAAAAGCATACCCAGATGATTGTAATCAAATAATGGAACTCATTTGACAAGAACCATCAGTGAGAGGAGAGAAAGAACATTTGAGATTGAAAAGAGATCAACATAATATAATTGCATGAAAGTCAAAGACCTAACCGCATACCCAGGTAAGAGCCATGACAAGAAGCACTGAATGCATTCCAGACGGTAGATGCCTCAAACTTGTTAGAATATTAATCAAGACCGAGCCAGGTCCATCCCTAAAGGCTTCAATATGGTCCTGGTCAACGTCGGAACTAAAATCCAAATGACCATCAGAGTTAGCTTTGCCCAAGATTTCAGAACCTCGACCACTGTCTTGCTTCCCCAAATTTGCCTGTGATGATTCATGGTCACGTTGCAGAGAATTATTGAGTAGAGGAGAGGAGTCAGATAAGTGCTGTGCAGGTCTTGCTTCCAGAGGGACTTCCTTAGCAAAATATAGAGTAACAAGCATACAGAACATAAGGAAGGCCTGCACAAACAAGAAAATATTTCAAAAATGTATCATATGAATATGGGTATATATATGCTACCATTTCAAGAATAGAAGTTAAACTATGAGATCTGCTAATAGTTATGGCGCCTAGGAGCTTCAGCATCAAAATGTTCCCTAAGGGACTTGATTAATTAAGGTAGATAAAGAAGAACTATTGGATAATTACTGACAGGTAAAAGAAAAGCTAAGAAGGAAATAAAAATAAGAGAAATCAAAATCCATCTTATTGATTAGTTTCTTCTAACTAAAATTGTTTGGAACATGAAAAAAAAAGAATGCCATGCAGTTACAAGATTAAAAATGCAAAGAAAACGAGTGACATAAAACCACCTATTCAGCAATAAACAGCCAGCAGAACAGTGCTTGTCACTTTCACAACTAAGAATTTAAATGTAGGCTTCGCCCAGCATGTATGGAACAGGCCAGAGATGGATATGTTACTGATGCATGAAGTTGACAACATTTTGGTCATTCATGTGCAACAAGATTGGAGCTCCGTTTACCTTATAACATGATAGGAAATGACATAAGCATCAAATTTAAAGCTAAAGACGGAATGAACCTTGATAGACATTAATTTTCAAAAAGTTGTTAACTCTACCATCAAATGTTTAACGAGAAAGTGTGGTCCAAACATATGTTTGGAATGGATCTTCCCTTTCCAAACAATAGGGTATATTCCAAACTCTAGAACCAGATTCCAATATGCTCCAGCTTTATTAAGCCTACAAATAGTGACCAATACACAATGCCAATGTCTTTACCATGGCAACCAAACAAACTGACACCTAGCTAGTCTAAAATTACCCAATTCACATAAAGCAAAGATAAAGGAATTTAGTGGTAACAGTTATACCAAAATTAATGTCACAAAATATCAGGGTGTCAGGTGTACTGAAAAGAGATGAATCTTCAAGTTCAAGGCATAATCAAAAATCAGCTCTTCCCTTCTAATACATGAATGTATGCAACATATGTATGAACATGTATTTCAACACGTAAAGGTAGACAATAGACATTTGGAATTTGTTTACAAAAAAAAATGTACAACATTTTGTTTGAGGAAAGCATCTCTACAGCATTCAACTGTTTTTTGATACATTTACCAGAATAGCGGCGGAGAATGGGTTAAAAGGATGTAGGTTGCATGTACAAGCAAAGATGCAAAGGGCAATAAATGATGGAAAACTCATGTTTCATGGTAATGCAAGAACTCACCACAGCAACTAAGAAGGCTGCCTTTAAATTTCCACAAACTTCACAGCAGGCTTTTGTTGTCAGAAAGGGAAACCACCTGCATAATAAAATTTCTTAGGAGGTTCTGATTTTGTTTGGGAGGGTTGGTCTTTTTTATTTTGGGAAGGGGGGAAGGTAAGAAGATTACAGTTGAAAGATGAAAACAGAATGAATGACAAACTATCATCTTTGTAGAACTTGCATCTTAGAAAAAACATTTTTATCTCTGCTATTACGATATGAACACGCTAGAATGATCCATGGTCTCCATGTCTCCACCCCCTCATGTTCATCTCAACTGACTATATGTTTCCCAAGGAGGGGAAAACATGTACATCCCATGCAGGCCTTTAGAGTGCCTCATGATCTAAAACAATCTCTTGCCATCTTTAATAAGTACATCTTTTTGCTTTGAAGAGTTGGAGAGCATATCATGTTATGAAAACAATGCAAAAAATTTCGACCAGATGAGAAGATCACAGGTTCACAACCATCAATGCTATACATATCCAGTGCCAATTTTATGCTTTTTTAATCTAGTAGCTTAAACTAAAATTGAAATCTTATTGTACTGGTGGGAATGAGATTAACAATTATTTTTTCTGATTAGGAGATTCATCTATCCATTGTTAAATTTAAAGGCCTGCAACCTCCAGCATCAGCCATCCTGTCATTTAACAAAGGTGATGACCAGGGGCCAAAACCATTAGAGTGTTCAGAGTGTCAACAGAACAGCCCCATCTGATTGAGACCATGAAGGACAGGTAGAATGTAAAAACATTGCAGCAGTGTTGGTTACAAAAAATTGAACTTCTAAAAGAGTAGCTCACACTTTCAAAAAACTGAACTTCTGAAAGAGTAACTAACTTTGGGAGTAGAAAGACTTTTTTACCCTTTAATCTTGACAAATGTGACAAATTAATTGCCAAAGGGCAAATACGGATAGTTTTGATGGGATGTTTCTTATGTGGCATAAGTTAACATACATTTCTGATTCAAAAATAACATTAATCTCTTGTGTCTACCATGAAGTTTTGGGTAAAAGTGGGTAAATCAAAATACTGCCAATTTGCATTCAATGGATGACCTCATTGAAAGTCAACTGTCTCAAAAGTAAAAGTTAAGAACAAAAAAAGGTCAAGTTGGCACCAGTATGCTGGGGCTAGCAGAACTGGTCAACTCTCAACTCCCAATTAACTAGAATAACTGTTTTGATTGGATGCTAGATGCATGATGGGATTTCTGTTGAGCGACCTGGTGAACAACTTTTCAGCGTCCCCACAAAAAAAAATAAAATAGAGAGAGAGAAAATAATGTAGAACTCTGAAGTTCAAGTATTCTTCAGTTTGTTGTTCTTAAATGGACTACAACTGGTCATATTTATAGCAACGGGTGCTTGGCTAAATGTGCACATGATGAGATGGAAAACATGTCTCACAGCTTCATGATCACCACCTGGACAAACTAAAGTTGATGCTAACCCAAGCCAAAACTTACGTCTCCACTAATAGAGAGCATTGATGATGGCCAGAAAACATCCCCTCTTGATGATGGGACCCATAAGATGATAGTAATGATCTCACATGTTTTCTTGGTAAAACTTAAAAACGAGACACGACAAAGTGTCTTTAAGGGTACACTAACTGGCATCGGCAGAGTTGGGGTTCTTGCGATTAAATGACTTGTGGATTTGCAGGAAGGCACTGAGAAGCATTGATTTAGACTAAATCTACGTTCAATGCCCTATCAATTTCGCAGTTAGTTTAGGCACCATTCTTGTTTTGCCATCTCTTATATCATATATATTTGTTTTTATTTTAGCTGGGTTCGTCGGACAGCATTATCACCTTGACAATTGGATGGAGTTGTCATCTGCAACACCTCCTTCAATCTTCCTTTGTACTTTTCATGGTGATTTTACTTTGTGGAGTTTATTACCTCTAAGAATGATTTTTTTTTAAAAAAAAAAAAACTTGTAATCCAGTAACATGATTTACCCAAAGTGAAAAATTGGAAACAAAACTACCATATACATCTCATCTGTTGTGTACCTGTGCCAATTTCCACTTGCACCAGATGAAAACCCGAGAATATTTCCAAGAGCCATCCATGAACAAAATATTGCATTTGCAGAATTACGTTGGTCAGGACCTATCACAATATATACATGATTTTCAATTTATCAAGAGGTTAGATTCACGCAAGATTATTAAAGATCTTTTGTTAAAAAAGTCTTGATCTGTCCTGCAAAAAGTCCTGAAAAGGAACGTAAATTCACCTGCAAGATCAGCCAAAAGAGCTCGGGCCGGACCCTGAAATTGAAAACGGCCAGAAAACTATTAGAAAATGCTGATATTGTTGGACATAGGCAACAGGTCAAGTTTACATTTTTTTTGCTGCCACATTAATAATGCAGGCACCTTCTTTGCTCAGTTATACAAGCTTGGTAAGAACAATTACAGAGAGGGGGGGTGGGGGGCAGGGTTTGAGTTTGCTTACCTGCACTGTGTTGTTAGCAAGATCCAGCATCCAAAAGCCAATAACAAAAACAGCTGCTGCTCGATACCGGGGACCGTTGTAAGTACTGTTTTCGTAATGATTTGAGTTAAAAAATTTGGCCTTCAGCTTATATAGAAAAGATAATGAAAAGAAACCAAATTACCTGCAATGCTCCTTTGTGTCGCCTAGAAGATATCCAACGTCAGCAGAAAATCCTATTAACGTCACCTAGATTACAGAATAGATTATAAATCAGAAATGAGAGAGAAGAATAGGCAGCGAGAAACCTCTTATCAAGATTCGTTGGCGCTCACAGCTAGAGATATCATGAGACATCCAGCTAAAATAAACGGTCGCCTCCTTCCATATTTTGAATGGCATTTATCACTCCATATACCAACACATGGTTGAACCTGGGAATCAAAAAGTTCCATACGACATATGCTTAAACTTTATGCAAGACTTCTCTCAAGTAGCAAATGATTTCAGACAGTTTTATCTCTCGAAAATGATATGCTTCAAAAGGCAAAATAAATCAATTTCATGAAATAGAAAATAATCTAACTAGAGGTCCACATAATGAAAACATAACAAAGAGCATTCCAAGATTAAACAGTTTGCAGAATTGATGATTGATATTAGTTACTAGTCTTTCTCTCAAAAAGAGCTAGCTATTGGTGTACAGCAGAATGCAAGTATACTGTACTAGAAAAAACATTTATGCATGCATATACTCATTTATGCATCCATGCACGCATGCATACCAAGAAATTAAGCAAATATTTTTTCTTCTTTATGTTCTCAATAAGATTATATAAAACACATAACAATTGGTCCATCTTTAGATTAGTGAAAGGCCAAAGTATGAAATACATTTAAGCTGTGTTTGGTTCCAGAAGGGAAAAAGAAAAGCAGTTTAGATGTGTTAAGTGGAGTAACTTGGGGGAAGATACAGGGGGTCAACTATCCTGATTTTGCGGCACGGTAAGTTATTCTTGGTTAAAGTGGGGTAAGCAGGTTCAGAGAAGAAAAAGTGGGCATAGGGCTGTTTTTCCAAAAATGCCTGTTTTACTCTTGAACAAACAAAAGTGTGCTCAGGTGATTGTTCCGCTGAATAGGATATAATAAATGGGCATAGGGCTTCTTTTGGCACTTAACCCCGAACCTGATGCAGCCCTAAGAAATATGAAATTTAAGGGCCATGATATCAATATAACGGTGGAAGTGTCATGTAATGACTGAAAATTTTAAATATTAAAAGAAATGATGGAAGCAAGAATACAGCTTAAACCTTGTTATTCAGCATGATCTTGGACTCTAACACCGAAAAAGTGTACACATTGCTAAGTTCTTTGTATCCCCAAGAAAAGTCAAGTACAATACCAGCAACAGAGATAAGAAATCAACAAAGTTTCAAATAGTTTCATTTCATGGCATAGAAGAATAAAGTTATCCTGTTCAATGAAATTAAGTTGTGAAAAAATAGAAAAGGTAATTAGGTATGAATTCATTTCCTGTTCAATGAAAATTTGAGGTATCTAAAAGAGCCTCAGCAACAGTAGTATCTTCTGCTAAGTTTCAGGTGCGGTGTACACAGCTTCAAAGAGACTACCAATTCATAGACAAAATGGAGGTGAAGTAACAGTGAGAAGGGAAGATTCAAATCTGATTTCTTCTCAGCAGAGACAAGTAGTGCCAAAGGATCTTAATGAGTTTGCGGAGAAGGAAGGCCTAAGAAAATCTTAATGGAAGTGACAGAAAAAGGAAAAAAAACATTTAAGAAGCTTGTAATATCAGAAAAGATCATATAAGGTCTAGGATCAGACTTACGAGTGAAAACAGGGTCTTAAAATGGACTGGACAAGATCTTCCCACGTAGTTAGTTGCAACCACTACTGAAAAATGCCTATGAAAAGTGACTGTAGTTCATAAAATGTCATGGTTGCATGACACGGCATAGAAGCAACAGTTATCATAATCTCATGTCATCTCCATGCCAATTCTAAACACCAGGATCACCATTCAAACTACGGAATCAAGGCATCAACGAGTAAAAGGATTCACGAATCCTTGCCGTGTTTTCCATGACATCCATTGAATGAGAAGTATATGTGATGATACCAAAAGATTATAAAGATAGTGTACAAAAAACTGCATATCATAGCCATTAAAATAATGATTTTATAAGGTTCAAGATCAATATCCCCTATATACAACAAAAAACTTGTAAGAGTGGATGAGTAAGGGCACAGATCAAGGAAAGAACAATCCAATAACAGAATTATAGAAGATATATAACGGCCTTAAAATGAATGAAAAAAAAGGTTCAGATCAAGCAAGAAACAGACAACTGAACAGACTTTACTGAGAACATGAAATTCAAGACCTGAGATGTCAAAACACCACATGCCATAAAGGGACGATTCAAAAGAGCAATGGGCACAGAAGAGCCGTCAGGTGCTGAGATGATGCATGCATGTCAAAAAATACAATATTGAATATGCATGAGGCATTCATAGTTACACAAAAAGAATCAAAGATCAAGCACTATTGGTGCTTATGGGGTAAAAGCTGTTAATACTTACTACAAAGCCGGTAATAGGCCCACAGAGCCAAATGAATGAAGAGAAGGCATGCTTTATTCCTAAAGTCTGCATCAATAACAAGAAAGTTATCATCAATTAAACATTTATGACTTATTTTACCAAAAACTCAAAGTGTGCAGTCACTAATAAGAATCAACTGTTCTATGTAAAAGTGGGAGTTGAAAATAACAACTGAAGCTATAAGAAGAAGCCTCGAAAGATAGACTTCACTCATAATTAGTGCATCCCACAAAAAAAAACAAATTTTCACTCCTAAAAATAAGAAGATTAAATGGATCAAATAAACCACATTTGCGTTAAGCCTGACATATTATTCATATGCAAACAAGGATTACACATGTCTAAAATACAGAATAAAGCAATTTCGTCAAATGAACCGATAGAATTTATTATACAAAGATGACTATAGGAAAAAACACATCTGACACAATCCTCCATCTTATTTGTTCCCTCAAAACCTTTTTGCTTCCTAAACGTAACCTACATTAAAGCTGTCAAAGTTTGAATACCCTTTCATGTTCTCAAGAATACTCAGTGTTCTTGAGAGAATCATCGATTACTTTGGCATGTAAATGTTTCTTTTCTCTTTATTGCTTTCAGCCTAAACAGATCATAATTTTCTTGTCTTTTCTTAATTTTCTCAAGAACTCGTCACCTGACTCCTTTATCTTAAAATTAAATCTAACCACATTTAACACGCTAAAACTCAAACAGTTACCCCACCCGAAAATAAATAAACAATAAACAGATATAGTTATCAGGTTAAAGATTTCCAAAATCAGGTAGTCCGGAAAACAGCTTAGTCTGCTAGTCTTTGTTTTGCACTTCGTGATTACACACGGCCATGCCTAAACTGACGCACAGAACCAGAAATCTCATTACATAGTGAATTCAGGGCAAATTGATTTAGTAAAAAAAATCGAATTTCTACAAGAAAACCGCCGGGGAAAAAGAAAAAAAATAAAAAGATACTATCCTTTTTAACTAGTTATAATTTTAAGTACCCATCGTCTATCTTAGCGGATCAACCAAAAAAAAAAAAAAAAAGAAGATCAAAGGATAAAGAGAGACAGGGACATCAATCGAACCTGGATATAAGGAGTCAAGAGCGAGAGCTGCAGCGCCCACCCGAACTGCACACCAGCTCCAACCATGCAGCTAAGAATCAGCGTCTTAAGGCTACTCCTCTGAATCGACCGAGGAGATGAATCGGAATGAACAGAAGAAGAAGGAGGAGGAGAGGAGGAAGAAACGGGGCGGCTCCGCCCGCCACCCCTGGATTCATCGATCTCGCCGTTGGGATCTCCCAAGGCGACGAGCTCCAGCTCCGCGTCGTTCAGGTGCCGGTACGGCACCCGGATCGACACCGCGTCCATCTCCTCCGACCGCTTCCCCCCCCCCCCGAGAGATCCAGCAACCAGATCAGGAGATCGGGAACGAGATCTCCATGGACGACCTCCGGATCTTGGATTCTTGGTCTAGGGTTCTTCCGTCGCGAGATCTAGAATCAAGGGAGGGGACGGGAACAAGAAAGAGGTGGGGAGGCAGCAAGGGAGAAAACCGCGTTAGATTTTTGGATCGGCGAGTTGGGGGTGGATAGGAGGGAGATTTCGAGCAGAAGGGACCGTGGCGGGGTCACGTGTCGGCCGACGTGCTCGCCCCCTTCGCACGTTTGGTACCCAGACCCGTTCACCGTGTCACGCTTTAGTTTTTTGTCTTTGACTTTTCTCTTTTTGGGAGCTCGATGGCTGCTATCTTTTCTAACTCGGTGGGGACTGGGAACTGACATCACATCTTCTCATTCGTTTAGATTCTTGTTTGGTGCCTCTTATTTTCAATTTCTTTTCCTGTTTCCGTGATCCTCGCTCACACCTCCAGCGCATAACCCACCGACCCAAGGCGGCGCCTAAAACAGCGACCGGTACTTTCCTTCCTGAGGAAATAAATAAATAATTTTGCTCATATTTTTTTTTTTATAGTAGTGTCTCGGAATTGAATTCCCGACCATCTAAACAACGGATCATTATGGGCTCGTTTGGTCCGCAGAGAGTAATTTTTTTTATAAAAAATAAATTTAAAAAATAAAAATATTTTAAAAATATTTTTGACATATTTAATTGGTAATGAAAAAGTGATAGATTTTCGGAGGGCTTATATTTAGTTGATCATTTACTTTTTCGAAAAAGTTATGTGTAATTCCTATTATACCCTTAATAAAAATTGGATCTTTAATGCTTTAGATCAAATAAGGATATTTTTAGAAAAAAATAAAAATATTTCGATTTTCGGCTTATGGAAAAATAACTTTTCGCCACCAAGATGGTAAAGGTGGTAGTCTGGTGGTAAGAGGGCGATAATTCCGCCCAAGTTGCACGGGTTCGAAATGCGCGGGCGTCGATTAAATTTGGAGACCGGATGCCCCACACCCGAATGGCTAGTTAATAGTTATGCTTTTCTTCTACCTATACCTGAGTGGTGCCAGATGTTATGTACTCACCTTCGGATGGGGAGGGTATGAGTAAAACGAAGTCTACCTGCATCGAACATTATCCTAGTGGGGCGGAGGCCCAGTGGAAGCTGCTATGCGGGGGTGGGCTAGTCCCTTCCTTCCCCCTACCTCTTTTTTTAGCAAAAAAAATAATTTTTTCATGTTTCTCATGAGAAAGACTTTTCCATGAAACTTAGAAATCATATTCTCACGGGAATACAACTTTTCTATCTCTCTCCTTTAAAAACTCCAATTGGAGACATTTTTTTACTTTTCCGTTGATCGCACTTTTCTTGTTTCTTTCTCCGTAAACCAAACGAGCCTTATATGTAAGACGCCAAACTCATGTCCTTCTTGCAAACCGATTCTTTTTCATAATAATATTGATGGCCTAGAATAACTAGATTGCTCAATTATGGAAATAAAGTCATATTAAGAGTGAGATGCTGGCTGCTATCCTTCTGAAGATATTTCCTCTTTTTTTATTGGATTTGGTTATTACATATGTTAGTCAGAGTCAAAACGTTCTGGTGGAAGCTGGTTTGGCTGAAAATCCCATGTAAGTCAACCTTTATTAGATATGGCATTATAATATCTTTGTGCTAACCAATTAGAAGACTGATCATATAATAGTCTCGTTCTGTTATGCTAAGCAGTGCTCGTTAAGGCTGACATGATTTTTGGCGGTAGCTTTGTTCCTCCTCCTTTATCAGTATTGGTGGAATCTGTGTCTCATGCCCAAGTAGATAAAAGAATCAAGGCTTTGATAGCGTAGCTTATTTAGAAGAACGGGAATGGAAGGGTTTTTCACGAATCATCTTGCACACAGGAAAATATGGTAAGGTATGCTTTCCCTTGGTTGAAAGGCCTACCGTGGGACCATTCAATACTTTCCTCCAGGAGTAGCCTCGACAAGGTAAGTCTCCCTATTATTTATGAAATAAAGGTCACTTGGTTACATCGAGGGGGTGGTGGATGGAGATGACGATTAGTAGGAAATGATAACTAATAGAGCTAGCTTTCTTCTTTCTGCTGACTAATCATAGACTCAGAGCTAAACAACTATGACTCGTATGATTTGCTAACACAACGGATGGTTTCGAAATATTTCTCGCCGGGTTCTGCCGCCGTCGCCCGAGTTCGCCTGCTGAATCTACTGCCCCTCCTCTTGATGCGTTGAAGGTGAACTTTAATGGCTCAGTTAAAGGTGAGCTAGCAGGTGCTAGTTAGGTTGTTAGAGCCCATCACAAATCTCTTACCTAAGCAAGCAGCAAAAACCTTCCAACTTGCTTGGTTCATTTTGCTTCTTTTTTTTTTTTTTGCTGAAAAGTTCATTTTGCTTCACTAACTATAGCTTGCAAAGGTTTGTATTTGGCCATACTCAAATTTAAAACTACTCATATGTGGTTAGAAGGCAATTCTTCTCCTATTATAACTTGGATTCATGGATCGTATGATTACTCATACCATAATAATCCTTTATGGTAAGAGATATCTTACAGCTGAAAGAAGTTATTTGGACCTTTAAAGCCACACATATATATTGAAAAGGAACCAGCTTGCTGACTAGCTAGCCTTTGTCTACTTGAAAGCCGATATAATTTGCGAAAGAGGTGATCAAATTCTAAATTAGCTGGCTTACTTGATTGCTGCCGATGCTTATATAACTTCTCTCTTATATATCTCCCCCCCTCCCCCTCTCTCTCTCTCTCTCTCTATATATATATATAGATACATGCATTGGAGCGGGTAGCGTAAAATTGTAGTAATGATACGGCAATCTATAAGTATACAATATCTGTCGGGCTTTAAAAGGAAATATCAAATAAAGATCATTAAAAGGGAGAAAAAATCGAAAATCATAGGTAGCATAGAAAGAGGAAATTCTTACGACACATGGCCAAAGCTGATAGGCTCAGCTATATTTTCACTTTTTTCTTTAATCTTTGATATATTTCCCACGTGTACAAATATGTGGTCTCTTCTTGGTTGCGACCACGTGTAATGACGTAGTTTTGGTCTTTCAACAATGGGCTTCGAACCACCTGCCCTAGGCCGTCAAAACTTCCCCCGTCCTAAAGAATAAAAAAAGGAAGAAGCCGGCGAGATCAATGCTTGGATACGCTGAAGAGTCGGTAGATCTACTTTCCTCCGCGATCAACGGTCATGTGTCCGCTTGGTGGGTCCCACAGGGAACATCATTGCATAAGTTTTTCGTACGCGTACGCCCGCATTATCGTCTGGACTCCAGCAGTGAGATGAACGTTTCCTTTACCCCACCTACCGCTCCGCACGCCTTCGCCAAAATCCCCACCAGACGCAACTCAGAGAATCCCAGTCTTGAGGTCTAAACTCTCACCTTACAGTGGGTCCCACTCGCAAACTAGACTTACAGGAGTCCGTCATAGTAACTCGTCAAGTCATGTTTTGCCAATATTCGTTTGCCGTTCTCCTCGCCTAGTCGCTGACGTGTCAACTTCATTGGACAAAAATATACCTCACCACTGCCACCTGGAAATGCTAAGATGACATCAGCACATGACTCCACATTGTTCGACGAATCATAATTTGACACATAATCTATGACAGCCGGCGAATACCTGTCCGAAACCGTTTCTCCCGCTGTCGGCTTGGCGGGTTACGACTTACGATTTTACGAACCTCCTCCGAATTATTCAGCAAATATAGATAGATAGAAATAATTCAATAAAATAGAATTCTAAGACGCAGGGGATATAAAGCTGGCCAGGTGAGTTCCGCCCGTCGCCGCCGTCCGTCTCCGAAAAGCCTAAATCTCGCCCAACCGCCTCTCCGGCGATCCGACCGACCATTCTCTCCCTCTCTTGATCCGCAAATCTCTGCTCTATTATTCTCCTCCCGATAGAGAAGAAGAGGGAGAGGGAGAGGGAGAGATGGGGTCGATGGATTTGGAGGAGGTGGGAAATGGGAACGGGAACGGGCTGCCGCGGTTCTCGCGGCTGGGGGAGAAGGGAAAGTACAGGAGGATGGACGCCGAGGTGAACGAAGAGGAGGCGGATGGGGAGGTCTCGGCGACGGGGCGGAGCCGGGGGGCGCAGAGCAGGAGATACGTCTTCGCCTGTGCCGTCTTTGCGTCGCTCAACAACGTTCTTCTCGGTTACGGTGAGAATAAGCCCTCCTCGCTGTTTTGATCTCTTAAAGTTCTAATTTTTATGAGGCTGAAATCTATAATAATCCCTTAGATCTGTTCCAGATGGATTAGATTTGTTTTCTTTAGCTTGAATTTGTTTGTTGATCAAGAGGTTTAGGATTGTTGGGTATATGAAAACATGAAATACTTGTTTGATTGGTTCTGTAATGCTGGTCAAGATCTCTTTTTTCTTGTCAATGGTGGAAATTCTGGATTTTCCCGATATGTTGCTAACAATTTTAGCTGATCAGTGTTTATGAAACAATTGCATTGCGTATAGTAATGTAGGATCTTGGCGATTTTTGATGGATTTTTGGTACTGAGAACTGCCAATACGCCAGTATACTGAAAAATTGGTAAATATGTTGATTTATCTTTTGTTTTCGGGAGCAGGTGTCAACTATATATTAGATGTCCAGCGTACCTTTTCCCCTTGCGACTTTTTTTTTTCTTCAGTCCCTTCTGTGTACAGTTTTGCACGAAGAGATATTAAGGATATCCATAGGGAGATGTTATTGTTTTTTCTAGTCAATGCAGTTGCCATATTACGGGATTAAAGTTAATGAAGAACTTTGTTGATCTCTCTCCCCCCGCCCCCCTCTCTCTAAATCATTTACATGAAACAGACTATAAAGACTTTACTCAAGTTTAGGTTTTGACCTGTGGCTTGTGTTTTGCAGATGTGGGTGTTATGAGTGGATGCATTCTATTCATTCAAAAGGATTTGCACATAACAGAGGTACAGCAAGAAGTTCTAGTTGGGTGTTTGAGCATTATTTCACTTTTGGGCAGCTTAGCAGGTGGAAGAACCTCAGATGCTATTGGCCGAAAATGGACTATAGGGTTGGCTGCTGTTGTTTTCCAAACTGGTGCTGCTATAATGGCTTGTGCTCCTTCTTTCCTAGTCCTGATGATTGGCAGACTGTTGGCTGGAGTTGGGATAGGCTTTGGTGTTATGATTGCACCAGTCTACATAGCAGAAATATCCCCTGCTGTTGCCCGAGGATCTCTGACTTCTTTTCCTGAGATTTTCATAAATATAGGGATCCTTCTTGGTTACATCTCCAACTATGTGTTCTCCGGCCTTTCATATCATATTAGCTGGAGAATAATGCTTGGTGTTGGGATCCTCCCATCTGTCTTTATTGGTATTGCACTATTTGTGATCCCAGAGTCTCCTAGGTGGTTAGTTATGCAGAAGAGGGTCGACAAAGCAAGATCAGTGCTGATGAAGCTTAATGAGAGTGACGAAGATGTGGAGCAGAGATTGGCTGAGATAGAGAAAGCTGCTAGTTTTACAGGTGCAGAGGGGTATGAGGAAAAGGCTGTTTGGCGCGAACTTCTGAGCCCTTCTCCTGCAGTATGTCGGATGATGATCACTGGCTTTGGCATCCAATGCTTCCAGCAAATTACAGGCATTGATGCAACTGTATATTATAGCCCAACAATATTCAAGGACGCAGGAATCAAGTCTGATAGCAAACTTCTTGCTGCCACTGTTGCTGTTGGCTTCACAAAAACTCTTTTCATCTTGGTTGCTATCTTTTTAATTGACAGGGTGGGTAGAAAACCATTACTCTATGTTAGCACAATTGGGATGACTGCTTGCTTATTTGGCCTGGGCCTCGCTCTTTCACTGCTTAGACATGAACTGGTTTCAACAAAAGTTGGGATTGGGGTAGCTATATTGGCAGTCTGTGGGAATGTTGCATTCTTCTCTGTTGGAATAGGCCCAATTTGCTGGGTGTTGAGTTCTGAAATCTTTCCACTAAGGCTGCGAGCTCAGGCATCTGCACTTGGAGCAGTAGGAAGTAGAGTGAGCAGTGGCCTGATTGCTATGTCCTTCCTGTCCGTGTGCCGCATCCTCTCGGTGGGAGGAACCTTTTTCATCTTTTCACTTATTTCAGCTACGTCTGTAGTCTTTGTGTACAAGTGTGTCCCTGAAACCAAAGGAAAGACTTTAGAGCAGATTGAGATGTTATTCCAAGATGGTATCGAATGGCAGAGACATGAAGTAGAGCTTGGAGATGTCGAGCATCTGGTGCAGAGGAATTAAATCAGCCAGCAGTCTTGCAGCTGTGTGACAATATCCTGTTGCAAGCAGAGCTAGATCATCACAGTATGTAATTCTTTGTGATGCTATCATTTTTTCATGGTTTATACTTGCCGAAATTATGACTGGCAGATTCGCTGGATATAAGACCGCAAGGAAGAACTTGTGGAGTTATCGGCTGCTTGTATATTCCTGCTGCCCATAATGGGGATAGAGTTGAAGTCAAATCACAATTTATGTAGTTTTCTTCAGGAACAAACCTTATGCTCTTAAAAGATTCAACATGTTTCCCCCATATCTGTGTTGCTGATAGAAGTTACAGGAAGTAGATTCAAATACCTTTATTTATCATCAAGCAAAATTTTTATCGTGTATAGGCCTCCCGTTTGCTTTCTGTAATGGTATATGTTTGTCTGACTTGTTTATTATGGGTTGAAGCTATAACCATTTCTTTTCATCCATGGTTATATACTTTGACTCCATCAAAGTAATTTTAGTAAGTATTCTTGCAGTATATCAAGCCAGAAATTAATGTCCAAAATTCAGTTTTCAAATATTGATGTCCCACTTAGGAAGTGATATACTTTCTAAGAGTTGAAGCGTGACATCATGAAACCCTCCATGCCTAAGGAGGCCTTGGTTAACTGTGGAAAAATATTGGTTTTCAGTAAGAAAGGAAAAAAAAGGGAGAAAACACTTGTCCGGTCTTTTACTAGGAGTCTAGTACTCAACAGGATTGTTCTCTTCAATCATTTTGGGGCTCGTATCTTTGCTTGGGGTTACAATCAATATATGGATAAAGTCACAAAGAACTGGTTTCTTGGGTTATCTCCACTCAATGAAGTATGCATACATCTAAAATCATTTTCTGAGCCTGCAGCCTCTATGGAAAAGTCTCTGCTGCAAACTATAGTTTTTGTTGGCATTTCCAGGCGGAATCTCTCGCCAAAGATGAGAATTTGTGTGGAAAAGTCTCTGCTTTAAACGCCATAGAGGATTCTTGGGTTATTGCAAACCAGCTAACATGGATTAGAAAAAATTGATGCAGCTACTAACTCCAGACTCGTTCTAGTTGGACTGGTGGTTAATTTTTTTTCTCATTCTTGTTCATTTCTTTTCCCAGCAAAGACAAATTAGATTCTCTCGGCTCAATTCTCTCTCTTGAGGGGAGTTCTCTGCGGCCAACTCATTGGTTAGGAATTTATATGATAGCTAAATTGCTTCCAAACTTGATAAATCTTTGCAGTTAAAACCCCCTTATTTAAATGCATGCCTAAGGTTGACATGTTGGTAATTCTCTACGTGACCTGAGGTGGGATTGGTGATTGCAGGTGAAAGGTCGATACAATTATGCCCTACGGGATACAATATTTCCAAGTTTCATACTATGATGATATATTTTTGTTTTCTATTACAAATAATACAGCTTGCTTGGGGCAAACTAGTACATGAAACTGAAAATTTCCAAACTCAACTATCATATATAAACTGCTGAGGAAATAGCAGTTTCAAATTATACTTCCCTCAGTCCAGACAGCTTGGTGATTTTGTGAATTATATAACTTTTTGGAATATACCAAATTAGATATAAACATATAATAAAATAAAAGAGAAGAAGAAAGACCCTCTCAATGTGGATTGCAATTATACATGGCTACGGAAGGTAAATACTATGACTCTAATAAAGTTTTGATCCCTTTGCTTGCTTAAAACAAAATAAATAAATAAATAAATATTTTATACTCGACCAAATTAGAGACATTATATAATTGAAAAAAAAGGAACGTTGAATGGAGAAAGTTTTTTTGATTTATTAAATTATCTAAGCCATGCAAAATCAATCCGATTCAGTCAATTTATGCTTTTCTTTTTTATCCTCCTTTTTTTTTTTATTTTTAATAGGACATAGCTTAGCGGGGCATAAACTTAAAATTTTGATTCGCTAGCCTTCGATGAAAATTGAGGCAGATGATCTACGAGTTAACCTGCAGAGTTTACAACCTGAACCAGTGTGATGATGAACCAAAGGCATGATGAGATCAAATTCCTTATGTTTGCATGAAAGAAAGGCCACGCTGTCAGAAGTTAACAGGCATTTCTGTTTGGCCTGTCAACAAATATGAATTCTCGTACGTAACCTAGGAGATGGACTGAACAAGATTTCCACCAGTTCTCCCTAAGTTTGCTAAGTAGTCATGCATATTATAATCCTGGAAAACACTAAAGATCTGTCTCCCTAAAAACACAATTCACAAGTAACACCACCACAAAAAGTTTCCAAGCCGTCAGAGGTTCTTAATTTATATAAAGCCTTTAAGCATTGCTTTATTCATAAACATAGTATAACGCAATAAAAACGATGGATAACCAAACCGGAATAGTAAAAATGCTACTGTAACATTTGTTCACTAGCAAATGGATTCAGCCATTGTAATATAAAACAGTACAATATCCAGCATAAAATTAGTCAAAATCCATTTTTTTAACCAAAACAGCCTTCTTGACTATTCGCCCTGTTCCTCTCAGTCCCAAATCAGTTCTTTCCACGGCTAGATATACAAGATTACAACTGAAACATCAGCAATAAATTAATGACAGTCTAACACAAGCTTAACCATAGGTTGAAAAGAACCATGTTTATTCTATATGGAGGAAGAGATGAAGTACAGAGCGAGGGCAAAGGTATGAGCAGTCGGGCTATGAAATGGATGGGAACTTCAGCTGAAAGATACAGTGGAAACGCCAAATGCTCCGACAGACAAACCTGGCAATACATCATAAAATACCAAACAGTAAGTGATGATTCTAAGTACCAGATATTACAAATGGATACTTCATTCACTTCCACACCCAAAAATGATCAAAAGAAAATGATTGAAGAATCACTTATTTCTGTCACCTCAAATGGTGAACTGTCATGTTGAGTTATTTTTTAACTGCCCTCATTGCCTTTCTACGCACATGCCTTCTTTAAATAGCATAGAAAAGGCAACTCCTTTAACACATGGGTGCATTTTATTTGCAGCAGATTTAGAAATTCTCCACTTTTGCATATCCTTTGTGCACTGCTTTTTGTCATTATCTTTTATAGGTTGCTTCAGGATCTTCAGTTTGAAATATATAGAATAAGGCATGCACTTCGAGAATCTAAAGTACAGCTTCAAGGAATCAATAACATAGCAATCAGAGTGCATTGAGATTACATAATGTGGACAAAAATGATGACCTAACTTAGTCCAGGCAACCATATTAGGATCCCTTTCATGTAGAAGATGTCAAAATTGGCAATACATATTTTACCCACAAGGTTTGAATTACGAGGGATAGTCTTTCTTCATATTTCATTGAAGTAATCAAATGTATCATGTTCTAGGCAACCGATAAAGCCACTAATTTTTTGCTCGTAGTTCAAGTCTTTCCTGCTTGTACGTTGCAACTTCAATCCACTCCCCCCCCCTGACGCAAGCATTTAATGCTGCAATATAATGCAAATCACTATCCATTTCTCTTCTCTTTCTCAGCAAACAAAAACCTTGAAAATTTTCGGTTGCATGACAACCAAGTCAAAGATTATTAATCAAGCATTCTGTTGATCGTTAGTTTAGCACAATTGGCTCCTCTTAGATGAGTGATAGAAACAAATTGCATAATCTAGAAGCTGCGGTTTCCCAGAAACTTCTACAAGATCCATGTATTGGTCGGAAACTTGATTCCTGGACATTGATCTGGTTAGTTCATCTTGAATGCTTTCTTCTCTAGGACTATATACACTTAGGACATAAAGGCATCCTACACAAATAATTGCAAGAACTGAACTTCTATGTTTGCATAAATCAAGATAAAAAATTGAAGTATCTATTCATCTTTTTGTATTAATGCTGGGATACAACCAGATGGAGTATACACTTAAGTCATATTTCTGTCCTAAAATTTAGGAGAACTAGACATATCCTTGAATCTGTTATTGGATTATTGTCTAGGTTAGTTTCTTGGTAACAAAGATCACAGGTGATAAGGTCATCAAGTTGGGCATGCATCTGACACTGTAGCAGTGTTAAATAACATATTGACTGTGTAGGTCATCTGCTATATCACTTAAATGTAGCAACACCAAATAGAACATCAAATGGATGGTTTGCTATGGTTATTATTTTTATTATCTGTGAGACTTCTGAAAATACTCATCATTTTCTTATACCCTATCCACCAGTCTACAAAGACAAGGCATCAATGAAATGCATCCTTTGACTATTGAATCTATCTATATATACTATAGAATAAGGAAAGCAAATGGAAGGAACCTGATATCATATGACATAAAGCAAAGTTTTACTTGACATGAATAGATAAAACCTAACAGCCTCTTTTAAGCCTTGTAGATAATTTTCTCACACTCTCTAAAACACATATAATATAAAATGCATATTTATGTAGTTAAGCACCTCCAAGGTGAGCCAATAAATAACAGACTCCGCGCCCCCCCCCCCCCCCCACCCCACATACACACCAGAACATAGGCCCCAATAGTGAAGGGATTACACCCCACCCCACCCCACACACACCAGAACGAAGGCCCCAATAGTGAAGGGATTCAGACTTGTATGGAAGGAACAAGGTGGGAAAAGATCTAAGTAAACATGCGCAAAATATGTGGTGAAAGACTTGATTGGGTATCTAAAAAGTTGTCCATAACTATTAATTAGCATGCATACATAAGCAAACTGTTAAGTTGCTTCTACAAGCTAGGAATTAAGTCAGAGCTAGTATTATTCATCCCAAAAGGTCTATGTAAGATACATCACCCTTGCAAATTGTAATTTTGAAATCAGCAAGGTAGAAAAGTACGACAGAGAATGGTAAAAGAAATTAAAGTTCTGACTATGACAATCTGGATAATGGATGCTTGCTCAAATTTGCTGGTCAAATATCATGTCAGTAAGGTGTCCTCAAGGAAGCTGAACCACCTCTACAAGCAAACCATGAATAATTAAAATTCGAGCTGCTGAAAGTGGGAAAATACCTATAATGTGATAAATTAAACTTTATACTCATGGACACGGATCCATTTCGTAGCTGACCACTTGTTCCCTTTAATCAAAGGGCATCCACCTGCAAAAAGCGAAAAGAAGAAAAACAAAATACCATATTCAAGAATAGGATAAATTCACAGTTTTTTTTTTTTTTTTTGGCAGAAACAGCAGCTTCCGGACAATAAGATGAATTTTATAGGATAAAGCAGCGCATTCAAGAAATCAAACACCATGCTGTGTAGAATATTTTGTGGACTAAAAGATACACTCCCGAACTAGAAGATTTTATGGGCTACGCAATTATAATGACTAACCATGCAAACTTAATGGGTCTAGAGTGGCATCAGGCTTCATGCTCCAAAAGAGTAAGGCATCTCCCATCTTTGGTTTAACGGAAAGACCTTTCTTTCCACACTCAGATAGCTCATTGAACCATGGTAAAGAACTACTATTGACCTTTGCAGAAGGGAACCCTGTCTCACCACCTTCTTCAACATCTGAACTGTACATGTCAGGAGGGGGGAAGAGAGAGAGAGAGAGAGAGAGAGAGAGTCAGAGTTGTGTCTGTGGAAGCAGCTTAATGTAACTGAAGAAAAAATATGAAGAGATATATTTCTCTATATATAAAAAAAAGAAAATATAGGGATATGAGATATGAATATACGTACAGATACATTAGTAAGGTAGCCATACGCTGACCCCCATTCTTTGTGTTGAATTCATCAAGAAAGTAGTCGAAGTGTGGTTCATATTTCTGTCCAACCTCATAATGTAGAACTTGGAGCCCCTCTCCATGCTCTGTGAATCAAAAAGTTAGCTTAAGGCACCTAGAATGAGGAAAATGGTGCAGTGCATAGATAAGCTACCAGAACATAAGTTGAAGATGAAGATTCCTATAGGAAAGCAGAACCAGAATTATATTCAATCCAAATAAAATAGTATCTAGATAATGTTTAGTCGCTTGCCTGATGTATGCATAAAATCCATTTTAAATTGTCTCAAACCCTAAAAAAATTAACAAAATGCTATTCTGTTTACACAGAGAAAAAAATCCCCGAATTGTAGAAAATTCCAAACCAGTATCTTGTTTGATATGAAATGTTTGCACAATGAATGATGTCCTTATAATATTATTCCTTGAATTCATCAAGAAAGTAGTCGAAGTGTGGTTCATATTTCTGTCCAACCTCATAATGTAGAACTTGGAGCCCCTCTCCATGCTCTGTGAATCAAAAAGTTAGCTTAAGGCACCTAGAATGAGGAAAATGGTGCAGTGCATAGATAAGCTACCAGAACAAAAGTTGAAGATGAAGATTCCTATAGGAAAGCAGAACCAGAATTATATTCAATCCAAATAAAATAGTATCTAGATAATGTTTAGTCGCTTGCCTGATGTATGCATAAAATCCATTTTAAATTGTCTCAAACCCTAAAAAAATTAACAAAATGCTATTCTGTTTACACAGAGAAAAAATTCCCCGAATTGTAGAAAATTCTAAACCAGTATCTTGTTTGATATGAAATGTTTGCACAATGAATGATGTCCTTATAATATTATTCCTATTCTTCCCATTTACGAGATTATAAGTTTGCATCATGTCTCTAGATCATAAATTATTGTAACAGCAAACAGCAGATTGCAGACCTTTACAAGAAATTAGCTTTTATAGTCAGTGTCCAGAATATACAGCTCCCAGCGGATTCATACAGGGTTCCAACTTCCATCCAGAACATGACTGCAATTTATTAAGAACTTGATGTTGTTGTTCCCACTTTATGCTTCCCTCTATTTTTTTTATATATTTGGAGTCTACAGCCATTAACTTCAAAAAATTCTTCAGTTTTAAGACATCAACACCATAACCTTTTTCAACTCCTTGTGAATTCCATTTATCTATTCCAATTACACAAGAAGTGAGTTAAATGATTCATTGTTGTAACCCATAAACCCTTCCTCAAGCAACTAGCATGGAAAGACTGGTAATCTTTTAATAGGACCACCTAACAGAAAGTATGAAAAAGCATAGCACCTTTTTTATATCCTCTCTTAGTGATGCAGCGTGCTCATATGAACAAATCAAGCAATATATGTTTTTCATACAAGCAGTTGCTATATTCCTCCTAAGTTACCTCCCTTGTTCTCAAATGGCTGCCTATTTCTCGTACAACCAACAGTTATTAAAGGGTAACAAGCTCTTTTAGACCCTTGGGGACTTAAAATAAGAGCTGATTTCAGCATAGGACCAGAAAAAAGACCCGAAATACTTTGCTTATCCTTCACATCCATAAACATGGCATGTATACATATTTCAACAACTGTTCTTGCTGTCATATGGGTCTTCTATCTAATTCTCTCTCCTTTATGGTATTTCTCTAATCTTTTTTCTTTTCACTCAGTTCTATTTCATCACATCACAGAACTATTTCTACTACAATAACAGAAACACAAAGAAAGCATGAAGAAACTAATGCATAATCCAAAACATATTAAATCCACACCCATTCAAATTTTGAGAACTTTGCAGTTCTTTTTCTAAAAAAAAATCATAATGCGCTTTATAATGAAACCTTAATAAAATTAGATGGTGCATGTCCCATGTACAATGTGAGGAAGCATTTGTCAGAAAAAAGAAATAGAACATGATATCAATTTATCAGCCACTAAAAACCGAAATAATCTCATACTTACCTACAGGTATAAAGGTATAATCTGCTATCCTTTTTTCAATCGCTCGGATAATTTTGTCTCGCCCTCGTTGGAGGAACGTCCCTGAGCTTGTCCGAACCCTGAATATTTTGTAAATATATAATGCTGAGGAACTGTCAACTAGGTTAAAAACTTCCTGAATATAAAGAGATTCGAAACCGACAGACCTGCTGTCTTTACTTTTGCCAGTAGCGCTATCAACAACTGTTGACTTCTCCATATGAGGCTTTGCCAGATTAATTATGTACTCACACTCCTCCCTGGACTGACAAATGCATATCGAGAACAATACTTTCGATTTATTAGCATTCTATAAGGCAGGAGACACTCAAAAGAGGGGATCTATTACCATGAACCAGTAATCAGATTTACAAAGTAACATTTAGATAATATATCATCACTGACAACAGATAAGAAGCCTTTTAAAATTGACACAGACATAAGGATATGAAGAAAACAAGGAAAACCAATAAGGGGAAAAAAATCAACAGTTAAAAACTAACTGGTTATGCGATGAATCAGGAAACTAATCAGTGCATGTTCTTGACATACATTGAGCCCTATGAAGGACTCATGAAACATTGTGTCAAGATGGGACAGTGGGCTCCAATGTTTCAAAATCTTGAAACGTGAATAGCCATGTCAAGTTGCTGAGCACGATACATATCCCTATGGCACTATCCGTGCAGCATCTTAGGGTTTCAGAATGACATAAATCGATTCACAATTCAGTCCAACCAGTCAGTCAAAAATCTAAAGCATTAAGCGAGAATGGTGAAACGAATTAGTTATCAACCTTCCAAAAACTCTCTGTTATCTCTAATGGACTGCAGTGCTTGATGTAAAAAAAAAATCAGATCTTTCTTAAAATTACAAGCATATAATCTCAAGAAATCCTAAAATGATAAAAAATCTAAGCAAATCGAAGTCAAATAATAAGAAAAAGACAGATCGAGGGGCGAGAGCAGGAAAAAGACGAGCTTTTGCGAAAACTGACCAAGAAACTGTGAAAGACGGACGCTCTGGGTTCCCACGAGATGACCTCCGCCCATTGCGCCCCTCTATTCCCTAGCCCATTCCCATCCCTGCAAAGAAATTAAAGCAACAACCACCAAATCCGTCGCCCATCACATAAAATCAGATCGAAACAAAACCACAGAAAAGAAAGTGAAAACACCGGAAAGCATCCGACATACGTCATTGTTTTCTTGTAGACGGATCTGACGCGGTGGATGTCGGCGGCTTCGGGGGCGCTGTCGGAGCGAACAGGGAGGGAGAATATGCCGAGCGCGAGGAGCATGAGGAGGACCACCGACAGAATCAGGAGAATCGTCAGCGCGAACGTGTACGGCGAGGACCGCCGGCTGGAGAACATTCGGGGGTGCCGCACGCCTCTCGCATTTAAGGACGGCCGCGAGAACGCCATGGGTTTGGCCGAGCGAGCTCCGACGAGAACGCACCCAAAAAAAAAAAAGCCTCCTTTGTTTGTTCGTTCTTCGTCCTTTAAGAGAACAAGAGGGAGAGAGGAGAGTTCCGATGGATCGGGATTTCGGCCAAGGTTTGGGGAAAAAATGAAGCCAGTGCCATCGGTGCCCAAAATGTCTTCGTCGGACCGCGTCGCAGCTTCCCGCAGGTCGCAATTTCTCCGCGGCGATGGCGCTGGGATTTCATTTCAAGTGGGTCCCGCTGCTAAAGACCTGGTAGGTTATCCGTACATCGAGGGCTTGGAGTACACTTTTAAAACCTAAGATTGCACCACATCATCACTCCCAACCATTAAATGACGAGAAAAATTAAGTTTTGAGCATGGGCATAGAAGACGAGGTCCATGGCCTAGTCATGAGCTTCCGGCTTTGTTTGATTTTTTTTTCTTTCTTTTTCAGGATGGTTTAAGGTCTGCTGCTGCTGCTGCTGCTTCTTCTTCTTTTTAATATGGATGACTCATACTACAAATGTACCCAATAAAACCAGAAAATAAAATATTTTGGAATATCTGAAACAGTTTTCCATCTCCAACCCACAAGGTACCATTCACATAGCGGACCACATAGGCGGCCATCCAATCCACAGGCCTATTGGCTTCACGAAATATATGCTTGGCCTGAAAAACCCCTCTTTCCCTCATCATTGCCTAGATGTCTCGAAGCAACGGATGGTTACCGCCGGCACCTCTCGGACCCTTATAAATTCAGCTGATAACCATAGCCAAGTGACCCTCCAGGATGACTAAGCTGGCTTGTAACTCAAACTAGGCATGTCAAAGGCTTGCCCAGCTAGTCCTCAGCTTCGCACCGAACACTGAGATGTCGAATAGCTGACAATCACCTACTGCCACCATCTTGGCATCTGGGTTCCTAATAACAAAACCGGCGCCTCCCTTCATACCTCCGTCGGAGATGGACTTATCAAAATTAATCTTGAAAAAATTCAGGGATGGGGGCTAAGATGTGCTTTGGTATCGATTCTACTTTTTAATTTTTTATTATAATCACAAACTTTGTTTTCTAGCTTTGTTTCCTGTGTGTGTTTGGTGGTCGTGGACAGTAAGAAATGATCGTGTGTTTTTTTTTGGTAGAACGATAGGAGGGAGGGGGAGGGACCAGCCCACCCACGCAGCAGCCCCACTACTGGGCCCCCCTTCCACCAGGGAATGTTCAATACAGGTCGCAGGTTATGCGTGCCTTCCCCGACCCGTGGGCTCACCCTACTGGGCTCATCGCCTCACGTATGGGTACGTCACCCCAGCGCTACCTCGGTATAGATGGAAGGAAAGCATATCTACCAACAAGCCGTCTGGATGTAGGGCATCCGGTCTCCTAATTTAATCGACGCCTGCGCGTTTCGAATCCGGACAACTCGGGTGGAATTATCGCCCCCTTAGTACCAGGCTACCACTTTGGTGGTAATGATCGTGTGTTTCAAAATTTGGTTGCTACTCGAAGTTAGCTGGTAGGATCTTATTTTTACATGCTGGGTATTGGAGCTACTTATAAGCAAGAACTTTTCCAGGTACAGTCAAGAACCTGGGGTAACCCATCTACTCAACTTTCAAGCCAATCAACCATTGTGTTTGTTCGATGGCTGCCACCTCCCCCTTGGTGTCTTCAAGGTCAACTTCGATAGGGCTGGTGTTAGAGGTATACAACTTGTTGCAGGTTTTATCATTAGAGATCCATCCCTTCTTCCTTAGATATATGGTGCTTCGCTTTCATGCGCCATAGGTTTAGATCGAAGAAGATTACTATTATTATTTTTTGGATTAGTGCACATAACTCAAAAAGAAAGCAAATGCAGAGCCCATTTATTTTTCGGACCGGACTCGGATATATCAGTAGTCCGACTCGGGCCTAAACAAGGCCCCAAATAAAGCCCGAATTAGGTCTGAATCAATTTGTTTTCGTATGTTATTATTTAAAAAAAACAATAACAAAGTAAAGAACAAATTAAAATAAATTTAGCTAAAAGTAATGTATAATAAACCATTTACTTGTATTATAGGAGAGAGTCTAATTTCTAACTAATTTATTTTCTTGTGAAGCAGTATAACAAAATATTAAACTTCAACCAGGTTCGGATCGAACCATTTTTTGGTCCAAATAGGTAATTCAGATGAGCTCAATCGGATTTGAGCTTAAATTAATTTAAAAATTTTTGGACATAAATCTGACTCGAGGCCTGAAAAAAATTTAGGCCGAGTATGGTACAGGCATAGCCCGGCCCACTTTCAGACCTAATTCTGCGAAGCAAACCCCGTTTAGCGCAAAGGGATTCTGTGCGTTGATGTATTTAGCGTATCTTACTTTGATTTTGTAATCCCCCAACTCATTGACAGCCGATAATTTATATCATTCCCCGATCCAACAACCGTAGAACCCAAGCTACTATCGTTGAACTCCACCCGCCATGTCTTACTGTTGTTTGTCGTCTCCCCCCTCTCCTCCCCTCCGCCGCCTCCGCTCCCCTCTCCCCCTTCCTCCTCCCAAAGCCCTAACGCTGACCGCTCGCAGAGCCTCTCTCTCCCTTCGCTGCTCCCTTTCCGACCCTTTCGTCCTCGAGATCGCCGAGAAGCTCGAGGACTCCCTCTCCTCCTCCCCCTCGATCCAATCTCTCCCCCTCCAACGCCTCCGCGACTCCTCCTCCCAGTCCCTCCTCTCCCGCTCCTGGCCCTCCTCCAAAGACGAGCCCTTTCGCTTCACCGACACCTCCTTCCTCAAGAACTCCTCTATCCTTCCCGCCCCCATCCCTGCTCTCCCCTCCTTCTCCCTCGATTCCCCTTCTCCCAATCTCATCTCCCTCCTCGACGGCCACTTTGCCACCTCCCTCTCCCGCCTCTCCTCCCTCCCTGCCGGCGCCTTCGTCGGCAGCCTCTCCGCCCTCCCCCCGGGTCCCGTCTACGACCGCCTCCTCGCCGCCATCGCCTCCGCTGACGAATTCCAAGATCGGGACTTGTTCTGGGACCTGAACGGCGTCGGTGCCCCCGATATCGCCGTGATCTTCATCCCGGCCGGAGCGCGGGTCGTTGACGAGCCAATTCATATACGATTCTGTTACTCTGAGGGGGATGAAATTGGATCGCAGCGGTTGAGATTGTCGAACCCCAGGGCTTTGGTTGTGGCGGAGAAGGGGGCGGAGGTTGGGATCGTGGAGGAGCACTTGGGAGTCGGGGGGAGCGAGGAGAGGTGCTACTGGGCCAATTCCGTGATGGAGATTGTGATCGAGGAGGGCGCCAAGGTGACGCATTCTTATGTGCAGAGGCAGTCGATGGATGCCGCTCATATCAAGTGGACGTTTACTCAGCAGGTGACTAAGAGCGTGCCATTATTCCTAAATTTATTCTTCAGATGGTTTCATGTCTGAAAGACGGTGCTTTGTGATCTTTAAGTCTAATGATATATGTTTATATTTCTTAATCTTTAGTTATAGATTTATCTTTCTTTGGATTGAAGTCGTGGAATCTCTGGAACAATATTGATATCAGATGTGGGTAGCCTATTACAAGTTGCAAGCTTTAGTCATGAGTTTACTATTGCAAGTTGCAAAAGACTCAATATTAAGTAAAGGTTACCGAGTTAACAGGCCTAAAACTGCAAATTCTAAGGTATAGCATTGTGAGATAGCTTTGTTGATTTGGAGACCTATCTTAGATTAATGGAAGCCTTCATGAGTCGATTGCTGCAGGAAATTGAGTTATGCGAACCATGTTTAAAGATTGTGCTGATTATCCAGAGGAGATGTGGGAGGTTGGTCATTTGTTAGATCTGGTTAACTTTCTGTATTGTGTTCTCTCTGTTTATTTCTTTCTTTTGGTTGGGTGTGGCCCATGCTTTCCTACACATGAGAGAAAAGAGATGTCGATTATCCAAAAGCTGTTTATCTAAAGAAGGATTTAGGGCTTTATATAAAGGCTTTTTGCTGAAATGAGTTATTTGCTCTCAGTTACACAAATATTCCTTTTAAGGGAAAATTATCTGATCTTGTCATTCTATTCTAATAGTATCCTTCTGTGCCGATGGACGATGACATCCTGATTTTCTTATTGGAAATATGTTAACTGTCATTTTGTGAAAAATTCAGTAGGCATTAAAATTTTCAACATGTAGGGCAGAGAAGTTTATGTTGATAGACTGAAATAAATGGTGAATTATTGATGTTTGGTCGATGGATTACTGTAAAATTATAAACTCTGACTGTGAAGTGAACCTCATTCTTCCGACAACTTTGATTGGTGTTTGTAGGCTTAGAAAGTAATGACTAATAGGTTAGACTGTTAAAGTAGTAAACTTGACCATTGAAAGAACGAAAATAGCGATTAAGGTTGTTACATGCACCTACTGCTTATCAAAGAAACAAGGAGAGCTTTAAATTTCTGTAGGAGGAGACCATAATTGTCGAGGATTAACTGTGCATTGTTATTTGCAGGAAGCATCTAGTTCCTATGAGCTCATTGAGATAAGTACTGGTGCAAGGCTAAGCAGGCATAATCTCCATATTCAGCAATTAGGCCCTGACACTGTGACAGAGCTGTCAGCATTTCATGTATCTCGAAGCAATCAGACACAAGATCTGCATAGCAGATTAGTCCTGGATCATCCTAGAGGATATTCCCGGCAACTTCACAAGTGCATTGTATCCCAATCTTCAGGGCAGGCTGTATTTGATGGAAACATTAAGGTCAACAGGTACCTTACTACTTTCTGAATCTGTTCATGTCCCGATTGAAGCTTTCCTTGAAATTAGAAATTGGAGAGTTTCTCAAGAATTCCATTTCATGAGAAATGCCGCTTAGGAAGGTCTGAAATGTGAATTCGAGCTTGTAAATGACAATAAATCTCATATACCCTTGAGAATTCTCTTTATTAATTATTTGAAAATTTGTCCTGTATGTTATTTGGCCGAGAAACCTATAGTTCCTTATTTGTTTTATTTTTTATTTGTTATCACCATGTCCAGATGTTTGTTAGGGGGTCATCATCAACTATACGAAACATATCTTTTCTTCCCTACCCAAATATGTAAGTTTAATTCTTGGAAGCTTCATTTTCAGATCTTAACTTTGGCATTTTTACAGGTTCGCACAGCAAACTGATGCTGGGCAGCTGACAAGAACCCTCCTCTTGGCACCTCGAGCGACTGCCAATGTAAAACCTAATCTACAAATCATTGCTGATGATGTCAAATGTTCACATGGAGCTGCTATCAGTGACCTTGAAGAAGACCAACTCTTCTATTTCCGGGCAAGGGGTGTGGATCTACAAACGGCAAGAGATGCTCTGGTCTTCTCCTTTGGAGCCGAGGTGGTGGCTCGCATTCCATCTGCACCCATTCGGAAAAGTGTAACAAGTCAAGTTAAAGAGTTACTAACAAATCAATGAATAAAATATCGAACCAGCGATTCTGCTAATCCGCCTGCCTGCCTGTAATCCAATTTTTTATTGTATAATGCGATGAAGCATCATGGATCATTTGTTTTGATTAATAGAAAAAGATGTGCTTGGTCCAAATATGGGTCTGTTTGTATTACATCTGCCACATGATATCAAGATTTTTCTCTACAACAAAACATTAGTTTCTTCTTTGGGACATAGGTTTTGGTAATGACAAGGTTGAACTCATACCTAACCTTTGTACATCCTTCATCGGATAGTAATCCTATTGCATGCCACTCTAATCTCTGCTTAGTTTCGGTTTGACATGGCAGGAGGCTATTGAAGCAATTCAGGCAGTTGATCCGTTCATAAGGGTTGATGGGATTTTTGTTGTTTTTTTATAGTAAATGTTATAATATGTCCTGCCACATTAACACTGTGTTCAGCTGGAAATTCTGTGCAGCTTTAGCACCTTCCTTATCGGATTATGTTGTCCTGGGGTCCCACTTGGTTTGGGTCAACTTTATTCTTATCTGGCCCATCCAATGTTGTATTTTGACTAGGGATACCACATACGCTGCGTATGAATGATTCCTGATTTGTTTTTTCTACCATAAAAGTAAATGCCAGAAGCAATTGTTGGTGATAATCAGGTGAGGATGGGATCTCTACAGCAATGGCCATTTGTGCGTTCGAGGATCATGGTTTGATCCCATTACGTCCGGGTACAAATTTATTTCAAAAAAAAAAAAAAAACAATTGTATACCTTATTTTGTTCAAGAAAAGTTAAGATTCGATGCAGATTCATATTTTATAATTTTTTTCCATGATGTTGAAGTTATAGAATTTTCAAAGGACTTTCTTTTTAGGGCTTATTTGTGGATGAGATCTTTGTGTAGCTACCTCACTTATGTATAAATACTTCACAATCTCATATTTCACATTCTCTTAATTAGAGTTTCTTCAAAAATATTTATTTATGCTGATATTTATTTAATACTCTCTTGATCAGAATGCAGTCCATCAGAGGGAAGCACTGCTAGTTCTCTCATCTTTATTTATTACATGCTACCTAGTCTTGCATGTGCATATCTACCATCATATCATTTTGCTGATGTTAGCCTTGAATATGAACTTGATTTTTGATATATTGCTGACATTATTTTTGCTTTGTTCATTGTTTCTGGTTATGACTGCAGTGGTTACATCTGAAAATGTGAGATGCCATTGCTCATTGTTGTGTCAGGACTGTATAATTCTTGCATGACTATGCTCAATGCAAGATTCCTAACAATTGTATTTGATCTAGATAGGGCACTGATCGTTGCTAATTCTTCATGGTTATTCAAGAAAAAAAAGTTGATGCGCTCTGAAGCGAAGATTAATAACTGCGATGGACTAACAACCAGTAGCTGGTATGTTGGCTGAGCTCAAGTGCCATCAGTAATCAGGATGAGGAAGTGTGGAAGATTCAAGCTGAGACTATTCCACCAGTTCCTGAAGGTCACAACCATATGCTCGCTCAGATAAGGATGCAAGAGAAAAGCATTATATTGATACGTGTTGATGTAACATTTTGTATGTATGTCTGTTTTCTTATAAAAACCTAGTGGGTTCTATTTATTTTTCTGGATAGATAATATATAAGAAATTGAGTGGTGTTTGGTTGGAACATGGGACCTGGAATAGAATGTCATGATGGCTAAACACCATTTACAAAATGGACATAAACAATGTTTGGACAAACCATCTTATCCCTATTTTTAGGCATAGGTTATTCCATGTTCATCTTAATATAGACTTATATACATTCTCTTTACCCATTTCATCGTTTTAAATTGTACCTCTAAAATTAATTTTATATTATCTATTATATTGTATAAATAGTATGATACGGAGTCAATATAGTATTGATATTAACAAAACTATAATATAACATCCAATCTATTATAATATATTATAATATTACGCCATAGTATAATATGTACTAAACTAATAATATTAGTATCACTACAAAATTGTCATATTCCTATTCTAATATTATATTATATGAATACTATATTACATTGATATAATTTTACTGTAATAATATTATCATGCTTAATTTTTAACATTCTCATGCTTAATTTTGGCAAATCACTTTCGGATATTAGAGATCAAAAATAGTTACAATAATCATGACATTTGGCAGTAAAAAATAAATGGAGTTACAATAAGACTATCTCATCCCACCTTCCAAAATCAACTGTTTACCTATAATTTGCTGTGTTTTTTTTTTCTTTCTACTAATTGCAATTTTATTTTCTAGATGTACTCCATTTGATAGATTGTACTGTTGTTGATAGTGGTGTAATACGTAAAACGCTTTTCCATAACCAGTTTCATCGTTGCAGCCTGAACTAGTTTGAGTTTAAAAGGACCAAACATCGTGTCTTCTATTTAATTTAGGCTTGTTTTAGTCAGATGATGAAGTTTGCGTCTCGATTTTTCCTCTAAATATACGAAAGAATTTAGAGAGCTAATTAGCAATATTGTTCTCCTTCAATCCAATTTTAAGAGAGAATATATTAATGTTCCCATGCCATTAATAGCTAACAGATCCTTCCTATAAAAATTTATCTGAAAAAATCTTCTGATTTCCAAACAGTTCTTAGGAAAAGATTCGGACAAAAATCCCATCCCCAAGAATAGATTAGGTTGCCATATTTAGGTAAATGATGATAAAATAATAATAAATTTAAGATTGCACGAGTGTGTACTTGTGTCTCTGCTTAACTAATCAAAATGAAATCAATCATTATACCATGACTATTTTATAAAGCAAATAAACAACTTGAAAGTTGGCGTTCTTTCAAATTAAATGTCCTTATAATTTACATCTTTAATAAACCATCAACTATATTATCTACTATTTTTTTTTGGTAGGGTACTATCAAAATATATCGTCTTCTCACAAAAATAAATAGTTAAAAATTATTAATTGTGCCACCACGGTGGTAGCCTGGTGGTAAGGGGGCGATAATTCCGCTCGAGTTGTCCGGATTCGAAACGAGCGGGCGTCGATTAAATTCGGAGACCGGATGCCCCACGTCTGGATGGTTCGTTGGCGATTATGCTTTCCTTCCATCTATAGCTTGGTGGTGCCAGGTGTAGTCCATCTGCATCGAATATTCTCCTGGCGAGGCGGAGGCTCAGTGAGAGCTGCTATGTGGGGGTGGGTCCCCCCCCCCCCCCCCCCCCCCCCCCCCCCCCGCGCCCTTTTTAGCAAAAAAACATTATTAATTGTCTTAAGAGATATAATTATTTTCCTCACAAGCCGGCTGCTAATTGGCAAGTCCCTATTAATAGCCCCAAGGGCAATTTGGTCACTAAAACCGCACTATACAAAAATATCACCAGACCGAGTTCCTTCCATTCATTTCTTCCACCGACCTCAGAGCGAGCGAGAAAGGGAGAGAGATGGCTTCCTCTTTCGACGCCTTCAGCAACGACGGCGAGGAGGTGATGACGGGATCCACCCGCCCCTTCGACGACGACGGCTACCTCGGCTACGACCCCCGCCTCCCCTCGCAGCGCTTCGACGCCTACTCCTCCTTCGCCGCCGACGAGGACTCCAAGGATCCCGCCGATGACTCCCCTGCCGCCGCCTTCCATGGCGGCGAGGCCTTAAGCGGCGGAGACGACGATGTCCCAGTCCGCCATGCCTCCGGCGACGCAAGCTTCCCGCCCTCCCCCGAGGGCTTCGGCTACCGCCCCCCCGATCCGCAACCGGACTTCGCCTCCTCGCCCTCCCCCTTCTCGATGCCGGAATCCAACGGGAAGTCCTACGAGGTGGCGGATCACGGCGGGGTCTTTGCTACCGACGGCCCGATCCTACCGCCGCCAAACGAGATGCAGCCGGATGAGGGGTTTATCCTGCGGGAGTGGCGGCGGTGAGACCTCTTTTTTTCGTGGTTCTGCTTTTCTGATGCTCGCTTTCTTTGATGCTTTTCTTGAATCGAGTTGATTTGTTTGAATATATAGTTCGTGGTGATATCTGTGTTGGTGATCAGGTCCGAGATTTGAATTGATATTGCTTAGATCTATGGTTTTCTACTCATTCTTTACGATAAGAAACCCAAGAAGCTGGCGAATTGACTGTTGATGTTTTCGTGATCTGAGGTTTTGCAGTGGATACTATTTCAAGATTTTGACTTCTGCTTTTCTTAAACTAGGGTTTATCAATATTTACATAAATTGACTTTTGTGTTGCTTAATTCATATAGCATACATAGCATAGAGGATGGCATGAGCTTGCATAGTTTCGTGATTTACCAACAAACTTAGCTTCTCGTTTGCACGCTTTGACTAGATGCCCTTCTAAGTAATTGTAAGAGCACTTAGAGCTGCATGCGTTAGAGCTGAGCAATCCACATTTAGGAAGAGAAGCGTGACTTACTTGGTTGGTTTTCTGCAAGAGCGTTGTCCAGGTATTCATCGGTTATAGTAATTTTCAGTCACAGTATTTGTGAGCAAACTATGCAATAGGCCTCTCTTGTTTCCTGGTAGCATGATTAAAGGTTTCGTTTGGGGGTGGATCTTTGTGATTGACTGAATTGAATGGTGGTTGAGCCGATATGTAAATTTATGTGATGCCTTTGTTCTTGAAACCTTAGTATAAAGGCCAACTTTATATTTTAGCATTTCACGATTAGAGCAAGGTGGATTTTGAAAAAAAAAAAAATAGGGCCCTTTGTTACTAGGATTAGAGCTAGTCATATTTTCAGATCGAATGTTGAACAAGTTGTAGTTGACTAGGGTTGGCATTGGTAATTCTGATACTTAGAGATCCAACCATGAATCATTTTCTTTTCTTCGAGAGCAAACTATCGACGATGAATTGTGTTGGAAAAGTATAAGTTAGTTCTGTGATAGAGGACCTTCCAATATGAGTCATTGTTTTATTGTTTAGCCAGACTTGGTGCCACGTAGATGGGATAATGCTTGTAGGCTGTGGAAGCATGATCAGATCCCTTTACCTTGCAGATAAACAAGCAAGCCCCTCTTTCATATGTATCTTCTTGAAGTTTTGATATTTAAGTCTCTAATGATGTTCACTTGGCCGTCTGCAATTTTGGAAGAAAATTTACCTTGAGATTTGGAAATGAAAGTGCTTGAAGTACTGTGTGTTTTGAGGTGGTGAGATTTGAAGTTGAGATGGTTCTAGAGAGTCAAACTAATATTGGAATCATGGGAGAAAATATGCTTTTTTAGGCAGGATGGAAAAGTTTTGCTATTTTTATTGTGGGAAGCATCCATATATATTCTTTAAAAATCTAGTGGTCTTTATGAATTAGATTAAGGATCACCATGTAACCTCTATATGCAAGTGAATTTGACAGAAATCAGTTACCATTCATCTTTATTGTGTCAAAATGGAGAGTCGTGGAAAATTGAGTGGTTATTCTACTTCTTTTTTGTGAAGTTTTATTGACGCTTTTAAGGTTATAAAATTGACTCTTATATGAACTTGCTGCAACCCACAAAATAATCTCCATACTAAGCACTCTAGTATTGCAACAATGTAATGGGTCTATAAAAGGGAAACGGATGATGCCTTTGACAGATAATAGATGCAAATATGCCTTGTCTTTTTTTTAGAAAGGAAGTTGCTCCATTTAGGCTACTTGACAAAGACAACCTTGTAGGATTAAAGGGCTTGGAAAGTTAATATGACTTACTCAAAAGGAATCATTTTGCGTCTCTCCAGGCTACTTGCATTTTTGAATGAGCACATTATATATGTATGTCTATATATATATATAGTCTATTATGATGGTTCATAATTCCTATATTATAGGGAAGCTATTTTGTGAAACTTCGTGTGTGTTTTGAGGAACATCTTCCTTTATCTAAAAGAATTTCAGCTATTGGATATATTCGACTCTAAATTGATTGAGAATGAGAAGATATTGGATTCTCAATGCTGGCAAACTGACCTCAAAGCCCTTCATGAGCTCGTAGGTCCCTACTTTGGAGAAGCTCTAATTTTTTCTATAGTTATTCGTGACTTAGAACCATTGTAGTAATGGAAACTTTGCTAATTAAACAATGATACGGTAAATTCTTATAGAGCATCTGACCACAAACTGCCTCGGTTGGGAGAATAGGGAACAGTTGAAATGTGCCTCCTGATTGCAAGGTCAGCATTGCCTTGACAAAGTGGATGATATTGAATATACGCTTAAGTCCATTTACTTGAACAGCTAAAATGTATCTTGCCTGGAGAAGGATTTTTTATGTTTTTGTACATTGCGTTATGTGGTATTGCACACTTCTTCTTAGTTGATGATTTATCTATTTCATATTCCTTTCTAGTGCATACACCTGAAAGGCAGGTAAGTTGGTAGATGGAAAGGGAAGTAGGTTAGTGGTGGATGTTTGGGAAAGTTATGGTGGTTCTTCTGAGGATGTGCATGCAGTTTATGGTGGTTCTTTTGACAGGATTTCATGTACAGTGAACAAAGCCCAGATCCCATCTGCCTGTTTTGAGACATAGTATAAAACCAAGTTTCTTGATGACTTGTGATCATCCTAATGTAGTTGTAACTGTTTGTAGTTGATATTAGCTACAAGGGGTTTATATTTAACGACTTATAAGAGTTGTGATTGAATGTTTTTCTAGCCTGCTATTGTTTACTGAGCTTGCATCATGTGTGGAGTAATTTGCGGGATTAAAAAGGTTTAACTTCCCAGTCCATATATAATCCCATTAATTTCCTGTCTGATGATTCATTGTATTTTGTTTGAGTACCAGTTGTTCTGCTTTTATAGTGACTGTGTCAGCTTTTCTCATATTTTTTTTCCTACTGCATTCCATTTTAATATTGTTGGAGGTAAAGGTTAAACATGGTTGTTTTAATTTGAACCACCATAAGCAGCCAAAATGCTATTCTTCTTGAGGAGAAAGAAAGGAAGGAAAAGGAGTTACGGAACCAAATTATTGCTGAAGCTGATGAATACAAGCAAGCTTTCTATGAGAAAAGGAAGTTAAACTGTGAGACAAACAAGATCCACAATAGAGAGAGGGAGAAGGTATGAAGTAATAATTCTGTTTGAATACAAGCTTTTTTCTTTGCCATTGGAATGCTTGTTCAAAGTTGCAATCATTGTTGCTTACTGCCTGTTGCCCAGCTATTCCTGGCCAACCAAGAGAAATTCCACGCCAATGCTGACAAGCATTACTGGAAAGCAATCTCGGAGCTGATACCACACGAGTTACCCAGCATTGAGAAGAAGGGAAAGAAAGAGCGAGAGAAGAAGCCGTCTATCGTTGTTGTGCAGGGGCCAAAGCCGGGCAAGCGCACCGATCTCTCGAGGATGCGCCAAATATTGGTGAAACTCAAGCATAATCCCCCACCACACATGAAACCCTCTCCCCCACCAGCCCCAGCCAAAGATGGAGTTGCTGCTGGTGCGGCTGTTGCAAGCAAGCAGGGAACACCCGCTAAAGAGGCCAAAGCTAATGGCAGCAAGCCAACCAAGGAACAGCCTCCTGCAGCAACAACGGAAGGCCAGTCAGGCACAGTGGAAGAGCCTGCTCCCACTGCATGAATACGAGGCTGAAAGCCCTGTTTGGTTGGACATGCTATAAAACGGTCTGCTTATGTTTCTATATATATAAAAAAAATGTTGTAGGAAGCCTTAGTCTCTCCATTTGGCAGCAGAGATGAAGTTCCTTTCATATTTGCTTCCTACTTATAATCATTTTATTGCTTTATATTATGTAGAGATCTGTTGTTAGCTCAGGCTATATTCTCTTGGCTTTGTTTATCAGGAGTTGGGCGTGTGATGTGCTGGTGCTTTGTTATCAGATAACTCTGTTGGATTACATGAATTTGATAACCGACTTCCTAAATCATTTTGTTTTGGCTGTCACAAGTTCAGTTGGCTGCAGAAATTAGAATTATTGAGCATAAACAGTTTCACTGCAGTGTTCTTTTGGTCAAGGTAGGTGCATTCAGAATGATGTTTAGTACAAGATGATGTAGGTTTGAAAGCAGTAGAGCATTTGCTTTGCCATTCTACATTGCAAAAGCTCTCTTTAGGAAGCCCACATTTTATTTTATGTTATAATACATATAGCCGCAGTACATTTTTCTCACAGGGATATTTACAAACAACACAGTTTTGGCATACTGTCGGGGTAGAATCATATGTTGGAAGATGTGATTTCCTAGTTCTCATGGATTTGATGTGTCTCTTTTTTCTTTTTCTTTAGTTTATTGTTATTATTATTTTTGTGCGCGCGCTCTGATGTATTAAACTTAAGCCATCATCAGTAAAGCACAATTTGGAAAGGATTTTTTTTTTTATTTTTATTTTTTTTGAGGAAGAATGAGGGTTATTGGCTGACAGCCCACCCAATTTTTTAGTGGTATCATTGGATTTTGAATTTGCTATCACCAAACACATCAGTGAGATCCTCAAAAGGCTAAGAAACATATGACTAATAGCACGGATTTATTTAGGACAAAGCAAAGTCAGCCTGCCAAACCAAGTTCCATTTACAAGATTCCATTCCATAAAGATCTGTCAAAAAAAAAAATTTATAAAAAGAACCCAAGGCACAAATATGTGAGCACCCAAGGCAAAAGAGCAGTAAAGATCGAGGCACTGTCCTTGGCAAGGAAGCTTCAGCAGGTAGCTAATAGGGAAGCACTTTGACGAAGCTGAGATTAATCTGAAAGTCGTAGGCTTGCAGTCCTTGTTGTATTGGCTGCCACTTCAATGTCGCAAGCAAGTCGAGATGTCTTCTTTTTCTTTTTCTCTTTTTTATTCCTACATTGATTTCTATTGTGTTACCTGGGCAACGGGTATTCAGTGGCACATATTGAGTTTATCTGCTGCAACATTGATCGCTTACTTGATTCATTGCCGGCTATAATCATAAGATATGCCAATATGATTACCATTGCTGGTATGAATCAAGTCTGCTATCAAATATCATAGCTTGTGCATCTTCCACCACAGAAAAATTGCCATCCATGGCATATAGTATCTTTTGAATTGCACCTACAATCTGCAAAATTATAGTGAAAAGATACAAGTTAACATACAGAATAGGTCAAGCTGGTGGAAAATTCCTATATGCTCACATATATAGCAATAAAAGTATGCACATATGCACGGAACCATGTAAGCATTTTTGTTTTCTCTCATTAGTTAAGATGTAGAACTTGGAGAGAATATTTCTCCATACCCGTGGACGCTCCATTCCAGGTCCCTGGCACAAGCTCATTCTCTTTTAATTTAGCAAATTAGAATCCCCTTTCCTTCTCGAGGCTATCAACCAAAATCTTCAACTCAGTCATCTGCATTCATTACAGTTACATTATCTTGAAAAAAGAAGTTCTTAATATTGCTTTCAGGTTTCCTGCTCGTCGTAAGCTTGTCTTCCTCTGGTGGATTTTTATGTTTTTGTACCTTGAGTTATGTGGTATTGCACGCTTCTTCTTAGTTTATGATTTGTCTATTTCATATTCCTCTCTAGTGCATGCACCTGAAAGGCAGGTAATTCGTTTTTTTCAGAATAAGGGCGAACTGTTCCAGCTCGTCCACTAAGGGCGAGTCCTTTCTCTCGTCGAGGAGTTGGAACTTTGGATGGATAGAAGGAGATCGACAGGGTTAATTAAGCGTCTCCTAGTAACTTATATTTGTTTTCTTGCGAAGGAATGAATAGGAGGAGGAGGGAGAAGGCGGGATTATATCATGAGCTGGCTTCGGGTCTGAAAACGGGCGTGTGCAAGGAACGGCGTTGTTGCCATTCTTAAGATTCTCCAACTTTCCGCCATTGTTTTGAATAAAGGCGATGGTTTTTGTGGGTCTAATTCTGCAACGGCTCCTACCACCTTTGATGCTGCTCGTCTATTTCTATGCATACAACATGACTGCAAAATGGCACTTTGCAAAGTGTGGATTCCCTATGGTGCACTGCACGAGTGGCACTTATGCAATCTGTCTACGTCTTCGGCTGTGCATGGCAGCCCATGCAATTCATAACCTTGAGAGCCATTCAGTAGAGCACGAAACGATGCACGGGCACCCGCAAAGTGCTATGCAACCATAGATGGCCGCTATAAATAAGGCAGTTCATGAGCACATATAGTATGCACATTGTTTAATGTTCTTCATCTCTTGATTGCAGCCATTCAGAAATGCATAGCACCCTCCAGTGCATAAGCTGCATCACAGATCGATGATCCTAATTGTTCACTGTATGCGTAGCATTAGCCCCAAAGAAACAACTCTTTCATCTCATAGCAGAACTTAGGATGGCATTTTGTTGTTTTTAATCACACATTCATAGAGCTAGTAATTCAAATTTAACTTCCTTATATTATAATTTAAATGTAGTTAAAATTATTGTTTAATACAAAGTAATACAGAGGAGTCTATGGAGGGACCGGTAATTAAATTTCTATGTTATTTAAAAGAATCAATTATGATATCCTACAATATATCCAAGAATTAAATTTTCTACGAATTTGAAGGCAAACGCTCATCAAAGTACCACAATAAGGAAAGCAACATTGTTATAATCCATACGAACAAAATTGAAACTTCTTTGGTTTAGTCGTGTGATTATAAAAAAACCAAAAAAAAGTCACTGAGGTTATAACAGCCTACAACAATAGTAAGCAATGGCCTCTGTATAGCTACAAATCTTGTCAAACACATGCTCCGTAAGCATGGTATGAAGAATTAAGGGCATCGGATTTAGCTTCCTTTAATTGAAATTATTATTATTATTCCATTAGTTGATATGGAATCGCTAAAAGTCGGGCGTTTGGGGTTCAAGGATGAGGGGGCTTCTAGGATATCGGGAAAACCTAGCTCACTCTCTTCCGCGTGTGAATAACATTTGTTACCTTATACCGGAAAGTCTAAATCCCATATCTTTGACCTTAAGTTGTCTCAATTTATGATTTAAGCAAGCTGAATAGATCCTTCATTAAATCAGATTTGGGTTAGCTCCAAGTCTTGTGGACTCTTAGGTCAACTTTTGAGATCTAGCCAGTTTTAACTTAATTTCATCCAATCTAACCAAATAGGCCTAGCATTTGGAATCTGCATGAATCCATGAACACTTGGCAGTGTCTCAAGCTTGATTTGGATCCTAAGTCCACTTCCGTCCTTCCAGTCTTCCCATCCCTCCAATCTTTTGTGTTTGCTGATGAACATATTTTCAATTGTAGTCTACATAAAAGGGACAAATAGAAAATCTATCCCGAAAAAGCTCAGAACTCCTACTAATCCCACTATTCCCTGCCAAATTCTCAATTGTATGACATTGCTTTTTCATTTGCACGCCACTGAGGGAGCCAAAATTTCAAATCCAACTTTAGTTTCTTGATGCATGGAACACATCGAAAAATTATTAAATGGACCAGATCCGAATCTAGAATAAATTTATCCTAAATAGATTATTCATTTCACCCTAAAGTTAAATTATTAGGTGGATTCATCACCCTAAATCCAGCGTCTAGGAGCGCTTTAATAAGAACGGATACGACTTATAATACGCCCGTGCGCATTGCACAACACGCGCCACCTTGTGCATCGATGCAAGGATACATTAAACACTACCAAAAAGCCCGAGGTAGATCAGTTTTTTCTATATATATATATATATAAAAGATAGACACTAGATCAGACACTTGAACCACCACCATTGTACATTGCAAAGGGAACCCGAAACCCATTAAAACAAAGAAGAAGAAAAAGAAGACCAAACGGACGTGCCACCTTGTGCATCGACGCAATGATATATTAAACACTACCAAAAAAGGCTGAGGTAGATCAGTTTTTTGTTGTATATATATATATAAAAAAGATAGACACTAGATATACAGCCAGACACTTAAACCACCACCATGGTACACTGCAAAGGGAACTCGAAACCCATTAAAACAAAGAAGCAGAAGAAGAAGAATAAGAAGAAGAAGAAGAAGACCAAACGTAAACTAAATCAGCAGCAGCAGCAGAAGAAGAAGAAGCAGAGCAAGATGGGATTGGTCGTCTCTTGTTGCTGGCAGCAGGAGCAGGAAGCTAGAGCATGGACTCGTCCCAGAAAGTCCAGTTGGTGGCGCTGCCGACCCGCGGCATGCTGTTAATCCTGGAATAGGTGTCGACCTTGAAGTTGGCACCGCACATCACCCCCTCGCTGTCCACCCTCGGCATTGGCCTCAACTTGTTCATCGGATGCTCGAAGCTCTTCAGACCTCCCTCGCTATGAAACATGCACCCTGCATCCAATTCACCAACAAATTCATGAAAACTTATATAATACTTGGTGTTTCATCCCCAAACCAAATCTCTTTCTTGGGTTATTATGCTATCCAGGCCACCTCACCCATAACTTTAAGCAATGACTTATTCAGCATAACTCTGCATCTTTCTTCCTTTTTTTTTTGGGAAAATGTTCGAGATAAATTTTTTAGTACTTTATCCTCTTCAATCAGAATAAAACTATTCGATCAAAATAAGTCAGCTTTTTTTTTTGCTTAAAAAAAGGGAGCAGGGGGGAGGAAGGGACAAGCCCAACCCCGCGTAGCAGCCCCCACTGGGCCCCCCACCCCGCCGGAAGAATGTTCGATGCGGGCAAACCGGGTCGTGTGTTGGGCACGCCGACCTATTTTACTTATACCCTCCCCACCCGTGAGCCGGCTTGGTTACCCGACCCGACCCTCCTCATGTCCGGGCGTGGAGCATTCGGTCCCCAAATTTAATCGACGCCCGCGCACTTGGTTGGAAGTAAACGCCCCGTTCCAACTGAGCTACCACCTTGGTGGCAAATAAGTCAGCTTTATCCCTCTGGTCTAGCAACGAACTTATTCCTAGCAAAATTAACTATGCTGGAACCAAACAGGGCACGGTTCTCCATCAAGTAATTATATATGCGATATATTTTTTGGTAATAAACCAAGGTTAATTTGGCTTTAATTTCTACCTTCCCTCCCTGCAAACTCTTACTATTAAGACAGAAATTTGCATATAAATCATAAATTAATTAATTAGAGCACATTCACATACAAAGGCTTAAAAAAAAAAAAACATACCGGTAGGGAAAGGAGCGTATGATTTGCCGCAGCCGCCTTTGATGATTCCGACATCATCACAGATCGCGACCGATCCATCCGCCGCTATGCCCCAGAATAGCGGGATCTTTCCATCCGCGCTCTGCATGCGCCCCAATTCCAAATAACAAGAATAAGAACTCCGCATCCGCCGCAGCGGACATGAATAAACCGAGAATATATAAATTTATATATACCAGAGCCGCGAAGACGGTGCCGGCCTTGCTATCGTAGACCACGAAGGCGAAGGAGCCGGCGAGGTCCTTGAGGACCTGGTCCGCCGGGTACGGCCCACGGTCGCGCAGCGTCCGGTAGGCCTCGATCACCAGCAGCGCCTCGTTGGTGTTCTTGGACAGGCCGTACTGCCTGATCAAAGAGCACAAGTTATCGAGCCCCCCCACGAACATACAGTAGATGTCGTCGAAGCTACAGAACAACCTGCACCCAGACAAAAACATGAGAGAGAGAGAGAGAGAGAGAGACCGGGGGTCGTATATATATGGGACCGATCAGAAGCCGTGCCTTTGGTGGGGAGAGTGGTTGGAGTGGGAGGGGACGCAGGAGAGGGCGGCGCCGCCGCTGAAGGTGGCGGAGAAGGAATCCTCAGGGTGGAGGCTGTGGAACTCCCGGAGGATTTCCTCCGGGTTCTTGGGGGCACGCCGGCCGCTGCCGGGGCTGTTGAGCTCCTGCGGCGGGTGAGCGAACGCCTTGTGGAATATCGCCAACATCTTCTCTATTCTCTCTGTTTCTAAAATTCAAGAAAAGTGAAGCAAAATGGAATGAAGCTTTTGATAGGGAACGGGATGGTGTATATATGGTTGGGCGGAGACGGATATGGGCGAGAGGATAAGGATCCCTATTCCCCATGCTAGAATTGCGCAGCTATTCCTGACATCCGAGATATGAACACTTGCCGAGTATGCTTACCGTTCTCACATTTGACTTGGTCTCACGGGCGGTGAGGATAAATCGGGCAGCGGTAAGAAAAGGAGCACGATGTGGCGACCTTATCCGCTGACGCGGATCCACGATACCGCCCACCGTTTAGCTCGAGTAATTAATTCTGTGTACGAGGTACCACGTCAGGCATCGGACAGGCTGGAGATGGAAGCCTTTTTTGGCTTGAGGAAAACGAGGCAAGGGAAAAAGAAGACCGCCGTGGGTCCCACTCGCACGGGGAGAGTGGACCGGGCTGCGTTGGGCCGTGGGTCCCACTCGCACGAGGCCGGTGGTTTTGCAGGACGATGGGTGGGGCCCGGTCCGTCTCCTGCGTTGGTGTTAAAAGTCCGAGAGGACGCTGTCACCTTGTTTCTCCGTTTCTGGGGATGACGGTAAATTGCTCCCTCGTCCTGTTCTTAGATTCTTTGCTACGCCCCAGCACACCTCCGGCTGTTGTTTTTTTTTTTTATTTATACAGCTTACATTCTTTATATAGCACCTTATCTTAGCCTATAATTATGTAGTTCCAGCTCTATATATTGCTTGTACAATCTTTTTCCATGCAACATGAGATAGTATCTTTCTCTATTCAATGTACGATAATTTTTTTTCTCGCTTATTTTGCCCGTGGGACCGTCTCTATGATCGCTGGTTTGCCACAAGAATATGCATGCGTAGATTGTTAGCAAGCACGACGATGGTATGCATTCTCATGCATTGAGATAGTCATCATCTAAATCAACCTTATCCAAAAAAATTTCTGAAAAAAATATTTACAGCCGAAATACATCAAAATGTTAGACTTTTTTATTCTCAATCCAAATTGTTAATCCTAAAATCTGAAAATTGTAGGGGATTGAGGGATTTTTTCAAGATCTTCCTAAATCAGGAATAATAGCTTCAAGTGATCTAGATACATTCTGTCTAGCTTACCATCCAAAATTCATCCATCTCTTAATCTGAAGCTAAACTAAAATTTTTTATAGATTACATGTATAGAAAAGACAAATAGATAGAAAGTGTGTCATCCCTTCCAAATATTGAAGTAATTGCTATTACTAAAATACCCCTTTTAATAAAGATCACCTCTATGTTAACAAATAAAGCGCTAAAAGCAGTTGCAAAAGCTCGCGGAGATGCACACCATTATGAATACGACATCTAGATAGCGATTCTGCGATGGTTATTGAATGGATTCAGCAGATTTTCGGAGAAGGGTCGGTAATTACCACCTACTTCTGAGAGATATTCGGGCTATGGTTCGTGGTGAGATGGTGCTTCAGACGAAGCATGTATTTAGAAAGGCAAAAGGGGTCGCGAATTGGGTAGCTTTTTTTGTTGCCAACCACTCCGAGAACTACACTGGGTGGGAGAGGCGGAGTTGCCTAGTGCTTTTCTTTATATTTTGCTTTTTGACTTTCTTAACTATATTTATATACAGTTATATATATATATGATACTTCTGTATTTACCAAGAAAAAAAAAAGCGACATGGGTTCAGAGGTGCCTCAACAAGTCAGGAAGATATTTTTCCCAGATGTAAGAAGCGGGGCCGGCAGAACCTGGCGTGACCCACCGCACCTTATCACAATCAAAAGCAGCAAAAAGAGAGAAAAAAAAGTAGCTTCTGGTCGAAATCATTACACCCACTAGATCTCTCCCAGTGCAGTGTGTCCTTTCATGATTGCGCAGTAGTTAGGAATTGCTTGACTAAATACCAGGGTTGTGCTATAAACAGGCACTTAATTTGATACTAAGGTCCCTTCACCATATCCACTTCCACCAGAACATTAGTCTCCTAGATAGATCTCGTCGTCACTTTCTGAGTACATAGATCGCATAAAGCAATAACGACCATTCTTCCTTTTGGAGCATCGCCCACAATTCCATATCACATGTCTTGAATAGAAGGCCTGAAATATCAGTATTTGGTAGTGCTATCAATCATGTAATTGCATCCAAAAGCAAAAAAGTCATCATCAAGCGTGACTAAAGTCATGTACCAAATAGCATCTCCAATCAAGATCTTTATACCAAAGATTCCAGCCACCCTCTACATATTGATGCAGATCAAAGCTTGACAGAAGTCTCCGAAAGCTACCTATGGATTAGAAAAATATGATACAATATGGTAGTGGAGGCATCAAGTCTCGAACTGGAACCATACAAGTGTGCGAGGCTATAATTTCAGAGCAATAATAAAATTTTTTCGATCTTCGAAAATTAATTTAACAAAAATTCAGTCAATCATTTTCATAAATAAATATCTTAAAAGTAACCACGATTACGCCAAAGATCGAGCCACTCTCTCCATACTGATGTAGAGCGAAGCCTGACAGAAGTCTCCGAGAACTCGAGGTAATATGTAAGACCACTAACTACCTATCGATTAAAAAATATGATACAGTAGAGGTGTCATGACTCGAACTGGAAACGGAACAGAGGCCATATGCCTGCAAAAGAGACTATACAAGCATATAAGACTATAATTTTAGAAACATGCATGATGCTTATTGATATTGAAGATTTATGTGACATATTTTGGTTTCGAGCTCAAATTAAAATTCTCGAGTAGAAAGCTTCTTTCAACTGCAGAATCTGATATTAAGAATGCACTAAGAGCTAAGATTAAATGCTAAAGAGTTCTCATGCTTTTGATCATACTATGCAGTAGAGAAAAATCTAAATTCTTAAATGGATTTTGCTGGAGTCTGATTGTCCATTGTATTACTGATAAACACAAAATTGCACTTTAAACATAGCAAGGAGTGGATTGCGTCCTCTCAGACTTGAATTTGGGTGCGAATCAAGCAGCCTTTTCCCAGAACTTTGTTCAGGTTGAAGAAAAAATTCTGTGGGAAAGACTCAGCAAATAGTCCTCATTACTTGCAGCTGCGATCTTCTGGGTCTGCTGGAAGGAGAGGAACTCATGAATTTTTCAGAACAAGTTCTCTTCCACTTCTTCAATTGCATCTCCCAGTCTCGGCCTCTTGAATGATTGGTCAATACTTTGCCATCACCAACGAGCTTCAGGGCTTCACAAAAAATTCGGGTGAAGATTAAGGAAATTCCAAGAGAAGTGCCTGAGGAATGAATCATTGGTTTGAAGAGGCGAAAAGAATGAAAACGAATTGAAACCCCGCTTGCCTCTCGACCCTCTTATCCCTCTTTTTTTTTTTTTTTGGGTATAATGACTTATACGCTTCTAATATGGATACATTTAAAAAAAGTAAAAAAACAATACATCATAGAGTGCTCTAGACAGCTCCCTTTCTCCGACCCATAGGATCCTCTCGGACAACATCGCCTCTCACTATGGCTCGGATGTTCTAGAGGAGAGGGTGGCACCCACCCACGCCACCGATGCCTTCTCGATCTAGCCAATCACCGTGGCCGAATCACCCTCGAGCAAGACTGCACTGGCCCGCAGAACATGTTGTGTGTGAGGACCGGTCCATTCACCGGCCCGTATCCAATTGGGCTAGTGGGCCAGCCCAATGAAGCCAGCCATTTGGAGTCCGCCACCTCGTCCTTAAGGGGAGGGGCAGATGTCAATAGAAGGGAGGTGTTGCTGCCAGGTGTTAATACAGTGACAATCGCTTAAAAACCTCTCGACACGTCGCTTAGAACCCCCCAAACGCCTTCCTTCCTCCTGGTACGCTCCCTCCCAAATTCGGACGCTGCCAGATCTCAGCACCCCGTCGGCTGGACATCTACGCCGACATCCCCGCCATAGCAGCTGACCTCCGGTGGTCGCCAGAGCCTCTCTTCACCTTACTCCATCACCGACACCCGCTGCTTGGGTCAGTGAGGTAACATCCATCCATTTCTCCGTCCCTTCCTTCCTTCCTGATGTTCATAGCCTTGCTTTTCCTCCCAATCTGCTCAGGATAACAAAGAAAAGAAAGAAAGAAACAAAGAAGCAAAGAAGAAGAAAAATAAGAAAAGAGGAAGAGGGGACTCACCGGGGAGACGTCGCGTGCGGCGGCGGCCGGCTTCGGCTGCGAACGGCGCTGATACGGGCGTCGGCCGCGGGCCAGCCGAGGATGCCGCCGGCACGAGCGTCGGCTGCAGGCCGGCCGAGGGCACCGCCGGCTGTGGCCGACCTCTCCCGAACTCACTGCCTCCCCTCGCAGGAGAAGAAAGGGGGAAAGAAAAGAGGGATCGGGAGAGAAGGAAGGAAAGAGAGGAGGAGAGGAAGCTCTGGGAAGAAGAAGGAACAGGGACTCACCGATTCGACGTAGCGTGCGGTGGCCACCGGCTTCGGCCGCGAGGGCCGCCGGCACGAGCCTCGGCCGCAGGCCGGCCGAGGATGCGGACGTCGAGCGTCGGCCGCGAGCGCGGCCGAGGGCGCCGCGGGCTTCGGCCGCGGGTGACGGCCGAGGGCACCGCCGGCCGTGGCATGACCCCAAGCTCGGCCTCTCCCAAGCCGCCGCCTCTTCTTCCTTGAGATGGGAAGGGGAGGAGGTTAGAGTGGAAAGAGGGTCCGGGAGAGCCGTCGGGGGAAGCTTCGGGAAGAAGAAGAAAAAGAAGAGAGGAAGAGGGGACTCATCCTCGTCGTCGTGTGCGGCGGCCGCCGGCTTTGGCCGCGAGCACTGTCGCCGCAGGCGCGGCCGAGAGCGCTGCAAGCTCAGCCGAGGACGCCGTCCGTCGCGGCCCGGCTCCCCTTCCGCTCGCCGTCCCCCCTTCCACTCGCCGTCCCCCCCCCCCCTCTTCGTCGGAGAAGAGAGGAGGAGACCGTCGTCCTCTCTTCGCCGGAGAGTAGAGGAGAAGAGGAAGGGGAGATCGGGATGAAAGAAGAAGGGAGGAGAGGAAGCTTCGGGAAGGAGAAGAAAAGAAAAAGGAGAAGAGAAGAAAAGGAAAGAAAAAGGGAAAGAAAAAAAAAGAAAAAGAAAAAGAAGGAAAAGAGAAGGAAAAAAAAAAGAAAAAAAAAATAAAATGGGTTTAGCCAAATTTTACTAACCCAAGCCCAATTAGACTGGGCTAAGTCTAAATCTGAGCTCAATCAGATTGGGCTAAGTCTGGACGAGCCCAAACTATAAATTGGGTTAAATCCGAGCTAATTTAAGTTAAATTGAAATGGGTCCGAACCCAATTAAGCTGAGTTGGTCTCAGCAGACCTAATTGATTGTGAATCGGCCCAAATGAGCCACATTGACCAAATCAGAGGACCCAATTGGCTAGAAAAAGTTGGACTGAATTATAAACGAGGCCCCATCCTTTAATTAAAAACCCAATCAACCCATGTGGACCCAATCTGGTTTTAAATCGAGCCCCAAAGGCTCTAAATTGGGTAAATTGGACTTGGGCTAGATCCTTGGATGGGATCCAAGCAAGCAAGTTCATAGTATGATGAACTAAGAAGTTTTATAATAAATAAATGGGGAATAATGTGATCCCTATGGTGTTGTTTTAGGTGATTAAGGATTTGTCACCTGGACTTGAGAAATTTGGAAAGCGAATTGAGGTAAGTAATCTGTCTTAATCTTATCGTAGATCTTGTATTACGTTTTATAAGATGAACCAGTGTTTTTCATACAATTTGAATTGTATACATGATTTGTGAAGAAAGTAAGTAACCTGTTCTAATCCTGTTAGGGATCATGTCATGTTACTAATGTTTCCTAAGCATTTATTTTAAGCATATATGTTTCATGCATGAGATGTTACAACACATAAGTAACTTGCATGATCTCAGAAGCTATGGCTATGTATGCAATATGATGATGCTGATATTTTAATCATGCATGCAAGTTGGTATAATGAAATACTATCTAGCCAAGAGGCACTATTATAATGGGCTCAAAGATGCTACTGATCGAATGCAACTGAGCTGGCCTTGCTAGTGGCCGAGAATAACTTCGCTGGCCTTGCTAGTGGCCGAGAATGACTAGCTGGCCCCGCCAGTGGCCGAATGGACTTCGCAGTAGCATCCGAGAGAATGGACCACGGCATGCCGGGGGCACGGTTTCATATGCATACTTTATGAAAATGATATTTGAAGCATGATCATGAGGCTCATTTCAGAGCCTGGGTATATGAGGCGGGTGTTTCCAAATCCTGCAGATGCGTTTTGGGGAGAAGCAAAATCGGTGAGGGGTGAAGGACGCTTGCGTGAAGCCCCGGAACCGGCCAACATCTGGCAGGGGAGCCCCGTGTTTCCCCCTCATGTAGGCCCGATAGTCACGTGCCCTGCGAAGGCGGGCCATGACATTTATGAACGTGCTTGGCCAAAGCATACATTGTTTTACAATGGATTTTTTTGAATATATCCTTATGAAATGTTGTATTTTGCTAAAACCGCTATCTCCTTTAAATGATGCTAATCGCATGAATTCTTATGTTTTATGAAAATTCTGTTTGACTGAAAATACTGCTTGTTTTCCAAGCATACATATTTTGCCATGATAAATTGTGAGATAATACGCATGTCAGCTTCTCAAACCCAGCATAAACATGGTTACCATTATGTTCGATCCGGTAAGATTATGTATGATTACTTACTGAGCCGTGTAGCTCATATCCATTCATTTACTTTTTCTTTCAGATCCTCATCACTGATAGCTGCCAGAGACACGTTAATTTGGTATCAGGGCTTCTTTCTTTTGGAGTAAAGCAAGTATACTTTTGTGTACATAAACTACATAGAAGCTCTGTATTTGGGTACTGACCAGCATGTTGTACTAAGAATGTTTTCATATGAAAAAAATTGGTTGGTTTGGCTACCCTGTTACCCAGGTATGAGGCTGCGTGCTATTGTGGGCGGTAGTCGGCAATAGCACGGCCGTGTCACGGATCCGGGTCCGGGGCGTGACATTGTGCATAACCCAGCCCAACCCATATTGCTCTCAACTTCGCCTCCGGAACAAAAGTGTTGAAGATCCGGCACCCACCAGCAGCAACTACCCTAGAGTTCGGGCCCCTAATGATGAAGCCTACACTACCTCGTTTGCCACCATCAAGCATGCATTCATCAAAATTGATCTTGAAAAAATTCGAAAGTGAGAACTTTCAAATGAAAAATATCATCCAAAACGTTACAAGAGCAGAAGTAAATTTTTAGGTGCCCCAAGCTATCAAACTCCATCCCATGGATCAGACCTTTTCTACGGGCTCGCTATACGACAAAGATGGATGAAGGGCTGCTCTCTTTTGATGCAGGACAACTGCAGGAAGAAGAGGGAAGGGGGAAGAAGAGGAGGGGAAGAAGAAGAGGGGAAAAAGAGAAGGGGAAGAAGAAGACAAGGAGGCTAATTTTCATTCATCATCATTCATTAAAAAAAAATAACAAATGCATGCCCTATATATATATAGGGCCACCAAATAACAAATAAGTCCCAACAAAAAAAAAAAAACAATTCGAAAGAGGTCCTCACAAGACAATATGCAAACTAATCCTATCCACATAAAATAAATAATAATAAAAGAAAAACATCAATCAATCCAGCCACAATGAAAGTGGCTGGACCGTCTTCCTGCGACAACCATAATCCCGCAAAATAATCAGTCCAGTATTCGTGTCCGCACCAACTCCCCCCGGGTAAGAAGAAGTCGACCCCGACGAATGACTCTGGTAGTACTCCAAAAGATCTGGGTCAATGCGCTGTAACTCCGCACGGGTAATCCATGTAGTATCAGACTCCGGGCGTCCTCGCCAACGAACCAGAAAATGCTGAACACCCCCATCACTGGTAGAAACAGTCTGCTCATCTAAAATGGCAACAATATGTTCTTTTTGTGCTGGCGGTAAAGCTAGCTTGGTCGGGGATGGGATGGAATCAAGAGGAGGAGTATCATCAAGCTCAAGTGATGGCGGAGCGAAAGGATCAGTAGGAATAGAAAGGGGGCCCTTGTAAGCAACCAAATCCTCAATATTAAAAGTGGAGCTAATACCAAAATCAGAGGGAAGATCAAGAACGTAAGCATTAGTACCCACGCGTTGCAATACCCGAAAGGGCCCAGCACTACGAGCCTGCAGTTTCTTGACGGTTCCAGATGGAAACCGCTCAGGCCGAATACGTATCATCACATAATCCCCAGTTTGAAATGATTTATCTCGCTTATGAGAATCAGCTTGTAGCTTATATTGAGCATTACTCATATGAATGCGCTTGCTAATTTCCTGATGCAGATTATGAATGTGCTGTGCAAATGCATGTGCAGACTCAGAAATGCGAATATGGGGGGACATAGGTAGAAGATCTACAGGTTTGCGAGCTTTATAACCATGGACCACTTCGAATGGACTCATCCCGATAGATCTATTGACTGACGAATTATATGCAAATTGGGCGACAGGCAGAATAGAATCCCAGTTACGATTGTGATCCCCGACTAGACTACGCAGAAGGTTACCTAGACTTCGGTTGACGACTTCGGTTTGGCCATCGGTTTGAGGATGATAAGCCGTAGAAAATTTAAGTTTGGTGCCAACCAGATGCCACAAGGTTTTCCAAAAATAGCTCATGAAACGGACATTCCTATCGGAGACAATGGTTTTTGGTAAACCGTATAACTTAACAATCTCATCAAAAAATATCTTGGCTACTCGAGAGGCATCAGAAGTTTTGGAACAAGGAAGGAAGTGGGCCATTTTAGAAAAACGATCCACAACCACAAAAATGGAGTCATGTTTCCGAAATGTGCGAGGAAGGCCGAGTACGAAGTCGATACTAAGGTCAAGCCAAGGGCGATCTGGGACAGGTAACGGAGTGTATAGGCCAGTATTTTGTTTTTTGTGCTTAGCTAGTTGACACGTGCGACACTGTCCCACAATTTTAGCAACATCCCGTTTCAAACTTGGCCAAAAAAATTGACGTTCAACTTCTTCTATGGTCTTATCACGGCCAAAATGTCCAGAGAGACCACCGGCATGTACTTCCCATATCAAGAAATCGCGCACGGAAGTGCGCGGAATGCAGAGCTTGGAAGCTTTGAACAAGTACCCGTCTTGTAGATAAACACCATCAATCAAAGGTCCTTGTCCATCAGCAAGGGCATTATAGAGTTGGCCAAAATCTGGGCAAGACAAGTAATCGAGCTTAAGTCTATCAAAACCGGTGATGGAAACAGACATGGCGGACAACAGAGTTACTCGACGACTTAACGCATCAGCAGCTTTGTTCGCAGCACCCGACATATGCTTGAGGACAAAAGTGTAATCCTGGAGGAACTGAACCCACTTGGCATGTCGATGATTAAGTTTTTTCTGGGAATTAAGAAAACGAAGTGCTTCATGGTCAGAATAGAGAACAAATTCATTAGGAAGGAGATAATGTCGCCAATACCGTAGGGCCTGGACTATGGCATAAAATTTCTTGTCATAGGTGGAATATCTTTGTCTAGCCTCATTCAGCTTTTCACTAAAATAGGCTATAGGATGACGTTCTTGACTAAGCACACCACCTATTCCTAAGCCAGATGCATCACATTCCACCTCAAAAACTTTGTTAAAATCAGGGAGTCGCATAACTGGCGCTTCCGTCATTTTTTTCTTAATGTCATTAAATGCTTTAGCGGCTGCGCGTGTCCACTGAAAATCACCTCGTTTAAGACAATCAGTGATAGGTGACATAAGTGTACTGAAGCCCTTAATGAAACGACGGTAAAATGTGGCCAGGCCGTGAAAACTACGGATGTCAGTAATATTCCTAGGTTCAGGCCATTCAACAATTGCGGTGATTTTCGCAGGATCAGCAGATAAACCCTCAGAGGAGACTATATACCCTAAGAAGTTTACGTGAGTAGTGAAAAATGAACACTTCTTAAGGTTAGCATAGAGGCTCTCGTTGCGTAAAGTCGTACAAACTTGCCTTAAATGGCCTAAATGTTGCTCTTTAGTTTGACTATAAATAAGGATATCGTCAAAGTACACGACTAAAAATTTGCCCATAAAAGGTCGGAGTACTTGAGTCATTACTCGCATAAATGTACTTGGAGCGTTTGAGAGGCCGAAAGGCATTACCAGCCACTCATAGAGGCCATCTTTTGTCTTGAAGGCTGTCTTCCATTCATCTCCTGGACGAATCCGGATTTGATGGTAGCCACTTTTTAAGTCAATCTTGGAGAAAATCGAGGCACCTGCCATCATATCCAGCATATCGTCGAGCCGGGGAATAGGAAAACGGTATTTGACCGTGATTCTATTAATAGCCCGACTGTCTACACACATTCGCCAAGTCCCATCCTTTTTTGGAGTAAGAAGGGCAGGTACGGCACAAGGACTTAGACTCTCTCGAATAAATCCCTTTTGTAGAAGCTCGTTAATTTGCTTTAGGAGCTCTGCATGATCAGAAGGGTTCATCCGATAATGGGGCAGGTTAGGAAGGGTAGCTCCCGGGACTAGATCAATGGCGTGCTGAATATCACGCAAAGGGGGTAAATGATCTGGAAGGTCTTCCGGAAAAACTTCTTTGAACTCCTCGAGAATAGCGAGGGATTCAGCCGATAATGTGCTTTTAAGATGTGGCTGAAGTTCTTTAACTAGCAGGGCAAACACCGGAGAGTCCTTAAAGACGTTCCTCTCAAATTCCGTGGGGTTAAGGATATGCAGTTCCTTCCCCTTTGATTTACTCTTGTCTGTACTCTTATTTAGCATTTTGGGCCGTAAAGGATTAAGCTTAATCTTTCTACCCTGGAATACAAAGGAGCAAGAGTTAGTTCGACCGTAGATGGTGACATCGAGATCGAACAACCAAGGCCTACCTAATATCAGGTGACCTACGTCCATTGGGAGTACGTCACACCAGACAGTGTCTTTATAAGAGAGGATTTGAATAGGTACAAGACACCGTTCCTTAATGTGAATGGACGACGTGTCGATCCAGGAGACCTTATAAGGTTGAGGTTGGGACACAGGAATCAGACCCAAGCAGGCGACAATGCTGGAAGAGATCGCATTAATGCAGCTCCCGCTATCAATGATAACTTTACAGTCTTTTTCGCCGCATTTAATGTAAGTGTGGAAAATTGAGGTTCGTCTCCAGTCATCAGTCTCTTTAGGCTGGGTAATTGCACACCTTACTACATTCACAGTGGATCGGTCAGGTTCATGGGCAATTATCTGGGGAGTAGGTCGGATACAACCTAAAGTGTGTGATTCGTCCTCGGGTTCATCTTCGACATCTTGAATATCATCTAAATTAGGCTCATAAATTTGTTCCTCCAAATTATCTATGTCATCCTTCTGTTCATGTGCATCAATAACAAGGGTCTGATTTGCACATTGGGAGGCAACATGACCAAACCCTTGGCATTTAAAGCACTGAATTCTTGAGCTTGTTTTAGGAGGTTCACTTAAAATTCCTTTGCCTTTAATATCTCGATTTTGGATAGGTGGAGAAGAAAAGGGCTTAGGTGGGACAGAACTGACTAGGGTTTTGGGTCCAGATGGTTGGGCACTAGTGGGAACACGCCTGGTGTCAGGGCGCCTAGCAAACACAGATTTGGAGAATTGTTCGTAGTTTTGCACGAATGTATATGCTTGGTCTAAGGTGGCCACTTCACGAAGGACAAGTTCTTTCCTCAGCTCATCATTTAGGCCTCGTCGAAACCGGCTTAAGATCATACGTTCATCTTCAGCTATATTACTTCGCATCATAAATTCATCAAATTGGGCGATGTAATCAGTAGCTGTGCGGCTGCCTTGTCGTAAATTGTTCCATCGATCTAGGAGGTCAGATTGATAACTTAATGGAAGATATTTTTCTTTTAATTTTTCTTTCATCTCTACCCAATCGGTAATAGCAGGTTGATGTCTCCTGGCTAACAGTTGTTCGGTGTTTTGCCAAAACAACTTAGCTCGACCAAGGAGTTTCATTTTAGCGAATCGGACCTTTTTCTCTTCCGACAGATTGTACCACTCAAAGAAGTGATCCATTTCGTATAGCCAATCGGAGAAGACCTTCGGATCAAGACGACCATCGAAAGTGGGGGCTTCAATCCTAATGCCTCGCATTACATCTTCATCAGGGTCACGAGGCTCTCTAGATTCTACGGTATGTCGGTGACCTCTATCAACAGGAGGAATGGGACCAGGTCCTCTAGGGCGAGGGTAGGCATAATGGTGACCTGGAACAGACCTATGATCAAAGTTGCCCTGCCGAACCGAACCTTGTTGTTCTAGGATTTGTTCTAGGGTATCGTCCTCATCAAGATCCGGTAAATGGGGAGTACTAACCTTTTGGGATTCAATAACCCTTTGAAGTGAAGCCTCAATTGAATCGAGTCGAGCATTAACCTGGGTGGACATTGTGGTTAGGTCATGAATTTGGGCGTTGTTTGCTTGGACTTGGGCATTCGTATTTTGGACTTGAATATTAGTTTTTTGAACTTGGGCATTAGTGTTTTGGACTTGATCATTAGTGTCGTGGATAGCTTTTAATAGGGCTTCAATTTTGGAATCCATGTCTAGGGAAAACTCAAGATGAGATGCGACACGACCACTACGTAGATGCATAAAATGAATGACCAAATGTATGAGCCGACCAACTGTAAAGGTTCCTAAGTAGACCTAATGCATGAAATGAATTCACAATTGCAAAGTAAATGCTCAATATAAACTAAAACTACTCCCTAGCAAATAGTTATTGCAAACTGAAAATTAATAAAATACGCAGGCCAACAAGTAGCTGCAAACAAGTAGTACCAAGTTCTCTGACTATGCAAGGTGTCACGGAGCCACATATGTCTCCTCGATTTGATGTAGCTCCCCAGTTAATATTAAGGAAATGTGACTACTAGGGTTTCTGGTTGTCTTGTGGATGTATGTGGTTGCATGTGTTGGAATATATGGAACTTAATTACCAAGCACAAAATTTGATAATTAATGCCAACTTAAATGAACAGATTTAACCGGCGGGGAGGGGAAACAGAGTTGATACCAGAGCTGATTGAGGCCTGTGCTTGCCGAAGATGTTCCAGCTGAGATGATGATGGGAAGAAGGTCACGGCGTTGCAGGGCCCGGTGGAGGTGGTCGGAGCAACTGATGGCAGGGACGGTGGAACGGTCTGTGGTGATGGCTGTCAGAACCGGCAGTGGTGGTGCAGCAGTCGACGGCGGCGACGGCAACGCGGCGGCGCGGCGGTGAGAGCAACCCGGCGGCGCGGCAGTGCGGCAGCAGGCGGCGGCGCGGCGGCGACTAACAGCGGCGAGCGGCGGCAACGCGGCGGCGCGGCGGTGAGAGCAACCCGGCGGCGCGGCAGTGCGGCAGCAACTAGCAGGCGGCGGCGCGGCGGCGACTAACAGCGGCGAGCGGCGACACGGAAGAGCGGGGGCGGCGCGCGGCGCGGTGGTGCACGAGCAGAGATAGCAGCGGCTGTGGAAACGGGCGGGAGCGCAGATAGCAGTGGACGGCAGAGTGGGTGGCGGAGGAGGTGGGCGTAAGTGGTGACGGCTGAGAAGGAGCGGCGGGGATGGCAGAAACGGTGGTCGGAAAACCCAAGAAGAAATCGGGCAAATAAGGAAAGGGGAAAGGGAAGAGCACGTGCGTGACTTACGCGTCACGTGCAGCTTCTTTTTTTTTTCTTTTTTTTTTCTTCTTTTTTTTTTTTTTTTGAATCAAGTCGGGTTGCCGGGTTATCGGGTTAACAGACCCAACCCACTAGGACAGTCCGACCCGCAAATTTTTTTTTTTTTTTTTGAAATGACTCGGGTTAATGGATAATGGGTTAACGGGCTAACGGGTGCAAATCTTACCCGTACTGTAGATCATCTTCAACCTTCAACCGTCCGCTCGCTTCCGCCGGATCTCGCCTGATTTTGCGGCGGTGGTTGCGGGGAGGTGTTGCGCCGGCGGAAGAGGGTGCTGGTGCGGCAGTGATCGGGGCGGCGACGTCCTTCCTTGGATCCGGCCACGGTCGGTGGCAGCAAAATGCTTTCGAGACCTCCGGGAAGCACGGCGGCGACCGAAGGCGAATCGGCGGCGATCGAAAGTAAATCGGCGGCGCGGCGAAACGGTGGCGGTGGATGATGCTTTCACAGGGATAGGAGGTCGGCTTATTTGCCTCCGGGGCTGCCTTGGGGGTTTCCGGCGACCGAGCCTTCCTTCTCTGCGTGAGATCTGACAGAGGAGGATGGCCAAGAAAGGGTGAGAGCGTCGGAGGCAGCGGCGGAGGGAAATGAAGGCGGCGACGGCGTCTTGCGAAGGAGCTCTGTGGATCGACGCCGGGTAGCAGCCGACCGACGGGAGGGTTTCACTTCTTTTTTCTTCACAGCGGGTGAGGTGATGAATAGGGAAGAGAATAAGGAAGAAATGGAGTGACCCTTCTTCTTCAGGGTGCGTGCCGTGCGACGACCTTCCGTGCGCTCCGGCGTTTGCGGTGCAAATGATCTAGCAAAATACAGGTGAGGAAAAGGCCGAAAAGGAATCGGCGGGGGTCCGTCCATAAACCGGATCCTTCGACTTCAGCAACAGAGGCAAAGTCAGCCCTGCTCTGATACCAAAGCTGATGCAGGACAACTGCAGGAAGAAGAGGGAAGGGGGAAGAAGAGGAGGGGAAGAAGAAGAGGGGAAAAAGAGAAGGGGAAGAAGAAGACAAGGAGGCTAATTTTCATTCATCATCATTCATTAAAAAAAAATAACAAATGCATGCCCTATATATATATAGGGCCACCAAATAACAAATAAGTCCCAACAAAAAAAAAACAATTCGAAAGAGGTCCTCACAAGACAATATGCAAACTAATCCTATCCACATAAAATAAATAATAATAAAAGAAAAACATCAATCAATCCAGCCACAATGAAAGTGGCTGGACCGTCTTCCTACGACAACCATAATCCCGCAAAATAATCAGTCCAGTATTCGTGTCCGCACCATCTTTACCTCCATCTTCTTCTAGACAGCTGCCTGTCAGCTTTATCACGGAGGAGAAGCCTCCATTGTGTCTCTTTCTGACATCTGGGGTCTACTCATCACTATTTCAAGTCTCCTTTCCCTCTACATGTGGATCCCACCTTATTTGTCGTAACCTTCCATATGAATTCATCTTTATCCTTCTGTAATTCCTCTCAGCATGGTCATGTGTTCTAATAAATTTGGGTGGTTGTGCCCCTTTTGTCAAAAAGAAAAAGGAGAGTGGATTGCCTCGATAACTACTGGTTTATTAAATTACAATACCTAGTTGACATTATAAATTCATGAGACAAACTAGGGAATAATAGAGTACCACAGGAGAAATTTCAAATACAAGAGAACGCTGTGTAAAAAAATTGATATATTGATTGAAAAACTAAAGCTTCCGGAACAAAGGATGACATGTCCTAACGTTTTGGATTTCAAATGGTAATATGGTTGACTCATCTAATTTGTTGCAGCTGCACAAATAGCATTTGAATCTTCAGAAGACAGGACGGAAAAGAACGACATTTAATGACCAATTGTTTTGCTAATCTTTGATTAAAGAAAGAAATAAATTGTTCCCAGGAATTTATAAAATTAGAAGGAAAAAAAAAAACACGCTCACACAGAACAACATCAGCATCACGAGGGTTGATATTGCCGGAACTAGGAAGTTAGACACTAAGAGATACTGCATCATTATTAAAAGAAATAGCCCTCATAAATCTCTTTTTTTAAATTCAAAGATTGTAGATCATTGCTCATAAATGATGAACATGAGCAAGAATCACCTGTTTGACATCAACTGATTCTTTTGATCGGTTGATAGAGCAAAAAAAAAAAAAACAGCGCGCATATTTTCAGGATCTAAGGACAGCATGAAACCATACTTCATCATGAACCAATTTGAACTAAATGATACAATAAAACATTTTCCAACAATCACAACTTCAAATGAAAAACAAAAATCTAAGGATAGCCTCCTGGGTCATTCACATGAAGTGCAACACATAAATGACATTTTGATTCGGGAGGATCCTTAGATCGATGTAAATTATTTTGGCCACTATAAGTAGGGCTGGAGAAGATACAGGAGCAAGATCTGCCACATCAGGAAGCCGAGTTGCAAGCCAAACTTTCGGAGGCTATACTTTAGTTATACGACATTCGATTAAGATGATCTTCTGTAGGCTCTTTAAGTGGCAGCACCCCTAGCGATCAGGCCCAAATTCCATTGTTTGGGGCTTGAAACGAGCTGATCAAATCGAAAGTTTTCTTTTCGAATAAAATTTTGATCGAATTTAGCTATTTATCCGAGCAACAGGAGGCAGAGTTGATATATAAGTCGAGATCTACCTTATCAAGAATTTTAACTTTTTCTAAAAGACTTCTACTAATGATATCTATCTTAGGAAAAATGGTCCTATTAAGATTAGGAAGATAAATCCGATCCAAAATATATAAGACGGATCTCACCATTATAAATAGAAGCTATGTATCTTAGTTTTTAATTATCAATTAAAGAAAAAGGGATTAAAGTACTACGTTCATAATACCTCTCTTCTAGTCATCTTTTAGAGATTTAAGTTGAGGTGGATGAAGAAAATCTTTCTTCTCCCCCATTGGGTCACATTTTTAAACCATCAGCAGGCACCGACGTACTTTCAGTGTTCCAAGAGAAGTAGTAAACACCATCCGGCAAGCTCACTAAATACTCGGCACCAAATAGCCGCCGATTCCTCGTTAACAAGGTTGACACTGCACCCAGCAGGATCATAGCCAAACAGCCATAGTCCCGGTGGGTGTTACTTGATTCTTCCAAGAAGGGATATTCTTACTATTAGTGGTTCAGGGTGTAAAAATTTGAGGGTCGCCGGAGCTGACAAAGCTCCGGCGAGCCATCGAAGCGACCGAGCAGAGTTCAGGATGGTCGCCGGAGCCGTCGATCGGAGCGTCATAACCCGCCGGTTGGAGAGCTAGAACTCACCCAAGTGGAGCTCGAGAGAGGAGAGGAAGGTGTGAGAGACGGAGGCCCTAGGGAGAGGGCGAGTCTTGGGGAGTTGGACCAAGACTCGAGACGCACATCGCCGATGTGGGTGTGGGAAAAACTCTTGCATCTCAACCCAATCCAGCAGCTGCAGTTATTGCAGCCCAACGAGCCCAAATAACCCACATAAGCCGAGATGCCGAAACTGGACCTGCGGGCCCAGATGCAGCACAACAGACAGGCCCGATTTATGAGCAAAAACACTACTACTACTACTACTACTACTTTTAGGTTTAATACACTACTACTTTTTGTTACCAAAAAAAGTACCTACTACTTTTAGTGCAAAAGAAAGTTGGTCTCATGTACTACTTTTAGCGTAACCGTTCCCTCCCTGTAAATAATTTGGGGAGAAAAGTAGGAAGAAACTGACCTAACAACTATTGGATGGAAAAAATGAATTTAGACACGTCGTGATTCATGAAAGCCATTGGATTGCACTGCACTTACTACTACTTGTAAGACAAGTGCTGCTGCTCGCAATCTTGACGACTTCCATTTTCCAAGGGAGCTACGGTTCAGCGAGAAACAGATTTGAACTCTAACATGTCAAGCAATTTTGAGATCAAATGTCTAAGAGAGCTAGAGCTGGTTGCCATGTCAACAAAGTTCACAAAGTTATGATAATTTCATCTCTCTCTGCTTGCCCCAATGTTTCCAGCTCGCACCAGGAAGAGAAGACCCAACAACCCGTAAAGGAGCTTTGAGTGAGAGCTTAAAATGCCGACACTGTTTTCTGTTGCTAGCCAAGTGCCAACTCCTAGCCACTCTCAGACAACCAACCCCGCGCCCATCACAACACGTAGCCTCGAATTCTAATTTTAGCAACCTTCCATCAGAAGTAACAGCAAAGGCCTACACAGACAAAACCCGAACTACATTTTTTTTTTGGGCATTTCGTTTCCTCTACATGCATAAAGAGACAAATAAGTCTTAACGCTCAGCTATTTCGGAAGCTCACATGAACTCGGTACAGGGAGACTCGCGCTTCTCACTTTTTGTCATTGCTTCTGCTGCCAACTACTCTTTCTCAAAAGGTTGCTGTAAAAGTTCTCGAAAGACGCTGAGTATGTCCGGAAACGCGACGATGCCGACGAGGCCGTACTCGTCGTCGACCACCCAGACGTAGCTGACACGGTGGGCCAAGGCCTGGATGATGACCGCCACCAGCGAGCTCCCCGGGTGGCACACGATCGCCTCTTCCGACCGCCGCCCCATCCTCGCCGAGTAGCTCCCCAACGACCGAAGCCTCCGCGGCCGCCGACCCACCGCCTCGCCGGACTCCTCGTCGGAGGACGAGGAGGAGGAGGAGGAGAAGGGCGGGGAGAGGTCGGCCTCGAGGAGCTCGATCATCCCAGCCATGCCCTTATCCCTCAGCCGGGACTCGACGGCCCGGACGGTGGCCTCCGGCGGGGAGCCGGAGCAGTCGATCCAGGCCATGAGGTCGCCGGCGGAGAGGGCGGCGAGCGCCGCCGCGGCGCCCTCGTCGCAGTGGGCCAGCGTGGAGGGGGAGATCTCGCCGATGAGCTTGCCGTCGTCGGTGACGACGGCGACGGAGGTCTGGTCGGCGAGAGCGCGGCGGATAAGGGGGAGTGCAGCGAGGGCGGGATCGTGGGGGCGGACGGCGAGGGCGGCAGGGCGGACGATGCCGAGGTCGGAGACGGAGAGGGCCGGCGACGGGGAGAACAGGGCGATCGAGTTGAGGAAGAAGCGCACGAAGTCCTCCTGCGTCAGCCAGCAGAAGTCTGCCGCTCCGATGCCGCCGCCGCCGCCGAGGAGCTTCTTCCGTCCGGTGCCGGAGCGGATGGGGACCACCAGGCACTGGGCTCCGTCTAGGATCACGTCCAGGGCTTCCAATACGCTGCCGATCCCAAAGAAAAAGGTTCAAATTAAATAACCAAAACAAAACCGCACAAAGAAATCAACGTAATCGAAGCTCAAACTGGGCGAAAAGGCTGAAAATTTAGAGAAAACTGAGAAATCCCATCGAGCTTTTCAAAGCAAACAGTTGAGAACTATTCAAGAACTAATAAATTTGCAAAGAAAACGAAAGAAAACAAGAAAACTTTGGAGAAGAAACCGAAGAAACCGTGATCGGGGAGATTAAGAACAGAGAAAAGATCGGAGATGGAGAGATCGGGTGGCGGTTAGTGTTTTACGAGGAATGCGGCTCGACACGGCGAACGGGGGAGGAGTCCTTGGAGGGGAGGAGGGCGGAGATGGAGGCGCCGAGGGTGGCGGCGGGCGAGGAGATGTTCTCCTCGGCGCAAAGGTAGCAGAGGATGTCCACCATGCAGACCTTCCCGGCGCACGCCTTCTTCTCCGGCGACGCCCGGTCGGCGACCCACACGCTGAGAAAACTCTCTCCGCCTCTCTTGAGGGCGAGGAGGGCCTCCCGGACGGTGGCGGACGGCGGCAGAGATCTCACCGCCGGCTTCCCGATGCAGAGGTCCGACACCTCATGAAACTGCAGAAGGCTCACTGCCATACACTTGCGGCGGAACCCTAGAAGAAAAACTCGCCGGAGGACGAGAAGAAGGCTTCTGTTCTCTGTGGGGAAGAAGAGGAGGTCACGGGGTGGACGGGGGAGGGAAAGGAGGAGTATTTATAGAATTAAAGGGGGGTTAACCGGGAGTGCCCGGTGGGACGCGAGTGCCAGCCGGTGCAATGAGAGCGCAGAAGGAGACGCGCGACTAACTCGACGGGCGAGGATGGGCGAGGGAAACGGTCGAGCCGGTTAATCTCTTTAGTTTCGGGCAACCCGGGGAATATCCAGCGGATTGGGCAGGAAAAAGTTAGGAGCTTGAGAGAGTGCACAATTTTTCTTTAATGAACTTCAGTTCACACTTTAATGCTGCATGGGTCTGAACTAAATATGTAAAATAGTATTAAAATAAATATTATTCTACTATTAAATCTGAATTTAAGATATTTTTATTAAAAAATTATAGCGTACACTGCATGTAGTATAGAGTTAAGCATCACATCCACTCATTTTTATATATTTAATCTATCAAAAGTTTCTCTCGATGTATGGTTGCAGGAATCACAGCTGTGATTATTTACTTGCAATATAATTTACCACATGGTGCACGTCATCTAAAATATAGTTTATGTCTACATAAGTTTGGATGTAATGCTGTTAATGTTTGGGGTTGTTTTGTATTTAGCAAGAAAAATCATAAACATTAGTACTTATTTTTAACTTATTTGTTGGATAGTATTCATTACATGCAATATTTTTAGAAATCGAGCACTTCTCGGTAATCGATGGATCACCTTCATATTATATAGAATGTGTTTACATGCAAAAAGACATTATTTAGATGATAATTTTGGACATTAGTAGAAGTTGGTGTTTAAGAGCAAATACTGCACGTGCTCAGTCGAAATAATAATAATAAAAAAAAGCGATCCCACTTGAAAGGCAAAGACCAAATCCTCTCGGGCAGAACCCGTTCGCGCCCACCAATCCGTGCAGTCGCGAGGCCGGTCGGACAAACGGGTCCAGAAAGTACGCTGCTGCCGTATTGGATCAGCACCGTACACGCCTGCACCACTCTTTACAGCGGATGGGATGGGATGACAGCAATTTGTGGAATAATGGCCGTTAAAGGTTACAGAGGCTGTTATAATGATTCTGAAAGCCATCCATTGCATTATACATCAATAAAAAATAAATATTTATTAGTATTTAGTAATTATTTTTTGTTTTCATCATTATTTGGGGCATCGGATTTATTTTATTTTAAGAAAGATAAAATTTGATGAATAGCCATTTATTGTTTTATATATATTTTTATATGCTTGTTAAATTGAATATAGATGTTATTTAATAATTGATTTATGAGCTAATAGAGACAGAAGCTAATAGAAATGTATAATCTTCAATAACTTGAGTTTTGATACCATATTAACTAAAAAATTAAAATCGATATAGAAAGAGTTTAAGATATACACAAATTTTGACAATGTAAAAAATATATTTATTATAAAATAATATATATAATATTTAAAGAATACAAATATTGAAAGAATTTGCTTGATAAGCCATGCATGAAAATAGAAATATCTAGATATCGAGACTCGTATCGAGAAGTTTATGGCAAGCTAGTAGAAAATATAAAGATTATGATACATGAGTATAATTTTCTATGCTCTAGTTAACCAACAACAAGAGGATTTCTTCTAAGTGTTTAGCAATCTATATAGGTTGAGAAATTAATAGCTTATAAATTGCTGTGTGAATTAATAAAATTATTATTTTTTCACTATCCGTGATCATCTTTGGACCTTGAAATAATTGCTATTATAGGGCTATTTATTTTATTTTCAAATTAGTTTAACCAAGCCCGGACTATTAAATAACGGTAACGGTCCAAATAGAGGAGCACCAGTATTTGGAATGACAGTCTTGTGGAATTCTTCGAGGCCCCGAGCGTGTGCTTTTGGTGCTGTAAAAAGTGGGTGAATCAGTCGACGTGTCAGATTTGGATTAATTTGGGGGCCCTTGGGTCCACCCACTTTCGTGGGGTCCATCGTATCAACGGTCTCGATTCCACGAGTCAAATAATCGAACGGATCAGCTTAATCTGGACTTTCTCATCTACGACACGGCGAAAAGGACGGGGTAAAGGGAGGAGCCCACATTTATCCGGCTGCTGTTCTTCCCTTTTTTTTTATTCGCGCAGCCGCATGGATTCGCGTGGACTTCAAGATTGGTGGTCTCTAGAAAGCGAACTACGTTACAACTACCATGCGAACGGCATTTTTTTTATAAGAAAATTCTATGTTTTTTTATTTTTTAATAATGTTGATGAATTAATGAAAAGTGATCATGCATGCACCAGAATTGTTATGAACAACTGTACTACACCTGGATGAAGCTAAAGAGAGATTAGGTTTCTTGTAAAATATTATCATATGTAATTATTATTGGCTATTAGAATGGCATATAATCACATATTGCATAAATTTTGTACCAAAAGCATACATATATTTGTAAACTTGTTAGAACAATAAGTAAATCCATAGATGCCTAACCTTCAAAGATGTAAAAAATGTAGCTTAAAATGTTAACCTAATAATAATATATAACAGTGTTTCAATAAGTAGATTTTTTTTTTGCCTTTTGTTTTGGTTTCAATAGTGGAGCCCTTTTAACATTTATTTGTTAATGAGGGTTTTGTTGCTCTAGATATCACTTTCTTTAATAAAAAATTACACAAATAGCAAATGATGTGGCAGAATTGTTAGCCTCATGGATCAAGGCCAAGACTATATTAACGCATCAAGTCTTGTTCTACGAGAAATTATTAGATGGACAAGATCTAGTGGACCAATTCAAATCCGAAGGCACATGTACGGTGAATGATAAGATGAGTTTTCATCCCTATTTTGATCTTGAATAGTTTAAATACAAGGGATGCTAAGGGAGATTATCTTGGGGTTTGGAGTGTTTAGAATTTAGATGTGTTTATTTTTGTAGAGGAGCAAGTCCAACTCTATACAAAATCTTATGTTTCCACAGCTTATTAGGTTGATGTGGAACTCCATTGATATTTCTTGGTGAGTGCTGGTTTGAGCGCATCATGTCAGGGTACGTATAACATGTCGAGTGATTTGTTGGCTGATATTTTCCAGGAGTTGATTTATAAGTTGCAGGAGAGAAATGCTAATTGATTGAGCAAAAACCGATTGGTAATTAGATATATGATTCAGAAAGGAGCCATATTTGGAGGGCTTTAACTTCAAAACTCATTATAATATTGTATTATAAATTTAGATATTTAGATTTTAGGAGTCAAGATCATTTACAGGATATTTGGTAATGACAAGTGAAGACTCGAAATTTAGAGTTGTAAGAAAATAGTGAAAATGCAAGCTTACCCATTACGTAAAAAGAAGAAAAAAAATCATAGAGACAAAAAATTATGAAGTTAATTATTCTGCAGAATGTAGAAATTTTTAATTTCATAATTTAAGGACTTCTATTATTCATTAGTGACAAAATGCTAAATCTTGTAATATCATAATTTTTAAATTGTTGATAATATGTAATAATGTAAATACCATAATTTTGTAGCACATTGCAGTAACCTTGAGCTTTTTTCAGATTAGGATTACTTGCATCTTGAAGTCAAGCTCCATTGCGCTAAATTTTTCAAAGAATAGCACGGAGTCTTGCACTGCTGAGCTCCTCCCACCACAAACACAAAGCCCTCGTTGTGTGGGCAAGTTTATATTGCGCCAGCAAAAACTAGTGGGGTCTTGCTGAAGCGCAACGATTTGTGGGATCTCCATGACATTCTAAAACACCACTCAAATGGCTCATCCTTCATGAACAATCTTTCCATAATTCATACTGCTTCATCAACCGAGGCTTCCCAATCTCTTGGGTGACTGAGTGGAAGTAATGGTTATACATCTATTTTACCAATAAAAAATGGGAAACCATTGGCAGTCTGAACTTTGGATCCTCAGTTTTTTCGCAATGAGTTGGTATGCAATCATATTCTACGTCGATATCACAAGCTCTGTGACTGTGATGTTTGATTGATTGGCAGCTAAGGCCATGAGACAGAAATGTGGCCAACAACTTTACTCAAATGATTGCTAGATCTTTAGTTTTTTGAAAGAGAAATGTTGGATAGAAAAGAATCATGGTGAATCCCCAAGCATTAAGGGGGCGTTTGGTAACCCCAACTAGATCACCACGGTGATCTAAGATCTCCGGTGATTCGAATGCTGGGGTGATTTGATCCCTGGTGATCTAAGATCAATGTGTTTGGTAGGCCATGGTCCAGTGATTAAAAATCTTTGGATATCCATGAGTAACTTGTTTGGTATGATACGGGGATCCAAGATCACTGACCACATAATACCACAAATACCCTTGATATATCATAGATGGATCTTTTATGTATTTTTAATTCTCATGAATTAAGAATGTAAGTCAATATACTAATTTCTATAATAGCTCCATAATTTTGTGACATATTCTACTTTTAGTAATCCTTATTATATATTTATTAATCATATAAAATATATTATAATAAAATATTAATATATTTATCAATATATTAATTATTAATATATTCTATAAAAATATATTTATTACTCCTATAAATTATTAATCTTATAAAAATATGTTATTTTTCATTATAGAATTAATATTTTTATTTATACTTATAATAGATTTTTTTAATATTAATAATTATTTTGATTAGAAAAGTAAGATAAATAGGAGTAATATAGTAATATATTAAATATTTTTATTATATAAATATAAAATATAATAATATATTTCTACGAGAATTTAAAATTATCCTTCAATAATAATAGGATAATAATATGATTTGTAATAGATTATATTATGATACATATAATTAATATAATATATAATATTAACATTATATATATATATATATCATTGACATAATATATTAATGGTATATTGATATATCAATTTTTTTGCTAACTTGAAGGGTATTTTTACCTTTAACTTTCAACCCAGGATCACTACCGTGGGGTGATCTTGGATTTCCGACCTCAAGGACGGGTATCCCATCACCGAGTTAGAGGATGATTTGAGGAGTGGAGGTGATTTAAGATCACCGCCACATAGGATCATCATGGTGCAACCAAACGTGGTGATCTTATCACCTCCACCTACATCATTCTTGATCCTAGGACGATCATCTCATACCAAACGCCCGTATCCACCGTTTAGAGATATATGCATGGAAGCCGGTATTAGCGTGGTGCCAAAGTTCAGAACCCGAGGACTTGGCTTGTCCACACCCACACAGAACTTGCCATTTTCCTTCCACCAGAGCTAAAAAGACCCTTCGAGAGACCACGGAAGATGCTGACGATACTTTGGAGACCAACTGCGATGACAGATTGCCAGAAGGCATCCATTAGGCTTTTAATGTCCACACATCCTTTGCTAAAAGAGAAGCTGCCCTTTCTTGAAGAAGTTTGAGAACTTTTGAGAGCTAAGAACAAATCAAAAGGAGCTGGGTTAGAGAGGGGCGGGGTCCCCTCCTCTTTCTTCATCATTCTGTGCTAAGTATTATGCTGTCATGATGTAAGTGAACCCAGTTGCAATAAATGGCCCTTTTGCGACATTTGGATTAATTGCAGTAAGTTGGCCAAACATACATGACATATTATTTTATACTTTGGAGACTAACTGTCATGACGAATTGCCAGAAATCATCCATTGGTCTGTCGTGTCCACACTCCCTTTGCTGAAAAAGAAGCTGTCCTCTCTCGACAGAAAGTCAGACCTTCTGAAAGCTAAGAACAGATCAAAAGAAGTTGGCCCCTCTTGTTTCATCAGTTAATGCTAAGTGTGCTGTCCTGGTGCCCCATATATATCTTTCCCCTTGTGGGTGAATGAAAAGAAAAGAAGAAACAATTATTCAGCCTCTAGTTCTTTGCTAGGCTTCTAAACCTGTGCACTAAGCTGATGGCAAATACCGACACTAAGCTGATGGCAGGAAGCAAAGGTGACGGCCAAAATCTTGGCGATGGTTAAAAAGGAGAGCGAGAATAAAAAAAAGAAAAGTCACAACAAAAAATGGTTTGATCTTGAAGAGAAATTTGCAACACAATGCACAATCAATTAAGCAAAAACTTGCAAATCACCTTTGACACAACAAACCTCCTCGAGCATACTTGCCACGAGTTGAAGTCACTCTCCCTTTTATCAGTTTCTCTAAAACTCGAAACAAATCTCTTGACAAATTTGTTAAAGATCAGCATGAGGTGTTAGAGCAATTTTAATATTGACATGAAACATGAATAGCTCTTTTTTTCCCCCTTATCTTATTGTTATTGATACATGGTTTATTATACTCCATATATAGTCATGACAAAATAAAATTTCCTCCTTCAAATGCTCCAATGGTGAACTATTTGTCAAGCTTCATTATGACAACCAAACTGCTCATCCATGTTCCATGCTGCCAATACATGCTCATCCATGCATGTCTCCATAGTTCTCGAGTGCTAATTATAATTGCTTGTAGATGGCCAACCATCTAGACCAGCTAAAACCGTAAAGAAAACTTCTCCACCATAAAGAAACATGCGCATGCATGCATGTTTCATGTTTGCTATGGCTGATGAATGTAATTTCTCTTCCACATGGCTTGCTTTGGGTTGATATTATTCTCTCCTATTCATCCAAAACAACATCTCATGCTTGGATCATATACAATATTATATAGTAAACCTATATTTTAATCATCATGTGGTGGAAGACATTGGAGCCATAAAAAAAAAAGGTGCAGTCACAAGTCTTTACCAAACCCCGCAGATTTGGAAAGCAGCGGGACCAAGCATGCATGGGACCATCACGTGGGATGCACCAGCGGTCACTCTGACCGCACCTCCCCCGAAGCTACGTTTTTTTGGGCTTCGGGCTCTACCTTTCGCACGAAAGAATGATCAATCTTCTTTCGAGATATAGACCATTGATCACCATCAGCACAGATCTCGAAGCGACCGTTGTGCGATCCAACGGTAGATTCGCGAGAAGGAAGGAAAATCCTTCTTTCGAGGGAAGGATACAACCCCTGTTCATGTTTTTTTATGCGAAAGACAGCGGAGGAGCACGTGTTAAGGCGACAACCTCGCTCTCACGTCCTGCTCCCTGTCCGTGGGAAGATAAATGGCACACTTTTGACTGCAAATATATATAGTAATGGACGTAACAATCGTTATTTGATGTTTATATCCTTCATCTATTTCAAATTCGAATATCCATTTTAACTAAAAAATTAATAAAAGACTAGTGTAAATAGCATCGTTATTTTTAATTAAGAAAAATGACATTTTACTGGTAACAAAATGTTTATTATTTTGTTTTCAGATAAAATTTGTCCTCGGCAGTTCTAGACAAACTAACAATCAGTATTTGTATTATAATGGATTTCAATAGGATTTATGATGTAGGGTGATCTATGGTATCCAAAGCTTGAGATTATTTGATGAGTCAGCTGTGGGGGTTATCAGGTACACCTTATTAGGGTTAATTCGAGCATGTGCGGTGAGAGAAGATATGTTGAATGTCTATAGCTTTGTTCTAATTCTAGATTCTCTATCTTTAAAGTTTATATTAGATTGAATGGATTGGCCACTATTATGGTGCAAAACACCTTCATAATATATGAAACATCACTTGTCACCATGTTTCATCTAACACTTTAGATGGCAACTTTCACCATTCCAAAAGCATAAAGATTTACAATATATTATGAGTTACTAAATTTTATTTGCCACATCCTAGAGGCCTTCCTTTTATCATGGCTAGTTAACCACGTGCTTGTAAAGAAGACGCCTAATTGTTTGAATTTTAATTTATAAAAAAATAAATATTAAAAATAAAATTTTATTTTTATTTTTTATTTATTAGTTGTTTCAAAGATTTTAGAATTTTTTTTCTCTTACATCTGATATCACACACCAAACAATTTTTTTTCGAAATGTTATAACTCTTTGAAAGAGAATATTAATTTCCAAAAGTTACGGTATTTTCGAAACACCATATAACCTTAGAACCATAGCACCTCTTCAATTATCCATACTAAAAATCTATTTTTTATTTTTTTTTCCTTTCCAATTATTCGAATCAAGCCTTCTAGCAATCATGCTAGTTAAAAAAGATTTTGAGCTAAGTCGAATTATTATACCTCGAGAATGAGATTAACATAGATTCATACGTAGAGCTGGAATCATGTTTTTAAGATGGTCTAAATTATATACTGTAACAATTCAGGACCACATTCAAAATGACTAGTCGGGAGGTATTATTTGGATTTCTTAATCCTGTATAAGTATCTAAAATTTATCCAACAAATAACTGATGTGTAACTAAATACACGTCCATACATATTCTCACACATATCTCGATTGAAATATGATTTTTTTTAATTTACTGATTTTTTTAATATTTTTTTACAATACCACACAAAGCAATTTTTAGGCATTTATTTCCAATGATAACGGGCCCGAGACTGCAAGAAAGGACGCATGGTACAATAGTGGCATGGTAGGTGGGCAACAAACTCGGCAGTGAATCAGGCCACGAATTCAGTACGGTTTGGCACCTAACCATGTTATATCGCAGTGACGGTCGCGTGATCCGAGTCCCGCCGAATAGGGAATTAATGGCTGGTTGTGGTATAGTTTGGGAGTTAAATATATGGGCCAGGTCCGCCGCAAGAGCTAGGACACATGATGTCCATGATGGAGGAACGACTGAATGATATGTATCTGAACGCGCAGTGAATATTTGATAGTTGCACCATCTGAAATCAAATCCTGCTTCCACCAAAATTTGAGGAGTAAGGAGTACTAGGGTAGGAGTTCGGATGTTATATGGTGTATGTTTTGTACTGCAGAGAACTATACAGTGTTAGCCTAGATACACAAATATAATTGATAAATCAATAATTAAATATTTTTAATATTCAAAAATAGTAAATAAGAAAAATAAACTAGCAAATAATTAATTTGACAATAGAATAATAAAATAAAGAAATAAAAGAAGATGGCCGATGGATTAAAGCACGCTGACGCGCTGTCCCAGAAAAGTTCATGCCTCCTACGCATGAATTCGCTGGCGTAGATTTTATAGAGATACGACGGCCTAGTACAGAACCACGTCTTCTCCGTCAGTGCGCCTTCTAGGAAAAAGGAAGAGCATTATTACGGTTGCAGATAGCTCAAAAGAAACTCAGAAAAATAATTGAAATTATGAGGAGAAGAGAAATTTTCTTTTTCTCCTCCTTAATGATCCCTAGAGCCTTTTTTATATACGCTCTTGGAATAGGAAGAAGAAAAATTTTTCATTGCATTTGAAATGATTCCTATAGCCCTTTATATAGGCTCAGGCGCGTCAAAAGAAGGAGACTCTCCTCCCGCAGATTGATGACATGTCTTCTTGTGCTCTTTTGATCTTGTGGTCGGTTGCATCTTAGCCGCTCATGCTTTCTTTCTTCTTTGGGGGCCATTCAATGCTTGCTCTTGCACGTGGATGCATGATACTTGTCTTGGCCTGCTTCCTTTGAGGATTTTTCCATGTTTGCTCCTTGCTTGCGCGCGGATGCTTGACACTTAGCCATTGACCAAGTCAAAACAGATGCAGGCCAAAAAAAAATAGAAGCTCCTCCCATGGATTGAATTCAAATTTTGAATTTGGAGGGATTTTTCAAAAAAAATTAAAATATTTAATTTAATTCAACATACAGTTTTGAAAAACTACAGTGTCATCCATCTGGGAGATGCATAGTAGTCATTTATCTCCATGACCAAACACGATGCATTCTCTTGTGCTAAACATAACATGTCCCAAGTCGAATAGCAGGCAGCCGTCTCCCAGATGAATAGCATGGTGACCATCTAAGACTATGCAAAACATGTACCTTAGAAGGATCTCGACTCATTGGGAGAGGGCTAATGCCCACCTTCTCTCTCTATTTACCAATAGTTTGATACATTATTGTACTACAAGGGACGAAGCTACTTCCATTGGCATTGGCACTAGTAGTAAAACTGGCTATCGATCGGGCTTGAGTATAAAAAAAGATCAAGTTTCCATGAGCCTGACTCGAAGCCCGATTAAAAATGAATAGAGTTTAAGCTCAAGGTCCAGCCCATGATTAGCTCTCATTAAAAGTTTCATGTTACATGAAATGGATGAACCAAACGAGTTGAGCTTAGCTTCAGATTTGGGTTTTTGGTTTGTTATTGGGTTTTGATTTTTCCAAAATATATTTTCTAATAATTGTCAAAAAAAATATTAAGATTTCCACCATTTTGCACAACAAAAAAATAAAAATAAGTCATTAATTGTTTTCCGAATTTTTCTTCCTAACAATTTCAATATTTAACTTGAGCATTACTCATTTATTCTCAACATAAAACAATCTTATGACATGGACATTGCCAAATTTTAAAACCCTCAGAAAAAGGAAAAATATAATTAATTTAATAGAACAAGTTAAAGATATCTATACATTGCAATCAACAAGTGTTCGAGGACTCGTGTCCTCTATTTGAACAGAAGGAAACAAGCTTTTGCACCCTTCATGCATCTTTTCTCAAATCTTGTATGTTCTGACCATTAACTTGTCTGAACTTCTGGTCATTTGACAATGTCCCAGTCTGAAAGAATGGTTTAACTTGGATTCTCCTCTCTGTGTCTCTCCCTAGATGCTATTTTTTTTTGCACATTCTTTGCGCCACATAAATCATCGATCGAAATGAAAAGTAATAGATATGTAAATATTTCTAGTCTACGAGATCCATCTTTCTTTATTGTGATCTAAATTCTGAAACATCTGAATCAGCTGACTACGAATACTAGGATGCATGTCCACGAGGTAGGAAGGATCAGGTCCCAGTTCAGCCAATTCTGGCTAGAGCTTTATGCCTCACACTCCCATTTCATAGCAATGAGTCAGGCAAATCCATTGCAGATATCACCTGGTAGCCCCACCTAGCTCCATCATCCCCATAAACAATGGTCAGGCTTTAATGCCTTCCTTTCAAAGATCAAAAAACCATCACTTTCTCTGATATATTATCTGATGAACTGACCATCTTAGAGTGATCCTGTCGCCAAACCTGCTTTGCCAACCTGCAGTCCAAAATAACATAAGAAATAGATTTCTCTATGATAAGGGAGCACACTCCATGCAATTTTTCATGTAAACAAAGCAACTCTGGGATGAACACCACAAAAGTTCCTTCATTGTGGCAAATATCAGTATTCTTACCTCAAACAACTAAAGTTTGTTTTTTCCTTCTTTGTAGATGTTCTTTGGAACAAATCTTTTTAAGTATAATATAATGCAACACCTTTTAGTAACAAGACACTACTTTTGATTAGATTTACTAAAGATCAAGAGGTTCCTTACCAACTGGCAGGACCACACCTTGAACCCCTAATGCATGATTCATAAACTACTTTCAGAGATCTAGTGGTCCTTGAAACAAATATGAGGCTGTTGGATTCCTAATGTGGAAGATCAGAGGAAAGTATGTTGTCCTTATATGTTTAAGTGCCTGTTGCCTCATCAGTAGAGTTGCTTCATAGCATCTTTTTTGGATTGATGTTTCACTGATCAGGTCTTAGTTGATGCTGACATGTCTTCCTATCTGTAATGACTAGGTGGGATGCCAAGGGCCATCCAGAAGTAGCTTGTTCTAATATAAGAGATTGGATGAAAAATCACATGAATGAAGTTAAAAGAGTGAAGCACAAAGAAAGCGAAATCACAATTTTGAAACTTGGATACAAAGTTTCCATGAGTAAATCAACTGAATGCTTGAAACTCGAGACCAAATATTTTTTCCGCAATCAACAAAACATTCCATCTTTTATGCTCTACAATCCTTATTTGATACTCATAGCAAGAGTCCGCCTACTCTGATTCACATATAAAGCATAACAAGATAATACAGGATCCAATTTGGAATCACAGCTCATTAGCTGATTTGGGTGAACAAGCACTATTTGTTTGTCAAATGGCTATGTTTTGTTTTGTTCTTTTTTTTTTTTTCAAAGATAATAAATGACTTTTTTGATCAATATTAATGAAATCAGGGCTGATATGTGTAAGCTGGCAACTAATTAGTGGCAGATTGACATATATCAGCCATGATTTCATTAATATTCATCAACAGAGATGAACATTTCCAACCAAAAAATCTGTTATAATTAAAAATATTTAAGAAATTGTTGCATAAAACAAGTGCACAAATCTCACATGTCCTGTATTAAGGAAAATAAAACCAAAATTAATGTGCAGTTCATCTTTTTGAATTTGAGAATCTAATGATTCTTTGGCTATCATTTTCAGTCCACACATTACAATGTTCTGAACTTGATGATGCATATGACTGAGCCAACCAAAAAACCAACACTTATCTTCTATTTGCAGCTTATGTTCACTTAAACATTACGATAGGACTTTTTTTCCCCCAATTTTCCTACAAACATTCCAGTCTCTACGTATAATATTTATGTAGAAAAAAATCTGCATTGAAAAATATATGCGGACACCCGCACTCGAGGTCGGGGAGCGGAAGCTTACGCCATCGGATGAGAGTTGCTGGCGAGGCGGCACGTGTCCGCCATCAGCTTGGGGGACTTTGGAATGTTTATTTGTACTTGCAGGGACTTCCTTGTAAGTTTGTGATTCATCCGTTCACCGGAGCTCTGCCCTTTCCATTTCCCTTCCCCTTCCCCCGCGAGGCAAAAAAAAAAAAAAAAAAACCATGGAGATTTTAATCTCCCATAATTCCCTTGTTCCTTTATCGGTTCCTCTCCTCTCTCGACCCCTAAATCCCCTTCGTTTCAATCCATCCTCCCCGAGAAATCCTACCTTTTTCTCTTTGCGTTCTTGGAATCGTCGCCGGAGGAGGCTCATCGCGACCTGCCGCTCCCTCTCCGCTTCGTCCGACGTAGTTTCCTCTAATTACGGTGGCTGGGACGATCTGGAGCTACTTGGTGGATCCAATAGGTCGGGCGAACTCGATCCGCTGCGGAGCTTCTTGGTTTCTCTTGGGATTGATGATCGGAAATACGCTTTCCTCTTCGTTTTAGGGTTTCTCTCAGCTTTGGTGGTGTCCAGGGTTAGGGTTTCCTCGATGGCGGTTTTGCCGGTCTCGGTTGTGGTTTTCGTGGTTGGGTTTTCGGCCGGAGTGGCTCAGTCAATCATGGCAAACGGGTCAATTGGAAACGTTGGAAGGAATGGAGTTGATTTTAGGGTTTCTGATGAGAAAATGATGGATTTGGGAGCTGTTTTTGATGAGTTGGAGGTTAAAATGTCGGATTTGGAAAATGAATTGGAAGGAGGCATTGGTTCAAATCAGTTAAAGAGGAGCAAGATTAAAAGTTTTCTTGATAATATCGAGCATATAAGAGCAACAATTGGGCGTGGCCAGAAAACAATGGAGGCTCTGTCTGCAGGTGATGTTGTAGACGGGCATATGGCTTTTGATCGGGAAGGAGGTAGGAAATTGAATCAGAAGTCGATTCGGAAAAGAAAGGAACTGGGATCAATTGCTCTCGATCTTGTCCAATACTTTGGGAGCTTGTTTCAAGAAAACATAATTGGGATGACGCCCCCAAAAGGAAAGGACCCTACCACCATTAAGGGAGAACTCAAAGAGCAGGTGGCTTCTCCTGTGGAAGACCATACAATTCCAAATGCAGTGAGAGCATCTAAAACTAATGAGAAAGGTTCGAATATATTGCCAAGTAAAAGTCTGGACAACTGTAAAGTAGAAGGATCTGAAGCCTTGTTCGGAAGTACTGAAGGAAATGGGGCGGAGAAGGCTAGGAATGTTGAGATGGTAACTGACCATAGTGAGGCAGTTCAGATTGGAGAGAAACCCAGTCATTGTAGAGATGGTAGATATAATAATCATTTGCTTTCATATGATGAGGAGGTTAATAATTTGAATGCAAGCTTGCACTTTGCATCCAAGCAAGGAAGTTACCAGAAAATGATATTCAGTCATAATTATGGTCGGATAACGCAAAATGACATGCAGAATTCTGCTGATCATCATACCAGTCATAGAACAACAAAAAGCATGGATTTCTTCACAGAATCAGAGACATCGTCACTTTTAAAGCAAACCTTTGAGATGCGTGATAAGTTGTACTCAAATTCTCTTGGAGGCAGTAGCAACAAGGTGAAGGTTGAGCAGACTGGTCCCCATGGTTCTAAAGAAGCAGATGTGAAATTTGAAGACCAATCTGTTCAACAATCAGTACATGGTGATGGTATGGAAGAAGGCCACACGTCGTCATCTTCGATGCTTTCCGGTGATGACGAATTTAATCAAAATGTGAAGGAGGCATCAGAGCTTCTAAAACGGGCAAGGGAATATATGATGAATCAAGCTGATGAAGAAAGAGCAGATGCTGTACTGTACAAATCTGCAAGGTTGCTTTCCACAGCTGTAGCTCTAAGGCCAGTGAGCTTGCTAGCTGTAGGTCAGTTAGGAAACACTTATCTTCTTCATGGAGAGCTTAAGCTGAAGATCAGTCGGGAGCTGAGAACTCTCCTATCAAGAAGTGATACCATATTGAGTGGAAAAGGACGTGGCTTCTGGTTTAAGAAAGTGGAGACTCGCATTCTGAGCAGAGAAAATGTTGCAACTGCCCTTACTGACGTGTGCGAAGAATGTGAAGAACTCCTTGTCGAGGCAGGCAGAAAGTACAGAATGGCCTTGTCTATAGATGGGAATGATGTCAGAAGCCTTTATAATTGGGGTCTTGCTCTATCCTTCCGTGCTCAGTTGATTGCAGAGATTGGACCGGTAAGCATTCATATGACTTTCTTGTGACTTATGCTTAGATGTTCAATGTAATGTATAAGAAACCAATGTATCTCGCCAAATGCACTGACTGACTCACAGCTAAAGAGGGGGAGTCATGAGTGGTGAAATTTCAAGTGGTTCCTATGTTTCTTCTTGTGATCTTTACCACATATATATGTTTGTTACATTTAAACATATTTTGTTTGTGCTTACGCTGGTGTTTTGGTATGTTCTTTTTTTATTTTTTTGGAGGGGAGGGGTTTGAGGTGGGGGGTGCACACATGTGCTCATTTGTGTGAGTGGAGTGGGACAGAAGATATGTAGGCCAAAATATTTCCCTAACTTTATAGTTTCTTAGTATATATTTGAACAAAGCATGATAGCCATGACTAGTGGTTTTTTATTTCTGTTTTAGCCGCACCAGGGCATATAGAGCATGATAGCCATGTCAAGCGATGACTAATACTATCTGAATCCAACTTATAGTTTTTGCTGAATGCAAAATTCCATATCAAGCTCGTTCACGAGCATAAGTCTGTCCCCATGTCTATTTTCTCAAAAGTTGCTTGGTTAGATTCTTTTGAAGGCAGCTAGTCCAACTGGTAATCCCATGTATACATAGTACAAACTACAAACTTTTCGCCGTGTCTGCTTCCATGAAGGTCGTCCTGTCAGATAATTATAAACCTTATGTGCTGAATAATTTTTTCTCTCTTTCTTCTTCCTCCAATTTACCTGCAAGTTCTCACGCTGCAAAATCATATAAATTCTGATGAATGTTAATTTTGATGTAGTATGTGTTTGGCGGATATGACATGGGTTCCCCATTTTCAGGATGCAGCTTTTGATGCTGACAAGGTGTACATGGCAGCAATTGATAAGTTTGATGCTATGATGTCCAGAAGTAATGCTTATGCACCAAATGGTATGACTTAGTAATCCATCATACCTTATCCAGTTACTCTTAGTGTTGTCAAACAAATGCATTCTATCAGCCAACAGTTAGGCCTTAGTCTAATGACCATGTACTGATACATGGAAGCTTAATCCTTCTATCTATACTTATAGAACATAAAAAAACAAGAGAGAACTTTTCTAGAGAACCATTTTACTGATGGTCAATATCTGACTTTCCCATCCATGCAAATGACATTAATATCATCTCTTTCATCTTGCATGGTTGTTTGGAAACTATTGCAGGTTCAGTAATATTTACAATCACCTTACCATACTAAAAAAAAATAAATAAATGCAAGAAAACTCAAGAGCCATCTTCATATTATTTTTGTGCAGATTCGTTCATTTGTCATTCATTTATCTATTTATTCGTTTTGACTTGTGTCTATAAGTCTATCAAAGTGAAGTGCTGCTGCTGCATAGTTTTTAACTAATATAGTTTCTCAGTCCTGCAAATTCTCACTTAAAATGTCTTTACAGTTTCTTATAGTTATGGTGCATAAGTGTCATAACTCTGGTAATCTGGAATTTTTAAAGCTATTAGGGATCACTAGATTTGAAATTTCTTTTCCTTGTTTGACAAAGCTTTTTGTTTAATGTACTTTCTGTCTGTGTTTAAGTACTAGCGTGAGGTTTTCTGAAGACTGACAAAAGAATATTTACAACAAATATGCATTTGTAATTCTTGAATAATGTTGTATTTATATAAAATCAATAACCTATTTGCAAGGAGAATTTGGTAGTCCAAGTCAGATGCAGTGTTTGTGGCTGCTTGTACATCGAGTTCCCAAGCCTTAGAAATCCAACTCGTTAGTGGTCAGATATGATGCTGTTTGCTTAAGAACATGAGGAATGAAGTTACAAAAATTAAACTTGACTGGCAGAGAAGACTGCTATATCTAATAGGGTGGGCTTGCATCTGAATGTTCTATTCCAGAAATTGTAACTATGCTAGAGAGAAGTTGGAAGACAATAAAACAGATTTAGAGAGGGAAGGATGTTTCAGAGAGTGAGGAAAGAGAGGGAAGATACATATTGAGGGCAGAAAAGAGAAAGTATGATGGAGATAGAAAATTGATAAATAATTAAACTCAGGGGGTAGAGTGGGAGCAAGGAAGGCATAGGGGGATGTAGTGATTGAGCAAGAGTTTGGAGGCTTTGGCCAAAATCATAAGCCGAGCTCTTTTGCAAAGATCCTTAAACATTATCCAGTTGAACCTTAACATGAATATTAACCTTCAGGTTGTATCCCATCTGTTTAGATCAACCTTATGATTGGAGATTAACTAATCCAACTTTGATCCAGCAAAGCTCAGCAAACTTTATAAAATGATCCCTTGATAAATATTTTGTGAAGCAGTGTCCAGCTTCATTTACTGGGCAACTTGCTGGGACATATGATAAATCAAAAATTACAGACCATAACAGATAAATAAATACATGAAGATCTCCATAAAATCTTGTCTGCAGTAATACCTCTGAGAATATGACAGGATAGATCTCTCCTTAATTTCTCCTCGTCACTTGAATATAAATGCTAAGTTTGACTGTCCTTTACTTTGGCTGTTGTCATTTGGTTCCACACATCCTTAGTCTTATTTTTTATCAGTCCATGTGATCTTTTTCTTTTTTCTGTTTCCCATGAAGTTTATGCCTTGTGCCTTTATGTTTTATTCCTTGTCCCACTGAAACATTGAATGCCTAGGACTGTCTCTCGGCCTTTCTCAACAATAAACTATTAAAAATAAACAATCTTTCAATCGCAAAGACCGATATTTGCAGTGACTAATAAGTGGAGTCTATAGTATCAAACTCTTGATATTTTGACAACATTTTCTTAATGTGGGTCTGGCTTTTCAGGAGTAACGCTAGCAAATGCATGACATAACATGGGATGCCCATATTAAGGAATGATTGACATTTTTTTGCAAGCTCTTTCTTTTATTAAATGCAATCTGCAATCTTCTTTCCCTTCTTTATCTCATATGCCACAAATTTTTCTACTTAAACAATTTGTTGAACGCTTTTCTGATACGTGCATGACTTGCAGCTCTGTATAGATGGGGAATGGCACTGCAGAACCGATCTCATTTGCGTCCACATAATAGCAAGGAGAGGATGAAACTGCTGCAACAGGCAAAGAGTCTATTTGAAGATGTCCTTCGTGTGGAATCAAATAACAAACTGGTAAGAGAGGCTCTATCTTCATGTATATCGGAGCTCAAATACAACAGGCAGTGGTAATCACTGGCTTAAGGGCTCAAGGAGATAAGGTCCAATTCCCTCTTATTCATATGATTGCTTGCATCTGGAACTTCCAAGAGGGTCCAGCAATTCTTGTCCAGCCTCGTATCGACATTTCTGTCATCCATTGGTATATATGGCTGCATGACAAAAAATGCAGCTGTTATCAGTATTTGGACTCTGGTACTCAAATGCAAGTCAGAGGCCAACAAGTTTTACAGTGCATGTCTTCTGTGCTTCATGCACATCCCTTCCAGGTGGAGTCCTGAAACAGTGCCTGTTGAAGTATGAGAATATTTCTGCAAACAGTGCAGCAGCTTCTTTTTTTTTTTTTTTTTCTCTTAGTTTTGCCGGCGTACAGCATGGTTGATCTCTAGGCTCCTGTTGGATTATTTAAACAAGTCTCATGTGTAGCAGAAAGATGGAAATTGTACTGACCAAATGAACAAAGAAGAGAAAAGCTTCGACTCTAAAAACTAGATTCTTTTCTGAAGCTAAAAAGAGAAAATACTGCTTGTGAAATTATTATCATTTAATAAACTCTGTATTTGTTCATCATGCATCTCAGATATACAGCTGCCATGGTTTTTACCGTTCGTGAAGTTTGATAGGGAAGCAACTTTTGTGCTTTCAGATTCATGCCTGTCAAGCTCTCGGATACAAATCGATCATTTAATTTTCTGAACAGATGTGACATCAATTCAAGCACTTTTAAGTCTCAGGTATTCTGCTCAGGACTCACTCCAATGTAAAGACAGCACATAAATAAAAGACTGCTGCAGTACAAAGATTCGAATAGGATATTTAATTCGGAAACTGAAGTGTTTGACCCGAACCAGTATGTTAAATCCTGATCCTTTGCAACGACCCAGATCCTTTTGCAGGAATGAAGGTTCAGATATTTGCCAATAGGTTTTGGATTGAGCTTTGCCAAACTCTATTCTCAATAATAATAATAATAAAAAATCTTTGGCTATAGAGTTTTCATGGTGGGCTGTCATAGCCGGATCTCTTATTTCTCTGTGTTGGATGTTTAAGATCACATCTAATGCAGGGGAAATGATCAGTCGAGTCCAGTCTTTGTCTATAATTACCGATCAGTGATCAGTCGATCAGCCCACTTGAGCAATCCAAAGTGAGTTACCATTGCATTTAATTATTTCTAGCGAAGAGGGAAAGGAACATGATCTGATTCGAGAAGCATGCAGGTGGCAAAGGGAAATTTGCAGGGTAAAAGTGCAGCAGAAAGGGAATGGTCGAACAGGACCAATGTATTCACCATATCAATAGTATTACATACAACTCCAAACATAAATGACCATCCAATTTAAGTCTCATTCAATTAGAAGAATGAAGTCTTTTCTTTGCATTGTGTTAGCAGACTAGCTTAACTAGCATGCAGATCGAGCTCTTCACAGAATATTAAGCTAGGCTTCGTTACAGTGGGTGTGTTGGTGAACTAAGAAGATGATGGTATTGAAATCGAGGACCGGCTATCCTCTTGCAAATGAAGAGCCAGGCATTTGAAAGGTCGAAGCCACATGAGAACTCAAACTTTTCTTTTGAAGTGAATCATGGCAATCTTCCTCGCTCCAAACTTGATTGATCACTTTAAAATCACTACCTCCTTCCCTCGAATGCGCCTCCCCGTAGGATTTTCAGATATTGAGTAAGCCAGATATATCACAATGAAAGAGTATTAGTCATGGAATGAGCTCCATGACATGTCAGTTTTCCTGCACAAAAGCTCTAATTTGCTTGATAATTGCTTGTGTGATGCCCAAACGAAAGGAGTTGACATATTATGATTTTAATTTCTTTTTAATTCAGATATATTACGATTTGAATTCGACCCATTACCTGGATTCAAGGGAATTTCGCATCTATCCACTCTGACCTTGATGCCATCTGGTTCTCTAGTTATGCGAGTATATGTAGATTCAAGGCCATCAATTCTACATCTAGAGAGAAACCAACTAGCATGTTAATTAGTTGATCGACCGTGCAATTAATTGGCTGTTGAAGTTGAACCAACCAATCTCTTTGCTGAGATAAGTAAAAGTGAGGTAGCACTCATCATGGTGAGAATACAACTATCTCTGACCTTACTTATACCTAAATTTTGCCCATCTCTTTTTTTTCTTTTTTTTTGCGTATTTTTGAGATAATCTAGGAGTAACACTAGAAGGTGCATTTATAGTTCTCATCTTAGCCAACATCTTAGTTGAGAAATTATTTTGTATCAAACATCAATGTCAACTATTTGTTTATATGTTGTTTGTAACGTATTGTTACTATCTTGGCCAATATTAAATGATAATATGGTGTATTCAAAAATATCAACCGACCCAACATCTTGATTGGTTAAGATATTTTGACTTTTCTAATTAAATAAATATATGAGTTCGTGAGCATTAACACCGCAGCCTAAATTTAAATACTTAATTAATGGTTATGTACTAGATATGGTCTCTTGATATCTAGATTTCTTTCCATATTGGAGAATTGATTTTTAAAGTAATTAAAAAAAATATGTCTCTATTGTGATAATATGTATTCTAACGTCTCATGGATAACCTCTAAGCCTTGTTGCAAGCCTCGCATTCACCAAGGTCAACTGCAGTTTCCCAATGAGCATCGAAAAAACAATAAAAAAATTAAGTGATGCCACACCTTGTGATATCTTTATCATTTATGTAAAAGTCTGCGAATCATGTGCAGTATTTTGGAAATCCCTTTGTTTAACGCGCACGACGCCTTCCCGTCCACGTGGCGTCGAAGAATCCTTTCTTTCCTTGTTTGCGTCCCACTTCCTCTCTCCTTCAAAGCAACGAATACAAGAAAAGGGGAAAGGTGTGGGGTTTGGAGGTTCGAAAGGTTAGGGTTTTGGGTGGGAGAGGAAGGAGAGTTTGAGAGCGAGAGAGAGGAGAGAAATTAGGGTTTCCTCCACTGCTGGATGATTTTTTCCGCAGATGTTCCTCGTTTCCATGCGGAAATCCTTCAAGGACTCCCTCAAAGTCCTCGAAGCTGACATCCAGCACGCCAATACACTGTAAGTGGAGTTCATCATTTGTTCTTTTTTTGATGAATTTGAAGTTGAAACAGCTATTCTCCAATCAAATTTCGCTTTTTTTGGTTACAATTTGAGATGAGATATCTTTTCCCCCCTTCTTCTATTTTCTTCTAGTGGTTTGAAGAATTCTGGAAATCTTTTCAGCTAACCCGGTTCAAAAGTTGTAACTTTTTTGTTCTCTCTTTCTGCATTCTGGGTCATTCTTTCCGTCTTGTGTCAAATTTTGATTGTCATTTGAAATTTTTGGACTTTTTTTTAAGGCTTTTCTAGTCCATGGTTATTGGTTAAAGAATATATCTTTGGGCCATAATTATGGTGATTGGATTTCTAAGCATGTTCCAGACCGATGTTTGACTATAAGTAAAATAATAAATTATGCAGATTCCTTTGATAGAATATTGTAATTCTGTTCTTGCATTTTAGTTAGCAATTTTGAATTGTAAAGTAGTAACTTGTTTTCTTGAAATGATGTAGAAGGTGTGACTTAAAGCTAAGTAACTCTGGGCCCAAATGACAGACGCTCCATTTATATGCTGTGTGATTTGGGGAACATGGACCTTTCAGATGGCTCAGTAATGACTATATTGACACCAGAATTTTTGTTAGTAGTTGTTCTATCATCAACCTTTGGCTTGTGGAAGTGCTCGTGGGATCAGATTAGAGGAAAACTTCATATATATCATGACGTTCAATGTGCATTAGCACACACAATCCACGCGTATCTTGAAAAAAGATTACTTGATATCAAAGCAAGAGAAGGAAGATTTTGGATTTGTTTCCTTGCTCATGTTGTAGAAAAATGGTGAGGACAATTGAACATGATTGAAGAGGAAGAAAGAACAAAAAGGATCCTATCCTTGTAGATTGAAAACACAAGGGAAAAAAATTCTCACAAATGTGCCTACTACTCGCTTTTTTTTTTTTCTTTTTTTTTTTGAGGAGATGGGAGGCTTGGCCATCCGGAAAAAAAGGTGCCTCCTGCTCACAATTTTTTTAATTTAGATGTCCCTTCAGAGGCATCCGATAAAAAAGTGTCTATTGCTCATATGTAGAGTCTATAGATGCAATTGCAACCTAAGAACCTAGTTTCTAATCCCAAAGGGCATTCTGGTCAACTCACTTGGAGTTCTGAAGCAATTTTACGTTACAAACAGAAACCTAGTCTTTAAGATGCTTTATTCTATTAAGAAATTTCCAAAACGAGTAACTCTTTTTACCGAAAGGCTAATATAGAAAATTCTTTAAGCAAAACAAATGGGCAGTAACGAATTACCTAAATATTCTGATCTGTTTGTTACCTTTGCTCTCAATCTACGTAAAATTGTTTGTTTAGTTTTTGTTTCCAATTTAATGCATTAACTATGGGAAACGAAAAGGGCACTTTGGTGTAGGTCATAGAAGCACAATGGAAAAGAAAGCAGAATAAAGGTGGTTATGATATAGATCTTATTACATAAGTTAAACTTCCAGGAAACTAACTATTTAGTGAGGAGAATCATTCCCGAATTTATGGTTTTACTTGTCCTGTGGCAGCATCTTTATCTCAATGCCAAAGAACTACAACTTAAAGTTTATAGAATTTGGTTGTAGGGTTGGCATCTGTTTATCAGTGTTCATGATTCAGCACAGGCAATTTGATAGTTGTTTTTTAATTTGGCTCCTACCTAGAGTGTACTTGTTTCCTGCTGCTTCTCTCAGCTTATAAACAATTCAGTAAGTGTTACTGACTTACTGTCTGGTTTTCCTTCTACAGTGTTTTCCTTTTCTTTTAATACCATGATTGACAAGAAGTTCATGATTACTATGAGTTTTAGATTCACAACAGTCTGCTCCCTTTTCTAGTTGCTTTTCTCTGGGCCCTTTTCGTCATGATCTTCAGCATTGGTAGCTCCTTTCTTTCTGTATAAAATTTTCTGGTTCACATAATCCCAAAATTTCCTTTCCCCGGTTTGTTGGTTGTTTTTGTACTTGCCTTTATTCCTTTAATAATGGAGAAGGCCAATTTTTCTTTTAATTTTTAATTTTTGCCTTTTTTGGCTGCTATTTTAAATGGAATAACCACATAAAGGACTTGCTTACGTGCATGTGGGCTTTTCAACATACACATCCTATTCCCTAGACTGCTGTCTCTCTTGTAGTAATTTGGGTGAGTTGACTTCTTGTCATATTTGATTTGGACCATCAAAACGGTAAATACACGTTTTCTAATTCTAGCTTCTACTCCGTTGTAATTTCTGATGCTTAATTGCAAGGTGCAGGGCTTCGGAATTCCGAAGGGAATATGATGGTGCCTGTATTCAAATGCGAATGTCATATAGTCCAGCTGCACACTTATTTCTTTTCCTAGTGCAGTGGACAGACTGTAGCCTTGCAGGGGCTCTCGGTTTGCTGAGAATTCTAATATATAAGGTTGAGATTTCATGGCTTTCAATTTTGAATGCTGCATCTATAGTCAAGGACTTCTTGCATGCTTCTTTCATGATGATGATGCCATTCTTAAGGAACTTCTTGCATGTAGGTTTATGTAGATGGAACAACAACCATGTCAACCCATGAAAGGAAAGCAAGTATCAGGGAATTCTATGGTAAATCGATTGGTTTGCAGTAAATAGAAAGTTTCTCTCTTCAGATCAGAATTTGGTCTTGGTTCTTATGTTGTTGTTCATGAGCAGCTGTGATTTTTCCCTCTCTGATGCAACTGCATAAAGGGATCACTGATATGGAAGATAAAAAGCAAAAGGCTATTTGTATGGAGAAGTACAGGAGAAGAGATGAAGTTGAAAGGAGGCAATTCTCAGAGATAGATGTTGAAAGAGAGGAAGAATGTGGGATCTGCATGGAGACAAACAGCAAGGTTGTGTTGCCCAACTGCAGTCATGCTATGTGCATGAAATGCTTCCGCGAATGGTATGGTCCTTCCTGTCTTGCTCCTCCCTTTCTTAAATTTCAATACATTGCATTATTTTGGTTTTCTGGGGTATCATATATATCAGAATGCATTTAACTCAATGGGGGTAAGGCATTCCAATCGACTTATAATCATATATTCGCAAATAGTAGTTTACATATATGTTATGCTTATGGGGAGACCATATCCTACCTACTCGGCACATATTGAGATACTTCTAGAAATATGGACTGTATAGGAGTATCTAACTGTATGTGATGGAAACAAACACAAACATATAAGCGTGCGATATGGAGCCAATTTCCCTCTATGATTAGATCGTTGCATTATCACCTCGTAATCTTCAACTTACATCATATTACATTAGAGTCGGGGCTTGAACACTATTCTTTGATTCATTTACTGCTACTGCAGCGCTTATAAGAGACTTCTGGTTTAGCTCCTTTTGTTTACAGTGTCTGGCCATAAGTCACATTATAGCAGATGGAAGACTAAATGCTACTTCAATTCTCATCTCTCATCCTTCTGTTTAGGAAAGTTGTGGTCCTCTGCTCTTCTGTACTCCCATTGTTTGTAAGGGTCAATAAAGGATGCAGAAAAAGTGGTAGATACTTTGTGTTACACAAGCGCTCACTGCTGATAAGCATCCTGTTGGTAATCTCCTTCGGGGTCTGCTCCTGAGTGATTTGGTCCACGCTACATGGAATTTCTTCTTTCATTTCTTCCTCTGCAGGAAATGCCCATAGATCCATGAAAATCATTTACTGCTACTAGAATGCATCTACCTCCTACCTCCTAAAGTCCCATGTCTCCAATATTAATGTGAATAATTAGATTATCAAAATCAGATTGTTATTTATATTATAAAATATTTGGAGCTACGAAATTTTATACCATGTGGACAGAATAGCATGGCATGATATCCTGATGAAATTAATGGTTAATGTATTACTTTAAGGCAGGCCAATTGTTTCCGTCACTAAAATAATGAGGGAAAGGGGAAAAAAAAAGCAAAGCTTTCACATCCCAAGGAACAACATTGTCAGACAGAAGGGTTTGAACGATTGTGTGCAATAGTGGCAGTTGTGGCCTTGATAATCATTATTACCAATGAGGGCCCAAATCATATATCATTTTATTATCCATGCAATTTCTGTCTGATCCCTATTTTTTTTTTTTTACACGAGATTGAAGGGATTCTTGCAACTTTGTTTGAGATACAACTTTGCTCTTTGCTTTCATGCAATATTATTTTCTTCAAAAATTGCATTTGCTTATTTTGGCTCTTGTGCTAGAAGAAAGAGGGAATGGTAAAAATAGACCATATGGTTTCATCAAATGCTTGGCTCTTCAGCACAGTTATATGCTCCTACCTATAATGTTGTACGAGATTTTAATCAAATGAATGGTGGATGCAGGCGTTTAAGATCGCAGTCATGCCCCTTCTGCCGTGATAGCCTCAAGAGAGTAAACTCAGGTGATTTATGGGTATTTACCGATAGCAGTGATATTGTTGACATTGCGACAATGTCAAGAGAGAATATGAGACGCCTTTTCATGTATGTGGATAAGTTGCCTCTAGTTATCCCAGATTCTGTTTTAGATGCCTACGATTCTCATGTGAAGTGACCTGTTCGGCAGTCTTATGGCTCCTTGTTATAGACCACCCAATTCTTTGAGCCAGTGCTTGTTAGCTGATTGATTTATCCAAAGGATAGTATTTTAATTCCTGCTTTAAAGCTGGTGCTACTTTTTAAGCGGCTGTTGAGCTTGAGGATCTGTTCGAGAAGAGATCTGTAAATTGTGTTCAGGCTGCTGTAAATATTTGTACAGTTGTAAGTTGGTCTTTGTCCAGAACCCAACAGTATCATGTAAACAGACAGCTTACTGTAAAAACTTGACTCATGGATTAATGTGTTGTGGGTTCCTGTATCAGAATTTTATCCATGTATTGAAGCCATGCTGGTACCAGGGAATAGTTAGGGACTGCATATATGGAAGGAAGGGGTGAGGTGGTAGGTTTCATCAGCAATATGATTTCTCAATATGAAAGGGTGACTGTTAATGGTGACAGCTTTTTGCAACTTGTTATTCATTTCTAGAACTACAGTGCTCCAGATTTGATCAGTCTTGGCAGCACATTATAGACCTTGCTGTTGGAGGTTCGCTCATATATGATTTCTCAATATGAAAGGGTGACTGTTAATGGCGACAGCTTTTTGCCACTTGTTATTAATTTCTAGAACTACAGTGCTCCAGATTTGATAAGCCTTGGCAGCAGAGTATGGACCTTGCTGTAATTTATAAGGTACTGTGGTACTTGGATTGTGGATTGTGTTCTTTCCTACCCCCCTCATTCATATTTAATCTATGAGATATATAGATGTCTATCAGTCAGGTGAGCGGGCATATCTTGTGGATTTGTGAATAATGCATGCAAATAATCATAGCTGCTTGTCCCTGTAGTCGAGATGAACGTTTGATGAAGGAGGCGCATCTGTGAGCGAGCAGTGGCATGGACATGGTGTATGCAATGTAGGGTATAATTTCTTTAGGAACAAATATTCTTCTATCCATACATAATAAAAACCAATTGCAATTGGAGAGGTGGTTTGTTACTTCAAAAAAAAAAAGAAAAAAAAAAGAAAAAAAAAGAGGAAGTGGTTTGGGGTCCTCCATGTGTGAGCTTTTTCTTCAGTCATTTTGTTAAAAACCCCCTATCTGTTAAATGACTGTCTATCCGTGGGGTGTTTTATGAGGGAAAAAGAAAAAAAAAATATTTTAGTTGCATTTTAAGGGTTACAATATCGGAAAGGTGAATAGCCATCTGCCAAGGTCAAGTGGGGAGCAAGGTAAAATACTTTGACCATAACGGCTTGTCAGCCGAGAGCTTCACAAAGGCACCTTCACATGCTTTAGCCTCCTCAACAGGTAAAATACTATAAGAGACTTTTGGCTGAAAAAGGAGGGCTTATTCGGAGTGCTTTGAAAAATGTTATCTTTTGGTTTTTATTTGGATGCATCCGTATCTATTATTAGTTGATACATCCGTTCTAACAAAAAAAACAAAAACAAAACAAACAAAACAGGTAAAGTACTTTATGTATAAAAAAAAAACAAGTAAAATATATTAGAGCACCAACTAATGCACATCAAAGTTTTTTCTAGCCCATAAAACCTTGGCTTGGCAACTCAATATTCATCATCCTCCTCCCGATATCCTATCTTATACCATATATTGTAAAGGGAATACGCACGAATGAAACGGTATCACTCGTTGAACAATCCATACACATCAATTTCTCGTGCCCCAGAAGATGGCTCGCACTTCGTTTTTCCTTCCCTTGCCCCCCACCACAAAAAATAAATAAATAAATAAATAAATAAATAATAATAATAAATAAACTAAGGAAGAAAAAAAAAAGAAGAAAGAGAGAGAGAGAGAGACGTTATATCCGGTGTTCGGTGGCGCGAAACGAGGGTCGGACCCCACGGGACCCTCAACCGTACATGAAGCTTTCCATTTCTGGGCGTTCTCCTCGTCCACCGCTGCTGCTTGAACCGCGGCTTCGGCCGGCATTCTATAAATGCTTTCGAATCTTCACCCTTTTCTTTTCCCTAGAAATCCAACCCCTCTTCCCGTTTTCGTCGTGGTCTCTCTCTCTCTCTTTCGCACGGCGATTGGGTCTCAGAGAGAGACGGAGATGGGTGGAGGAGGGGAGAAGAGAGGCGACGGGGAGGAGGGGGTGATGGCGACGGACTTCTTCTGGTCATACACCGACGAGCCGCACGCCTCCCGGAGGAAGCAAATCCTCGCGGAGTACCCCCAGATCAGAGAGCTCTTCGGCCCCGATCCCTGGGCTTTCCTCAAGGTATAAATAAGACCCTTCTAACGCCACTCTCTCTCTCTCTCATTCCGCTTGCATTGCTGATTTAATCGTCAAGATCTCCTCTTTCGCACAAGGTTTTGGTGTTCTGGTTCGTTTTGGGTGGGGCGCTTCTTTGTTTTCCTTGGTTTGGCTTTGTACAGTGAGAAAGATTTGATCTTGGTGAACTTTTGGCCGACTCTTGTTCCATTTGATTATGGTGTCTAGCCACATTAATTCGTCCGATTCTGACGTTTCGTTTCTATACCAGTGTGAAACCATTCTTTTAGAATTTTTTTGCCAGGTAATTGATTTTAAGCGTTTCTTCTCGTGGATTTTATTAGTGTTCAGTTTAATATTGCTTAACTAATGTTAGATCCAATGCTTAAAATCTAGGAAAGGTCTGTCTTGTCCCAACCTATTTAATATATTGTTATTAATCAGGGTTTGATTGATCCAATTACAGCTTCCCTACATATATATCTGCAAGAGATCTCATCAGTGGTAGGCTATTTTAGGACTCCATGGTTCATTTCAATCAATATCCTTGGAGCCCTGATACATATTTTGCATCTATTGATATGCAATATCCGAAAAAAGCTACCCACAAAGTGGGTCATGTAACTATGTCACAGCTGCGATGCTGAGGAATACTAGAAACATGATTCCGTTTCAATGCATATCTGTGCCTGAGTTTAATAGTTTTCAGACTCTGAAACATTGTAGGTTTTGCAGTTCCTTGTTTGCAATCATTCTTAAGACGCAGTCCAAAAATGTTAGTTATCTATTTGATCAGTTATGGTGCTGCTTTTTCTCATAACACCTGATTGTTTGCATTTAAACTTCAGTGCATTTGCTCGGTTACAAGATTCCATAGTTCCCTTATGATCTGAACATGGATAATCAGGTAGGTGGCAGTCCCCTTTTTCACTTTAGGGCTCGTTTGGTTCGCGGGAAAAGAAAGGAGGAAAGTGTGGTCAATGAAAAAGTAATGAGATGCCTCTTGTTTGGTTGGAGTTTTCAAAGGAGAAAGATGGAAAAGTTATATTCCCATGGGAATATGATTTTCACATTTCATGGGAAATGAGGTGGAAATTACTCTATCTTTATTTTTTTCCAAAAAGGGCCTCCAGCATTAAAGAGGCATTAAAGACCTAATTTTTATTACGGGTATAATAGGAATTACACATAACTTTCCTAAGAAAGTGGATAATCAACCAAACATAAGCACTCTGGAAATCTGTCATTTTTCCATGTTTAACCAAACATGCCAAAAGTACATTTTTATGCATTCTCTTCCTAAGAATCTTTTTTCCAAGAATCATATTTCTAGGAGGGAAAATGCTTCCCGCGAACCAAACGAGCCCTTAGTATATACCACTTACCTTGCACCACTTTTTTTTTATTATGAGCAAATAACAACTGATGCTGTACTGTGATCATAAATGTCCCATCTCGGTTTCCTCATAGTTTTTGGATGGATTTGAATAAAGGATTAGTTGTGTTCTTTGTCGCACTCTACGATAGTTGAAAGATTATTTCATGCTCCAGTTTGTCTTCTTGCCCAGTTCTAATTCACTGTTCTTATCCTTTGTTTCTGGCACAGATTACTGCAGTCGTTTCTCTTCAGCTAGGTACTGCAACTTACCTCCACAGCTCCAGCTGGCTGAAGATTTTAACAGTTGCATACTTCTTTGGCTCGTTCCTCAACCACAACCTCTTTTTAGCCATCCATGAGCTCAGCCACAACCTTGCCTTCTCAACTCCAGCCTACAACCGCTGGCTAGGAATCTTTGCCAATCTCCCCATTGGTGTCCCTATGTCCATTACCTTCCAAAAGTATCACTTGGAACACCACCGCTTCCAAGGTGTCGACGGCATTGACATGGACATTCCCAGTTATGTAGAGGCTCATGCTGTCACCAACATTGTCACCAAATCCCTATGGATCATCTTCCAGCTCTTCTTCTATGCTCTGAGGCCACTCTTTCTCAAGCCCAAACGCTCTTGTCTGTGGGAATTTATCAATTTAGTAACCCAGCTAGCTCTTGATGGCTCGCTGGTGTATCTCTGGGGTTGGAGATCTCTTGCTTATCTTATACTTTCAACATTTGTCGGCGGCGGCTTGCATCCGATGGCAGGGCACTTCATCTCCGAGCACTATGTTTTCAATCCAGACCAAGAGACCTACTCATACTATGGCCCCTTAAATCTGATGACATGGAGCGTGGGATACCACAATGAGCACCATGATTTCCCAAGAATACCAGGGAGCAGGCTCTACAAGTTGAAGGAAATGGCACCGGAGTACTACAAGAACCTCAAGTCTTACAGATCATGGAGCCAGGTGATTTACATGTATATTATGGATCAGACCATCGGACCTTTCAGCCGGATGAAGAGGAAGCAATCCAAGAACAATGGGGATGTCAAGAAAGGTAATTAGAAACTGCTGCATTAATTTTGTTGACAGTTGCCATACCTTTCTGTATGATATGATACAAACTAGGATGGCAAGTGGAGATTCCTTTTAGCCTATGATCTGCGAGGAAGTTACCAATGAATTTCTTTAACTTAAATGCAATTTTTTGAGTAGGCCTCATCTAGGCTTCATTTGGAGAAGTGAATGATGTTCCTTTTTTTTTTTTTTTGTTCTCATTTGAAACGTGGATCACAAATTTTCTATCTCAAACAAAGATATTAGAGTTACAACAATCCACAAAGATATTAGAGATCGCATGGGGCATGCCCAAGTATTGCCATCAGAGAATTGACTGCTGCATCTCTGAACTCACTCCATGTAAATTTACACCTCTTCAACATGGGGATTTTCAGTCAGGTTACAATCTTAAATTCTGCTTGCAAAGAATTATTTCGACAGGTGCTGGTTGGTGAAACAGGTGTATGAATACAAACATGAACATCCACAAGCTTTTTAGTTGTCATGGAATCGGTGGGATTCACAAAAACAAATTATTCTGAACACAAAAAAGAAATACAAAAATATCCTTCAACATAAAGTTCCATGATAACAGTGACATAAATTGGTCGCTGAGCGTTTCCATCAGCCCCTCCCCATGATTGCTGCCCCGGAGGCATTGCTACATTATGGAAGTCAGAGGATGATGGTTAATGAAAGCATGTCTGCTGAAATGCAAGCTGCAAAGGCTGCTGTCATGCCTAACCGCATTACCGCACGTAGAACTCCTGCTACAACAATTGATAGCTTGCACAAATTACCTTTGGAAGTCAGAAGTCAGACAAGGCCGATGCCCATCTTGCTGTATCATTGTGATATAGCTTCATACAACTACTACTGTGTAAGAATGATGTGAATAAACATTTGTGCAGATACTACAGCACTTCCAATGCCATTTACAGTACCTATTTTTCACCTACATGTTATAATCTCTGAGTACAATACCACAGCATCAGCCCCCCTCTGGACATAATTAAATGTTGCCATAAACTATAATGAAATTATAGTTTCCAGAAAGGAGGTATTTTGGTTAGATCTTTCACCTGCTAACCTGCATGATAAATGTGGAAAAAGAAAATCATATAAGAGATGCAAAGAAGTTCAAGAAATTAGGAGAGCAGACAACCACAAATTCCAAACAACATTCACCTTCTGGTGCATTCTGACTTTCCAAGAATCATTATTTGATAAATTAGGTTCAACAGTGTATGACGTGTGGTGAACCTGGTTTCTCAGGAGCGGTAATCTTGCATGTACAATATCATCATCACTATCATCGTAACTTCCATAGTCTGGCCCAAGAACCCTAAGCACAATGGCCAGGAAGATGGACAATGCCTAGAAATTTAAAGCAAAACACTTCGTGTTAGCAAAATGGAAGCAAGCAATTCCAGTCTAGACCAACTTCGTGTGAAAAAAGGTAAAAGATGTGAATTTCACAAAAATAGACGGTGAGTTGGTTTTCATTTTCATTTGTCGGGGTTTTAGGGAACAGCAAAAAAAAAAAGGAAACAAAGAATATACAGACAAAGTTGAGACACCCACACAAGATTGCATGGAACAGGAAGCTCAGCCAAACCATAGAAAAAAAGTATGACGAGGTCATAACATTTGTGAAGCCCTAAACCATTACAAGGAGGAGGCAAAAACAAGCTTGAAGCACTAAACTGCAAACTGACTATATAGCAGTCCCAAGGTCGATGATGGCCCATGCATAACATCATAGCAATCCCACAGTCATGATGCCCACAAGAAGTTTAGATGGGAACATGGGTGGATAGGATGTTAGGGTCCACCCTCGTAAAGGGTTACTCACGAGGAATATCAGCATATTAGGGAAAACGATAAATTCAAGAAAGCACACGGTCTAGAAGATTGCTGCTGCTGTAAAGGAACATGAGAAAAACTGGTATAGGAAGTACTAAGTGGCATAATAAAAACTATTAATGGGCTCTGCACAAATATATCAACTGATTGTGGCTGATTAAAGAATTATATCACACTGTCCACAAAAGAAACAAGGAAAAATTTCTCATCATAACTTGAGAACCATAACAGGATAATAACTGCTATCATCTTCAGAAAATAGAACTAGCAACAATCTACTGAAGCTTCAGCTATGAAAGTCCTCATACAGTGGCATTTATATGTTGTACTACAATTATATTTGCCATGTAGACATGCATTATCTAAATGAAATACTTGCCTGTGCAGCCACAACCAACAATCCTATCCATTTGCACATCTCAAAATTTGATCTCACAAAATCCTTAAGCTCATCAAATTTCCCTGTTGGATCCTCTGGGAAATCCTGATGCAGGATCAAAGCAAATTGAAACAACGATGAATAACATAGAGCATACCTAAAGGGGAAGAAAGCTGAAAATAAAACAGTCAAGGAGATCCATACCTCTTCCCAGTTTCTGTTCAGAAATATATCTGCAGTAATTGCCGCCTCCAGCATAACAAGCAAAAACACAAACACCATGTACTACACACCCGTATAAGGTAAACAAGATACACCTCTTATGTTCATAAGAATCATGCTCATGGAAATGAAAACGGCGATTATAATGAAATTTTCATAAAATGTTGTACCAAGAAAACGGATATAATACTATTGCTAGGTTGAAGAAACTGGGGGAGTAAAAGGACTTTATTTCTGCTATTTTTGGAATTAAGGTCATGTTCAGGTGTGCTGGGCATTATGCACATGTGATGTGAGAGTAATGCACATTATACTAGTAAAAGCTGCACCTATGTTCAGGGGATTGGTAATGTTTAGGGTATGATCATAGAGTAGATGTGGATATAATGAGAGTCTGTTTCCTAACAACATTGATTAAGTGCTCTATTGAAAGCTTATTTTGTCTCAAATTAAGCTCCCATTACGAGATTCCCTTCTTGTTTCTTCATGGGAATGAGCTGAGCTGTGGGATGGCAACTATTTTTCAATGACTTAACTCATTCTGATTCCACCCTTTTCAATCCTATCCAGTTAGAGTTATCATAATTCAGTATGACCCTAACAGATGTAGAAAATGGAAATAATTCAATGGACTTCCTTTAAAATGTGAGAAACAAAACCTGGTACAAATCTGGGAACAATTCAAAGAGACTTCATCTGGTGAGGACAGGATGAAAAAAATAACCTATTGCTCCATAAATGGGCAAGACAGCTAAAAAATTGTTGTGCTGACAACAGTCTAATAAAAATGTCAAAATTCTACTGCATCTGAGAACTGATGCTCTGCTATATAAATCCATAGCACACGGGAATAGGTTTCAAAGGTAAGAGAAGATCATAGATAAATTTATAAGGTCTCCAAATATGTTAACTATTTATGAACATCTTCATGCTGGAAGAGGAAGTCCAATACAAGGTTTTGAAACAGGAAGTGCTCAGTAGGACATAAAGCACTCACAGGGGCCTTCGTAAAACTCTTAAGGATGGGAAAACATTAACAGGTAAAAATGTGCAAGCAGCAAATGTAGAAAAGAGCTATAGCTATGGTATTGGCTTCAATAGTCAAAAGCAAAGCCAGAGAACATCTACAGCTACTCACCATTCTTGTAGAGTTTGTGTCTTTCCATCAATTGGCATGTATTAACTATGTGAATTTTAAAATATTCAGACTCCTTTCCATCAAAAATTTCTTCAATTACCATAGCAATGGGGAGACGAGGAGTATCTTTTCTTGCATATAGAGCTGGCACACTCCAATTAGGCATGTGCATGGATTAATAAAAGATAACATGATTCCACATGGAAACTTTTGTATGGATTATTGGTGTGATGTCTAGGATAAGGATGTTGATGTTAAAATTATGGGGAATCCTGTGAGAAATCCAAGACCAGCTGTACATGCAGGAGCGGTGAGTAACAACTTTCGGGAGGTTTAATTTAAGATTTTCAAATGCATTGAATTAACACTTCAGATGAAGTGGAAGATGAAATGATAGCCATGCCAGAAATGCATCAACTGGTGATAGGAAGGAATAGTACAAGAGACTGAATTAAACCTTTGCAGAAGGATACACATGAGAGGCAATGACTATTAGCAGTTTCAGCAGCAATATGGCCTGAGCAAGTTATCAAGCATAAGAAGATTCCTAGGCCAAGAAATATGTAAACAAACCTGCATGTCAAAAATAACTGACTCAGAAAGATCACAATTGCATCAAAAACAGTAATTTATAATATGAATAGAAGAATGTATATTCTAATAATAGACAAATCACTGTTTAAAATTTTCAAATTAGCGATCTGAAGGATGTGCAGCTTTATAAGACTAATATTCTTAGTTATTTTTTGAAATAAAAAATATGGGCAATACCACCTGAAACAGGCATTCGATGAATCAGGATGCACACATCCACACTTCAAACAAAAGACAATATCCAGACATCATGCTCGCATACAGCAAAGGAAAGCAATATATTTACAAGTGCGTGGATTAGTGATATCAAAATACCTAATAAGTACCTATTACTCCAAAAATATTACATTTCAAAAAGAAGATATATGGTAATGAATATCTATTAATAACATGCAAAACTAATTAAGGCAATGCCTTTGGGCTCGCATGAACATATAATGCACTGATGGAGGATGCAGTTGCCATGAGAAATGGAACATGATATGATCTCAGGATGAAGGACACCATTAAAAGTCAACGATTTAAGTTGGTCGTACTCCACTCCTAAGATCATAACAGTACCATCCTTATGAAACCAAATCATCAATAGGGTCACTAAGACAATACCTCCCCTCTTTTAGAGAGGCCATACAAAGGATAACTTACAACTAAAAACAGGAGGAAATCAAAGATCCCAGCAAGGATGAATTACCCAGACTTCCAAGTTATTAAATATAAAAGTAAACTAAATAATAATTACTCTAAAACAAAAAGGACTCATCTCCTCCATCCAACCCTACATACCATATCCAGCCCAAAAAAGCATATCCTGAAGTATAATCACCTAAAAAGTGGTAAAATATACGAAACATTTAAGGGGTAAACGCCAAGATTACCCCTTTCAATCAACGAAGGGAGGGAAAAAAACTCAAATCGCTAGAAGGAATTTAAAGACGAATTTTTTTCAGCAAGAAAGAAACAGCAAGGGAGGAGATGCCACACAAACCATGGAGGGGTGGAAACTAAGCCACCGCTTTGCTTGTACCAAACCCGCATCATCCAGAGGGAGTAAAGAATCATTCCCATCCCCGCCAACCCAATCACCGAATTCACGAGCTTCAGCACCGACTGCAGGCAACTCCTCAACATCCTTACCATCCAATCCCGCCTCCCTATAATCTCTCTCAAATTTGAAGAGACTGCAACAAATAGAAGACACCGCCCGGATCGCAAAAATCCTATTTTTAACCCCAAAAATGGTTTTTTTGGGGTGGATTTCCTTCGGATTGTTGAGGAGAGAGGAGAGGCGTTTGAGAGAAGGGGATGAGTTCTCCGATCATTACATGACTAACGAGTTTCTCCACGATTTTTATGAAGGTTGTGGTCAATTTCAGGCCAAAAATTCCACGATATTTATGAAGGCTGTGGTCAATTTCAGGCCAAAAAATGGGAGTTTTTACGCTGGGAAAAAAGGGGGCGGGCTTTGGATTCTATGATGGCGGACTCGCGACCACCGCTCGCGGACTGGGGTTTTGTCCGCGTGCCGGTTCGTCGGTCCGGACTTTGATATCCGTGCGCGATTTTGGAACCTGAAGGATGGTACGACACGAAGCTCAAAACTCACTGTGCATGAAAGCCGGCTCCAAGTCTGAACCTGACTTAGAAAATGTAGTTATTTGGCAGTTGACGCTGGTTAATTGCAAAAGTATTTTCTATCCTTGAATTCCTCCACCATACATCCTCCAAAACTTAAGAAATTTGGTATGGATGATGGAGAAATAATGCGTACGCCAGAGTCTTACTCACATAGCATGATTTGGCTGTTACTTGATAAATTATAATGATCCACTTTGAGATGGAATTACTTGGATTCGCTATATGGAGCATGATAGTGTTAATCTAGTTGACATGATAAAAAAATACAAGGTACAATAATTCTCAAGAGCCTCTATTATTTATTTTTGAATAAAAATATAATTTTACTTGTTGATATGTCAAGGGCTTATCCGCCGTCAAGAGCCTTCGTGCTGCATTGGACATCAATTTAAAGTTAGATATGCATTACATATCTCATAATAACTTTTTAGAATATTCAAAAGAACAATAAATTATAAATTTTCATAGATTGGTAAAAAAAGGAAGCTGATTGTACAAAAGCTAAAAAAACATGCTCACCTTGATAATAATTTAAGATTTTTGATATGACATGCAAGGCTATCAAGAGCAATACTTTTATTCAAATACCTAAAAACAAAAAAAAGTCTAACCAATTTTCAAAGTCAATAAAAAATGGTTGGAAGATATCAGTGGCTTTCTAAAAGAAACCGTTTTGCAGTATAGCAAGAGAAAGAAAAAAATGATGATACCTCTATCATTGTCAAGTTATGCATATTGAAGTAGAAGTTTTTATGTTGTCATCTAACATCTCCAAAAATCTTGATTTCAATTTTATTTTTATTGTATATAAATGAAGTTGTAATTAGATAAGAAAATAGGTGGATGCATGTAATTTCTCTAATAATTTATATGAATTTTTATCCAATCTGATCCCCCCTCCCTTTTTTTATCATCTATTCAATGCTCAGCTCAACCTAAGGTCTTGAAAGGTTTACTTTGTAGCAATAAATATGAATATATATTATGTATATCTACTTTTCTTGTATGCTAGTTATAGTGCACACGTATATAGATAGATTTTCTTGGTTGTTAAAAAAATTATGTTCAAACTCTCAGCTCTAAAAAAACATCAGAATAATTGATATATAATTTTTTATTTAAAGTATATTATACCGCTTATTTTCAGTATACCTTCTTCTTCGTGGAAAGTTTTAGAACCAACATGTACTAAGATACTTCTTCCAGAAATGTTTGAGATTATTTTTATATAAAATTTCTAGCATGTTTTAAATATTTAATTAGAATTCTTATGAAATATTTTGAATTTTAGTAATCCGGTTAGGAATTTTGAAATTGAAAATGAATAAATTAAGTTATTTTTTATATAATTTATTTAAAGTTCATCTTTGATAGGAATTTTGTATGCGTATCTAGATCCGGCGTCAATGACACGAAACAAAGCAGACGCTATCGGTTTAAAGCGCCGTCCCAAGCCAGACGGACGGCTGATATTTGATCCCGCATACAAGCTTCTATGCACCCGTTCTTTTGTTTAAGAGGAAACGGTTCCCTTCCGTCAGTCGCATAATCCTGGGGGAACGGTCGCTTGATGCGCCCCGAGCCCAATTGCCCTCCGCGAAGTAGGGAGGGAGACAAGAAGAGAAATCGAGGAAGACGAGAGCCCAAAACCTAGAACCTAATCTTTCACGATCGATCGAAGAAGGCGAAGATGCCGGAGGTGCGGATCGTGGCGAAGAATTTTATGGATATGGTGGCGGCGCTGCCGGCCATGAAGCTCGACAAGCTCTACAGCAGCACCTTCATCTGCGAAGCCGTCCTCAGGTCATCCCCTCTTCCTCTGCTTTCTTCTTGCTTGGATTCTCGTTCCTCTGTCAAAAGTGGATCTTGAAGGGTTCTCGGAGCAAGAGCCGCTACTTTCCTGGTTCGCTTCACTGAAATCGCCCTTTTCGAGGTCCTGGAGCATCCCGGTTTTATAAAAAAGAACCTAGCGGTTCGTGTGTGGTTAATTATGTAGTCATAAGGAACGAGGGATTTGATAGCAAGGATATCGGTGTGTCAGGAGATTCTTGATCCAGAAGATTTTCTTCGAAACTAGGGTTATAGGGATATGTTGATCGGGTTATTTTTGGGATTATTTATTATATAACATGCTTGTGTGTGTGTGGAGAAAGTTACCAAGAGTTGGGGGCGTGAGCGTGATGCCACATGAGGCATGCTCGGCTGCTTCACTACATGTCTCGACGAGTTTCTCAGGAAGTTTTTCTATTTATCCATTTAAATACTTGTGCGCATTTGGTTGTCATGATAAATGCTATAACTGCTCCCATAAAGATAGGAAGGAATGGTGGTTGAGGTGTCGAAATTTCTACAACGAGGCAATTCCCTATCAAAAGTGTATTTACAAAGCATTAGTAGTTAAAGCAAACATGCTTGGACATTTGATATGCTTCCTTCACAAAAAACATCATCATTATGCTTTTAAGAGTGTAATCGTTTATTCACCCAAAAAAGAAGAAGAGTGCAATCGTTTGTTTTCTTGGATTCATAAAATAGGTTGATTCTGTAAGTTCTTCACAATTAGGTGTTTGGGAGCACATATGTCAAGTAATTCGTGAAATTTACGGTATAGCGTCTTACTCATAAGAGGCGACTTTAGCCAATGAGGTTCGGAAGTCATTTCCAGGAAGTTGGAAGCAGCCATGGCTGATGAGGTGCAACTCAATAAAATACAAGTCTTGGTTTACTTTCTCAAAGTATCTTCCTTGTAAAAGGGATAACATCTTTATATGCATGGAATGTCTTTTTGTCAATGATGAATATTTAACTTCTTAATCCAAATTTGGATTTTTATTTAAACCTAAGTTGCATTTTTTTTCTTTCCCTCCTTCTGGGACCTGTCATTTTCTTCATCTTCTGGTGTTCAATTCAGAGCTTCTTATTTTGGCATGGATATATGCAGTTAGTTAGATGCATGATATATTATATTTTCATGAAAGGGCCAACGGCTGTAGGATTTATTAAAAGTTTTTGCTTAATTCCTCATTTTTAGGTGAACATCAAACTGAGTCTGATGTTCTTTTGTGCCAAGGTCTTTGCCTCCTCTGGCTAAGAAGTATGTTTTGCAAATGCTATTCGTTGATTCCCCAGTAACAGCCAAGTCAATGGAAGAATGGCTCCTTGCTGATGGATATTCCAAGCACAAAGTGGCGATTGATCGGTTACTTCAGCTGAGAATCTTCCTTGAAGTCAATGATAGGTACAGTACATCTAATTTCTATATTTGAATGTTACTCCAGATCCTCAAGTTGCCACTATTTCTAAGGGCAAGATGTACCATCATTATGATTTGTGGCTATGCAATTCTTGTAGAAAAAATTGCTACTATGTGTACTTAATACTTTATTTGCATGCACAAGTATTCAATCTATGTAAGCAATTTTGCAATCTGTATTGAACGCCCGAAACTTTACTATGCAGAGCGAAATACTTGTTGTTACTCAGATATTGTACACAGGGCATCATTTCTGCTCTAGAGTCCCACAATGATTCCTGCTCTTGCTTTCTAATGGAAATATTTCATTCTTTTGCCTCTGTTGTATTTAATTGTAATTTTATCAAGACTATGTGTCATGCAATGTGATATTGATTTTGAGATAGAAAAGGTTCCTGGAACTGCCAAAAGAATAATAATGTCAGGCATCGGCACTCGGCATCAACTTACCATTTGAAGGAAGAGGGTTTGATAGATCAACTATAAATATGCATATACATATGTTTCTTGCCAAGGCATTTTTCCCCCTTTTCTAAACAATAAAAACTGGTGTATGTTACATGCAAACAAATTAAAGTGTTCTTTCTTTATCTCTTCTCTTGTATTCTTTCCGGGTGCATATTAGCTTTTGGTTTCTTGGTTGTGGAGAATCCTTAAATATTGAAATGAATCCAAGTGTCAATACATTTTCACCTATAAAACTAGCCATGTAATTTTGTGCAACATATATATTCTCGCTTCTGCACCTGAATTTGCTCACTCTTCCTTTGCATTTGGCATAGGGTAATAATTATTTTTTTCTTCTAATTCTATATCAATGTATTGACAGAAAAAAGGAGACTAGTTACAAGATGAACACGAAGTTCCAGAGTAATATGCAAAAATATTTGGTGTTTGGGTAAGTTATTGTGGATGTTGCATTTTTTTTTAATAGCAAGCTTGATTTTTGTAAATAGTTTCAATGCTGAAGACTTGTATATTGAACATTTTGTAGCTGACTAGTTTTTGCTTGTTAATAAAATATGTATATTTGAATGTTTGTTAATATTGTCTTGCACTCAAAATATATAATGCACTCATCTGTTTTTTGACAATTGAAGCATGAGAATCAGCGTCAAATGTTTGTATTCTATATCCAATAGTTAGCATTTGAAGTGACCTTTATACAGGTACATTGAATCTTTATTAAAAAGCTCAATAGTTTCAAGCAGCAACTTTTCTTAATCCCCCCCCCCAACCCAAAAAAAAAAAGAAAAAAGAAAAGCAGCAACTTTGCATAAATTTCATCTATGTGAATTGCTGAAAATGTTCATGCACCCAAATTGTCTTTTGCAATGGGAAGGGCGCCATTGACACATGTTTGTTATGGCTTTCGTGCCTGTTCTTATTTTCATCTATCCTGGTCACAATGAACTGTTGCTGTCTGTTTTCATGTTACATATTTCTTGCACATCATAAAATTCAGATTGACGATGATCCGTACATGAACAGCATAGATTTTTTATTCTCTCTTTATCTTAAAATTTCATGGTAATATAAGGTTTACATCTTATACTTTTAAGATCAAAGTAGAGGTTGAGATAATTAAGCAAGAAGTGGACTACAAGAATGGTATGTTGATGAGTTCCTCCAGATTCACTTTGAAACACCTTCAGGTGGAGGTGCTTCCTATTTCGAAATAGGAGCTCTGAGAGGAACCAGTATCCAAACAGAGGGTCAGTATTTTGATGGAAAACCAGCTTCTTTTTTTTATGCCATTTCATTTGTAAGACTCAAGAGTTCTTCTATCCTGTGACACCTATTGCTTCTTCATTGGTGAGAAAAAATCTATGCCTTTACAAAGAAAGGAGGGGTATTGAAATATATTTAATAATGTGGCAGTAGCTTAGGTTGTATGGTTACAGGGTGCTAACTTCCTGTGCTTATGCATAAGCAATAGTTGTTGACGTGTACGGACAAATGCAGATGTATGATGGTGCTGTCTCTAACAAATTCATGCTTCTATTTTGTCAGAAATAATGACTTTTTTGTAGTCCTTTATTCATGTATCTAATACCCTTGCTAAATAGTAGCATCATAATATATAGGGTCTTTAATAAGATTGTCATATGTATTCTGGCAATACCAATCTAAGCTTACATACTCTGTAAATCATAATCTTCAATATGATAAACCTGTTATTTTAATTTGTATGTTTATAATTGCAGTGGAACTTTACCGAGAGAGCCGATGCCCTTAAGTGTCACTGTGAGATTGCCAACATTGGAGGATTTAGAGGTCTACGCTCTAGAACAATGGGAGGTTGCTACTCTGGCACTAGGTTTTCTTAAATTGTTCTTTACCATGTATGTCTAATGGCAGTGTTTTGTATTGTTTGTCTTGCTTTACCTATACCAATTTATGGATTGATGAAATTTATTTTCTGCTTCTAAAAATTCTGGGAGTTGCTTACAGTTTTTTTTTTTTTGGATTGATCTTGCGCCAATTGCAGTGCTTCTTGTTGCAACTTATAAACTCAGCTCAAGCGGAAAGATCAACAAGCTTCAGTTCATCTATAATGAGAGTTTTCCAGCGAGGACTTTTGAGTGCAAGGTCCTTAATCTTTGAAATCTCCCTTTTCTGATGCAGCATGTGCTCTGCAACATCTACAAGTATGCATACATCTACAGGTGAATGGAATACTTGCAAGTGCTGATGTAACATATCTGCAGGGAAAATGGAGCTCCAAAGCTAACAGAGAATGGCTTCCAGTTCCTTGTATGTGTTGCTCTAAACTTTATTGGCATATTAGCATTTTACATTTTTTAGCTCCTCCTAATCTCTTCTTAAACAGCTGATGGATACAAATGCCCAACTTTGGTACATAATAAGAGAATATATCTCTTCCTCTGAGGTATCAATTACATCTTATGTATCTTTTTTATTTCCAGAAAACTCATTCATTTATTTATTTATCTCATAAAGTTTTCCTTCAAAAGTTTTCTTTTATCATGGTATAGGATCGTGGAGTGGATCCGACGGATTTAATATCCTTTCTCCTTGAGCTTAGTTTTCATACCCTTGGAGAGGTATCAGATGAGTTTTCCTTAATTCTCAAACTATTTTCTAAAAAAAGAATTAGTTATATTGTTCATTATAAACAACTTAATAACATAATGGCACATTTTCTTGGTAATTTTTTTCCTGCTAGTTCATTGAATATCAATGAGCATCTATAATCTTTAATTTTTTTTGTAAGAATAATGAATTTTCACACTGTATAAATAAATCAAATATTGCTTATGCGCAAAATTAAAAAAAATTCAAGTTAGGCATGCTTAAAAAGATGACTTAGTACATATCTGTTGTTTGGGGTTTTCTCATTATCTTCAATTTTGACTTGTTGGTATGTGAGCATAATGAAGAAATGATGTATCACACAGCAACCTGGGCCCACTGAACTCACTCTGCTAAGATATGGCACTTTGATATTAGCTAAGGTGTATCAGCTTTGATGTTTGTAGATGTCCATTCTGAATACCAAATCATTATATTAAAAAAAAGAATATATCCTGCCAATATGGGCTTCGGTGACCATCAAGCTACCAGAAGGGGACAAAAAGAAGAAAAGCACTATGCAGCTGTCCAGACAATTTATTAGCATTTTGAAAAGTTGTCTTCAGTTCATTATAGCTTACACGTATAATCTTTTGTCTTTTTGGTATTACAAGTTCAATTTGATTAGTTAGTAAAGCTAATTTCTGTGATTTTTATAGGCATATAATTTAAATACCCTAACTGATGTTCAAAAACATGCTATCAAAGACCTTGCGGACCTGGGATTAATCAAACTTCAACAGGTGAATACATTATTTGTTCATTTGTTAAATCCTTCAGCTGGTAATAAGTTAACTTTATGAACCACATATTTGAACTCATAAATTTTCTTATATTGCAGGGCAGAAAGGAAAGTTGGTTCATACCTACTAAGTTGGCTACTAATCTTTCAGTGAGCCTATCAGATTCATCATCACGTAAAGAGGTTTCATTTTATGACTTGAATAACATGCATTCTCTATTATTATAGTCTTTGTTTGCTTTTACAGATTCTTGTATGTGCGCTGCTGCCATACCACACTCTTACTTTCTGTTAATAAATTATTACATGTCAAGAATTGTAGTACCATTCTTCTTCTTCCTCGAAAAAAAATTAGAATTGTAGTACCATTTCCCCCCTTTCCACCCCCCAATGTTTCATACCTATCTGTTATTAAGCAATTCTACAGGGTTGTAGCCTTAACCATCAAATCTTGTGCCATTGTATATCTTGTTTGGTTTTATGAAAGCTCATTTATCAGTTGTTCCCATTAACCATTTTTCGTTATTGGAAGCTTTTCTACAATCTCCCTCATAACTTCTATCATGCTAGCTTAGAGTTCATCTTCCCTATCCAAGCCCGTCATCTCAATTTTTTCCGTGTCAATCTTGTTTGCTACATCATGACATGGAATTGAGCATATATTCCAATTATTTGCTCCAGGCATGCATACATGCCACATCAGCAGGAGCTTCTCCACACATAATTACTATATATAGCTAGTGTAGGTTGGTAAGTAGTCTGTCGGCAACATTGTGATTGTTGCATGCCTGACAGAAAGTAAGGTAATTTTGTGGTCCTCATAATCCACGTAATTGTACATATCCAAATGTTTAGAAGTATACCAAGCTTATGGAAATGAATAGATGAGATTGCCTGGGTTGCTGTATTAAAGGGTTATGAAAGATGTGCTTAGAAATGAATAAACTAAGGTGTCGTGTTGCAAAATTAAAGCATAAAAATGGTTCGTAATTGATTGGAATGGTAGGGCGTGTGGAGTAAAGTTTCGAGAAGTTTACAGTTTGCTATAAGTGGTGTAACTAGGTTTTCTTCCAAAGCATCTGTAAATAGGAAGGAAGACCTAATCAAACCTAAAGGGAACTTCTGGATAGCCTTTATCGGGAATAAATGTGAAAAAGATTATGAAGCCAATTTGAAGTAGTTGTCTGAATCTTGTTGGTTATGGTTGTACTTGCTATATCATCTCAAAGTTTAGCAGGTCATGTTATCGATATTTTCAGGTTAGCATATTACATGATTTTATTACATGGACATCTGTCATCTGCAAGATAACCTAGAGCTGGCTGTGATGAGTAGGTCAATTTTGGCTTTGGTTGGAAGGTCTGGATAAGGTATATGGCAAGCAGATGAAGACCCGAATGGAAGTGATAATAAGATTTGGTGGTGGTGGTGGTGTTGACTCAGCTATATAACCCAAAGCAGCACAAATGTTTTTTTTTAGAAGTTGTACGAGCTGTCTTTGCTGTTCCACTCATCCTCTCTTCCATCTACATCTGTCCACACGTGCACCTTTCTATCTGCTTTTGAATGTCACTATCAGAAATACATAGCAGTGCATATGTAGTGGCTATAATTTTGTATGTTATCTGTTCACAGGGTTTTGTAGTAGTGGAGACAAACTTCAGGATGTATGCCTATTCGTCATCCAAATTACATTGTGAGATTCTACGCCTCTTTTCAAGGTACATTGGACTTTGCTTATATTTTTTGGAGGCAACTTTTCAACCAAGGCTGCTATCTTCAAAGTACCTTCTTTTGCATGTACTATGCATTGTGTGCACATAAAACATATCCTCTTACATCATGCCAGTCTTTTTAGCATGTGTACATTTGTGTGTGCACGCACATGTGTATGCCTATCAGTTAATTCTAAGCAAAATTTAGCCAACATTAACTTTGACTTATGTTTTTTGAAGTGGCTAGCCTGTCAGTGTATGTCACTGTTGGGAGCATTGCCAGTTAGGAATTTGAAGACCTTTTTGCCTTTAAAATAGTATATATGAGTAAATTTTTATTGACTGGTGTTGGGGTAATTTTTTTGTGGTGTTAAACTGCAGGATTGAATATCAACTTCCTAACCTGATTGTTGGAGCTATAACAAAAGAAAGTCTCTATAATGCGTTCGAGAATGGCATTACTGCAGAGCAGGCAAGAATTACTGTTATCTGATAACCTTTCTATACCCTTGCAACCAAAGTAATATATGAACTTGTTGCTTAGCCCCTATTCCTCATGACTCAAGGGTTTGCTGATTCCAACTGCATTGCTATGTCCCCTCTATATGGCTGCTATTTTTTCTATATTCCTACCTTTCTAAATTGCTCTTATCCATTATTTATGTTTTAGGTAGTTATGACTCCCTGAAAACCTGAAAACCGAAGAGATAAATAGGGTGACTTTATTGTATTACTTTTTATTACAGATGGTATGAACAAAGATATCCAGTAACTGGGAAAGAGGGAATTAAGTTTATATATGTCTCTTCTTCTTTACCACTTTTCTTTTAACCCGTCTTCTTTCAGATTATTTCTTTCCTTCAGCAGAACGTGCATCCTCGAGTTGCAACGAAGACACCGGTGATTCCAGAGAATGTCACAGATCAGGTGCTTTTTTTGCAGTAAGAAAAAAAGTAAAGATTTTCAGTTAGAAAGTGGGGTTTTCAAATTTGTAGTTAAATCTGTCAATATATTAAACCACATGATTCCTAGGAAATAAGAATTTTGGTTTGGAATTGGCACTTGAATTTTCAAGCTAGAGCAACCAAAATTCATATATTTAACAACGTCTCAAGTTTCCAGGTTGCTTCTTTTATTGTAATAGGCAAACATAGTTGCTTCCCTGAACTGTTCATGTGACAAACTGGAAGATATCATTCTGCAGATTAGACTGTGGGAAACTGATCGAAATAGGGTTGAGATTATTCCTTCACATCTTTATGAAGATTTTCCATCAAAGGTGACAATTTCAGCGTGTTAATTCGTGTATCTTGCATATGTCAAATTGACATGGCCATTTCTTTACCTTGGCTTTTTCTTCATACCTTTGCTGTTACTTAGATATGCTATCTATATGCAGGAGATCTTTGAAGCAGTATGCGACTTTGCAAGGGAGATTGGTGGATTGCTGTGGGAAGATTCAAAGAAGATGAGGTTAATTGTCCGGGGAGAATACCACCAACACATGCGAGATTTTCTCCGTCATCAAAAGTAAAGATGCATTTCCTGCCTTCTGTGAAGGAATTTGTTGAGAAGCCCATCAACAGAACTTTTGGTGGAAAGTAAATTAGTTTATAAGATTGAGAACTGTTGTGCTGACATGTTTAAGAGCAGCTTATGATCATTGTTCAGATCTGTGAATCCATTATCTGTCGAGCAAGGGATGTATTCTTCCTCTATGTTTATTTTCATGTATTATGACAATCTGTATGCATGCATCATGCCATGTCATGATGATTTTTTGTCTACCACTACTCTGAAGAGCTTATGCTCTGATTGCATGTCTGTTGCAAATTATACAAGTTTGCTTGAGGTAGTGCACTTTATTTACAAGTCGAAGGTACTGCTACCAAGCGGAAAGAGTCAATGCTGTGCATCTTCAGAAGTCGTGAAATATACTGCAGATTGTACAATCCATTCTTTGGCTAGTATCTAGGATCAAGGTTTGCAGTCTCGGCGCTGGACCCATATTGGTGCCACACAGTACAGTATTGGTACGGTATGGTACAAAATTTTTTGGCATATTGAGATGTATTGAATATCAGTATTGAATCGATATATTACGATATGTCTTGTACCGTCTAATTTGGACTGATATAGCATATCTTGATTAAAACATTTGGACTTTGTTATCTTTTTTTATTGACCTGTGTAGCAGCCTCTGCTGAGCTTTTCTTCCACAAGAAATTGTTCGATGCGGGTCGCAAGTTTACGCGTGCCCTCTTCGACCCGTGGGTTATTCAATATATGAGTACGTTATTCCAGCGCTATCTCAGTATCAGCTGGATTAGATGGCCGTTCCACCGAACGTGTCCGAGGTGGAGGACATTCGGTCTCTATATTTAATCGATGTTCACGCATTTCGAACTTAGACTGCGCCGGTGGAAAAAAAAAACTCCGTTCTAACTGTGCCATCATCTTGGTAGCTTGGAAAACCTTTTCAACGGTGGATGGAAGAACATCTGGTGCACCTGCGCGTACCCAAAACCAGTCCTATTAGGGATCCCTAATCGAGCTACTAATTATTTAAAAGTTCCTACCTCAGTTTTTTATTGGAAAACCCTTTTTTTTTGGTCAAAACGGCAAATTATATAGCTCTAAAGTGAGTACATCCTGCCAGATCACGATAAAGTAAAGAGTACAGATCTGAAGAAATATCTCCTACAGATGTCCAAAGGAACTCCTCAGAGTGTCGTGCGACGAAGGAGGCGACCCAGTCTGCTGCCCTGTTCGCCTCCCGATATACGTGGGCTACCTGGAAGCCACCGAACTCCTGAGCCAGTCTCCGAATCTCTCTAATGAGGGGATGACCATCCCCATATCTATCCACACCTCGGATCCAATCAACCACCACAGAGGAATCCCCCTCCAGGAGCACCCACTCGGCACCAAGGACTCTCTTCGCAAAAGACAAACCCTCCCATGCAGCTCGAAGCTCAGCCCCAACAACTGAAAGACCCGTCGTGCGCTGACCCCCTGCTGCCACCATCCTACCCCAGGAATCCCTGATCACAAATCCAACCCCTCCAAATCCACCATCCATCAACATGCTCCCATCGAAATTCACTTTGAGATGACCAAGGGGTGGGGGCACCCAAGAGACGAGGGCGAACCTGGGCGCTGTAAAAGCGGGTAAAGTGCCCCAGATGTCCCTAGCCATCTCACTAGTGAATACCGCGGAGGCTGCAATAACCTCCCCATACTGTAATAGAGCTCTATCAACCACCATCCTCGGTGATATCCTCCGACCCTCAAAAATGCCAGCATTCCTGTCCAACCAGATATGGTAAGCCAGATATGCTCTAAGAATACCCTCCTCCCACGATCTGGGGCTCCGCATAGATACTCTCAATAAAGAAATCAAGGCCTGAGCCGACTCCACCGACTGGGGCAAGGGAACCGGCGATCTACTCCAAATCTCTCTCGCCCTCGGGCACTGCACAAGAACATGATCAATAGTCTCCTCCACCTCCGTACACACCATGCACCACTGCGTGATCCGTACTCCTCGCCAAACAAGTACGCTTCTGGAAGGTAGGGATCCCCATGCCACCTTCCAGATGAACAGCGCCACATGCGGGTGAACCCGCATCCTCCAAATCCATCCTCCCTCTATCTGCCGTCCGGACTCCCTCCTAAACAGGGAAAGAAGATCCCTAGCTCGGACCCGCGTCCGTCCCGACGGCCTCCACACTAGCCTATCTGACTCCTCCCGCAGAAAAGTCGGTAAAGCCAGAATCAACTCTGCCAGCTGCTCTCCAAAGGTCTCCCGAACCAGCCCCTCCCTCCACTTACCCCCAGCATGGTCAAATAAGTCACAGACTCTGCATCCATCCAATCTCGCCGAGTCCACCAGAGTCGGCAGAAGACCGATCGGCTGCTCAGTCACCCATCTGTCCGCCAGCACATCGATCGACCGTCCATCCCCAATAGACCATGTAATCTCCGGAAGCACCTGCACAGCTCTGGCACACATCTCCCTCCAGACTGGCGAATGGTGCCGTCCTGCCCGTATCCCCGGAACTAGGGCCCCATATTTGGCCCTCATCAGTAAGGACCACAAACTGTCAGGCTCTAGCATGAATCTAGCTGCATGACGTGCCGCTAAAGCCTCCCGCCTCACCACCAGGGACTGCAATCCCAATCCTCCAGCCCTGGTCGGCTGGCACACCACCTCCCATGCAACCAGGTGTATACCGCCTCTGCCACCACTCCCCCCCAGATGAAGTCCCTAAAGAGCTGCTCAATAGTCCTCAGGACCTCCATAGGGATGAGAGAGTTAGAGAGGAAGTAAGTCGGAATCGCCGAGAGTACTGACCGAACCAAAGTGATCCTCCCCATCATCGACAATGTGAGTCTCTGCCAGCCCTCCAGTCTCTGTCTAATACTAAGCTCCAAAAAGGTAAGGTCCCTATTGCGAAGCCGCTGCCCTGAGATCGGAATCCCCAAGTATGTCAATATACCCACCTGCTCCCCCACCCCCAGAATCTCCAGAATGGAGTGCTTCGCTGCCACTCTCGTTTTCGGACTGAAACATATTGCTGATTTGGACAAATTGACACACTGCCCTGACACTGCACAGTAGACACGCAGAATCCTACAGATGACCTGCGCGGCCTGTGGAGTCGACCGGGCCAACAATAAACAATAATCAGCAAAAAGAATATGAGAGATCGACACTGCCCCCTCTGCCGGCCTATAGGCCTCTAACTCCTGTGTGGACATAGCATGTCTAAGAAGCCTGGAGAGCGCATCTGCGCACACAGTGAAGAGCAAAGGAGAAAGAGGGCAACCCTGGCGCAAACCTCGACTAGACTCAAAGAAGCGGGATGGAGTGCCGTTCACCAAGATGGCGAAGGAGGGACACCGCACACAACCCATCACCCAACTAATCCAGATCTCGGGAAACCCAAACCCCTGCAAAGACTGTTGCAAAAAATCCCATCTCATCCTGTCATAAGCCCGCTCCATGTCAAGCTTAATCCCCATCAAGCTCCTCCTCATCGGGGCCCTACGAAGATCAAATATAAACTCCTGGGCAATAAGCACATTATCTGTAATACTCCGCCCACCCAAGAAAGCTCCCTGCTCCAGACTGATCAGCCTCGGAAGAATGTCCCTCAATCTGACTGCAAGTATCTTCGTCGTAGCCTTGTACAAAGTCGAGCACAGACTAATCGGCCGAAAATGCCCCGGCTCAGTAGCATCCTGTCGTTTAGGTATCAGTGTGATAAATGTCCTCTGCCAGTCCCTCGACATCGTAGTTGTACTAAAAAACTGCTGAATAGCCTCTGTCACCTCCTGTCCCACAATCGACCAATACCTCCTGAAAAACACCGGAGGAAATCCATCCGGCCGTGGAGCCTTATCCCCTTGAAGAGACCAGACTGTCTCCCTGATCTCCCTCTCTGATACCGGCCTGATCAATGTAGCAGTCTCCTCCTCCGACACCCGGATCTGAGGCCTCGGGATATCCACTAGACTCCCATCCCGTGTCTGCTCTGTCCATCTAGCTCTGAAGAAACTCTCCAAAATCCTCTGTATCGTGTCCGGGTCCTCCGTCATCTGCCCATCCTCACCCTTGATAGCTTTGATCCTATTCTGATGCCTCCTAATCACTGTAGACTGATGAAAGAATCTGGTGTTCCGATCCCCTTCCTGAATCCACTGAACCCTCGACTTCTGTCTCCAAAAAATCTCCTGCTGTCTAAGAAGCGAATCATGTAGAGCCAAGTGTGACCTGAGCTCCCCCAGCTCCCCCTCCGATAAGCCTCCACTCTGCACCTCCTGAGACTGTAAACTGGATATGACCTCCTCCAAATCCTCAATCCTCCTGAAAATATTCCCCACCTCCTCACGGTTCCACCTCCTCAACCGTCTAGAAGTCAACTCCAACCTCCGGGATACACGGTACATGGCATCTCCCCTGACGGGCATACTCCACGCCTCCCTAACCATCTCCCACGACCAAGGGTAGCAGAGCCAGAGCTTCTCAAATCTAAACGGGGGGCGAACCGGAGTAAATGTCTCCATACTCACTAGTAATGGACAATGGTCCGATGCAATCCTCGGCAAGTGTCTAACGTGATAATCTGGAAAGCACTGAACCCATCCTGCCGTCGCACAAACTCTATCCAGTCTCTCCCAAACTCGGGCCTGCCCTTGTTGATTATTACACCAGGTAAACCTCGGGCCAGAGTAGCCCAAGTCAACCAATCCATTCGAGTCAAGGAAATCCCGAAACTCCTTGACTTTCCCTTTAAAGGTAAAGGCCTTACCACCCATCTTCTCCTCAGAGTTGGTAATGCAATTGAAGTCCCCTGCTACTAACATCGGTTGGCCCTGGCTGATCAATTGAGATGCCTCCTCCCACAAAATCCTCCTCTCCCTATAGTCTGTACTAGCATACACCGCTGCAAATACCCATGGACTCCGGTTGCCTTCCGAGATAACCAAGATTACCTCTTGAGTACACACATTGAAAATGTCAATTCTATAATCATTCTGAGCCCAAGTGACAATGATACCTCCTGACAGACCTTGAGAATCCACTGCGTAGAAACCCCATGACCTCGGCACCGCCCTCCTTGCCTTCTCTAAACTTCTGCCAGATAACCGAGTCTCCAATAAAACACATATGTTCGGGTTGTGCTGGAGCACCAACCTGCGAAAAGCCGGGGCAAAGGAAGGTTTTCCCGCACCACGGCAATTCCAAAGTAGTACCTTCATAAATCACTAGATGAATTGGCGCGGCCCAGCTCCCCGGGACCACACCTACAAGATTCTTCCAAAATCACCTCACCTGTGCTCACCTCCTCAGTTGTCGGTCCTCCCTTAACAGCAGTCATCATCTGGGCCAAAACCATGTTGTGAGCTTCACTGTTGGCCTGTGCCAAATGGCACGCTGTGGCTCCAGACTCCCCAGCAACCTCAGACCCCCTCTGATGCCCTCCCTCCTCCAAAGCAGATATTGAATCCCCGGATAGCCTCAAATCCCCCTCCGTAGCTGTAACGTTATGGCACTGTGCCAAATAGCCTGGCACACTATTCACCAGTTGAGGGGATTCAGACGGGATGAGCACACAGTGGCTGGCACCGACGCTTGCAGCCCCCCCAACCGTTTCATTCCCCTCCACCGCCGATCCGCCGCTTACTTCCGACGCCGCCGCCGCAGCCCCCAGCTTCGACAAGGAGGCCGCCGCCGATGCCACCCGGATCAGCCGCGCCTTACCCTAATCCTTCACTCCCCCGGCGAAAGGTGGTTGACCGGCATCTCGGCACACCAGCTCCGCCCGGGGTGGTCTACCGCGTGTCGCCGACAGTGGCGGAGGGGAGCTCTTGCTCCTCCGGCGATTACCCCCCACCTGCCTCCTCATCGCCCCGGTTGAGCCTGGAATGGTCCCCATGGAACGAGCCGGTCCCTGTGCCGGAAACTTTGTAGGGCTCCTCGACCGCTTCCGTGGGCTGAGGCCCGGTCCACCCGCGCGCCCCGCAAATTTGGTTTTGGGCCCCTCATCGACCCGGCCCGAAAACGGTTTGAACCCACCCACATCCGGCCTGGAACTCGATTCGGCGCCCAACTCGGTGCACGCACTGGGTTGACTCAGCCCCCCCCCCCCCCCCCCCCCCCGAGTGTGCCCGCTCCGGCCAACGCCACATCCTTCTCCGGCGTTTTCCTCCGGGCGACCTTTGAGGGTTTCTGCCAGCCCTCAAGGTCAATCGGAGAGACATTTGTAGTCGGCTTGTCACCCTTTGAAACCGGACTTATGTGCGGAGATGTCGATACCGGGTCCTGGCTCACCACCGACTCGGCCGTCACCTTCTTCCTCATGGCCGGCTTGGCTGGCCGCTGCTGCCAAATCCTATTCGTCACCAACCAGGGGCCGAAAACCGGTTGCTCCTCTGGCACTGCTTCCTCCACATCCACTTGCTCCGGGGCGACACCCTCAGCTGGCATTTTCCCCTTCCGACGCCTCTTTTCTTCCTCCGCCTCCATTGTCACTGGGGCGGACATTCTGCAATCCACCCCCACATGGCCAACTCTCCCACAGATGGTGCACAGAGCAGGCAAGTTCTCATAAACGAACCCCTGCCAGAAACTCGCCTCACTCCCAGATAGGGCTGGAAGTGGGCCGGGCCGGGTCGGGCCAAACCCCTACCCAAGCCCGGCCCGAATTTTTTTTTCGGGCTTCGGGCCGGGCCGGGGCCCGAAAAATTTTTAAGGAACAAGGCCCGAGCCCGGCCCGAGCCCATTTGGGCCGGCCCAGTTGGGCCCTAACCTGGGCCGGCCCGTTTGGGCCAGCCCGATCCTGAGCCCGGCCCGATCCCCAGTCCGGTGGTCGCCCAAATAAGTAGGCAAAGATCTGCCTTATGAATGGCCATGAGCACAACAAACTTGACGAATAGCTGATGGATCGCAACTGTGATGCAACTTTTGATTGCATAGAAAGCTATTTGCTTTATGATCAAGATGATGATCGGCACCAGGTGGAAACGCCAGGTGAAAATTGAGGGGAGTTGGACCTCCTCCCTCTAGGGAGGATATCTGTGGATGTCCTACAGATCTTAATATCAGCCAAAGATTAGTGCTGATAGGCATATACATGCAATTCATTTCCCATAATTGGCGTGATGTTATAAACCTTGCTAGTATTCTGGCTTGTGAGAATAAAAACCTATCTTACTTTCTCAATGTCTCGTGAGAGAAGCGCCAACCCATTGATGAGGACTGCAGATCTTCCTTTATTTGGCCTGAAGATCCTCCAAAGACAATGCACTGATGGATCAGCACTTTCTGCTCGAAACCCGCCCAGCGGACACCTGGAAAAAAATTGGGAAAAAAAAATGACTTTTATGTAGCCCAGGCTGTATCAATGCCCTTTTCAATGACTTCCAGTAGTTGATCAAGAATACAAGAATCTTTGTTATGAAAATTGTATATACAAGAAAACAGAAAGATGTTCTATATATTAATTACTAAAGATTAGACCATGCTCTAACCAGTTGTTACATAAGTAGCCTACCAATTTCTTGGTAATTATACAACCTTACATCTCTATGTCAGACTTAGAGAGCCATCTTCCGAATTGACATTTCCTTCAGTGTGCTCACGAGTCTCTGGAACGACTTCAGACCATGACCAATTTTCTCCTGTTAAAACAAGTACCCATGAACAAAAAACAGCTTGAGTTCACATACATACGAAGAAAAAATAAACAAAGCAATATAATGCACAAAGGAACTATCAGTGAACAGTGATACGGGCTCGGGCTTGGACGGGCCGCGTTCGGGCTGAGTATGGGCGCAGGCTTGGGTCGGGCCCGGGCCGGGCCAATGAGATACCCAAGCCCGGCCCGAAATAGAAATGGGCTTAATTATTCAGCCCGAGCCCGGCCCGAAATGCATTGGCCCTAGCCCATAGCCCGGCCCGCGGGCGGCCCGACCCGATGGGCTTCGGGCCGGCCCGAGCCCACTTCCAGCCCTACTCCCAGACGATCGACCCATCACGAAGGTTCCCGGTTTGAGAGGGGCTGAGCAATCCACCTCCACCTTCACCCTGGCATAGCCGAACCGTCGTCCCTTTTCCGTGATGCCGTCCACCGCCCTTTCCTTTGTAGCTCGCTGGGTCAGCTAGTTCTGTTAGGGCAACCTCGGGTAGCGGGTCGGTTCTATCAGTGTCTGGTCAACCGTTCGTTGAAATGCTCTGCGCCACGGCGAGCCGGTGCGGGCTTACACCAATCTTGCAGTCTCGAGAAATCTACTTAAACTTAAGTTCCCTGCTGCAACTGGTCGCTAATGGGTTGCCCGCCGCCGCAGCAATCCGAAGAATGGTGGTTGGCTTCCAATAATCCAGTGGTAACCCCGGTAACCGGAGCCAGACCACCACCCTCCCCACTCCACCCGCACCCGGCACAAAGTTTGGTCGCCAACGATCCACAGCGAGCAACTGACCGGCTACTGTCCAGGGACCATTCAGCAGAGCGGCTTCCCGATCCTGTTCCGTAGCAAACTTCGCCGCCACATAGCCTTCCAACAGGGGAAAGCATTCCACATTGTAATCCAATTTCCCCACCCTCCGGAACTCCTTCGCCACCCACTCTGCCGGTACGCTCCTCCCCAAGCTTCGCACTAACACTGTCGAGCTCCGCCAAATTGCCCTGGTCCCCTCCAACTCCTCCTCCGGGATCTCCACGATCTCAGTGAAGCGCCTCTGAAGCGACGCCAACTCCCGCGCAGAGATCCGGTGGTTGGTCCAAGCCGGCTGTCTCGGCATCCCCCTCGTCACCTCTGCCCACGAGGAGGTCTTCGCGGCACCGCCCGAAAATGGGTTACCCGATCCCCCCTCCTTCCCCGGCACTGGCATCGCCGGTCTTCCTTCACCGGTTGAGGCCATCTCTCAACCTCCTCCCTTCACACACACAAAACCCTTTTCAAGTCCTTGCGCCACAACTTCGATGAAAAGTCGGCCGCGAGTTGCATGTGCTTGTCACGTGCAAAACCGATCCTTGGGCTTGATCCAAAACCGATCCGTTCCACCGAAACAAGTAAATGGGTGCATTAAGACGATCCAATTGGACCGTCGTGGACGCCGGTTCAATACCCCGCCGCCTTTTTATTTACTTAAACCAGCCACGTGATGTCACGTGCTCGTCCTCCCCTACCAATAGCACGGGCCCTACCCCTGCTCTCCTCTTTTCCTTCAAAACCCTAGTTTTCCTCTCCCGGCGGACGTCCGCTTGGAAAACCCTAAAAGAAGAATCTTTCTTCTCCTTATTCTCAGTTTAGGTTCGATTTGGAGAGGCTTTCAGGCGGCGGAGATGGCGAAGAAGAAGGAGAAGAAGGTTAACGTCTCAGGGAAGCCGAAGCACTCCCTGGACGTCAACCGCAGCAATGGAGCCGATACGAAGGGCGCTCGGACAGCCGCCACTGTGCGGCGGCTTAAGATGTACAACACCCGGCCCAGGCGGGACTCGAAGGGGAAGATCTTGAAACACGAACTCCAGTCCAAGGAGCTTCCCAACTCCCGCATCGAGCCCGACCGCCGATGGTTCGGTAAGCCTTCCTAGACCGCTTTTCAATCTCTTTAAAGCTTTTTCGCTTGTTTTCTCTTTTCAATCTTCTTGAAATTCTATATAAACAAGAGTCAAAGCATCTTTAGTTAATCTGTTTTAATATAGGTTGATGTGGTGGGGGTTTTTAGTCATTGTGAATTTTATTATCAAAACTTTGCATGACAAAAATTTCAGAAAGTTTTCAAGATAAGAGCTTCTGCACGAATTCTACCAAATGACATGCATTTGATCTTCAAATTCACAACGTTATGCAAATGTTTGAGAAAAATGAGATTTTCAGATATAACAAGCGAAGTTCAGTTCTAATTCTTTAAAATTGGCTCACGATATTGCCAATAATTGGGAGGATTTCATTATGTCTTGACTTGGGGATCTGCCAATGCTGAGTAATTTAGTACTTAGGCATTCAATCTTGAAGATGATCACCTCTTGCTATAAAGTTTCTTCATTGTTTTTACTTGTTTATAATTCATTTAGTTGGGTTTTTGTTAGGACAGCTTTTCCTTGATATCTCACGATTAATCGTCAGATTCATTCATGATATATGTGACCACTTTCTTGAATTTCAGGTAACACACGGGTCGTGAACCAGAAAGAACTTGAATTTTTTCGCGAGGAGCTTCAAAACCGACTTTCAAATAACTACAATGTTATACTAAAAGAGAGGAAATTACCACTGTCCCTTTTAAATGACCACCAACGGGTAAGAACTTCTTTGTAGCGCCATTGTATACATACGCTTAAACCTTGACATAAACCACAGCCTTGTCTATCAAGTTTGGTTGACCTCTTGCTTTTACTGATGATCAGTTTATCTGAAAGAAGAAATGTTTCTAATAGGGTTTGTACGCTGCTGCTGTCATCTTGATTTTTCCCCCTATTTCAGACATGCTTAAAAAATAGTGTTTCCAGTTATACCACAACTTATCAAATTTGCTTTATGATCACTTATAATGCTATTATTCCGAATTGATATTTTTAGAACTACGTCGGTGTGAAATTAGGAATAGCTTAAAAGGGGAGTTATAGAATAAATAACAAGGTTATACCTGACTGGAAGAAAAGGCATTCCATAAATTTGCTAAATTTGCTTGTGTCAGTAGTTCATCTAGATCAAGCATGAAGATCAACTGTACTCACATATATGCTCCAAATTGCGTGCTAATTCTGGACTGTAAGGAAGTTTTATATTTCTCCTTCATGTCATGAAAAATGCCTATGAAGGCACAATTTAGTGTAAACTATTAATGTGGAGTTGTTCTTTTACATGAATTGTCTACGCAGCAAGCAAAGGCACATCTTCTTGATACAGAGCCTTTTGAGGATGCATTTGGACCGAAGAGGAAAAGAAAACGCCCAAAGCTTTTGGCATGTGATTATGAATCTTTGGTTAAGAAAGCAGATGGGTCTCAAGGTACAAAATAATTTGTTATGAAGTCGTTTATTTGTTGAATGCCTTTGAGTTGTTTTAAAATTGTACCTTCTATAAAATCTGAGATTTTCTGGCAATTTGTAGTTCTGGTTCTCATATATCACCTTATAGTAAAGAGTAGACTAAAACCTTCTAATTTTATATGTAATCCTCAAGTTGTTCATTTTTTGTAGATGCCTTTGAGCAGAAATCTGCTGCTAGGCAATCTAGGGAGGAGGATGAAGAATGTGGCTTAAGAGACGTGGTCAGGCACACAATGTTTGAAAAGGGGCAGAGCAAGCGTATCTGGGGTGAACTCTACAAAGTTATTGATTCTTCAGATGTAGTTGTCCAGGTTTGTTTCTGCCAATCTGTATCGTAATGCCTATTGTGCTAGTAAATTTTGAAGTATCCAGCATTTGTGGTAGCATCTTGTGGGAGGTTGGAGATGTATTGAACTGGTGCATGTAATTTGGAGTCTGACCGTACATGCATCTATGTTTGAATGCCAGCTTCCTTGCTGGAAGAGACATGACATTACTTTTAGACTGAACTTAGGGTGACATGGACATATCTAAGTACCGTTTTAATTGCTGACTTGTAGAGGTTCCTATAATTTAATCTTGAAATATTTAACTGAGGGTCCAGATGATGCCATCACAAATGTTCAACATGTTTGTGTTTTTAACATAAATTATCTTATTTGTTTGCTTATTTGTATCATTCACCTTGATTACAGGTAATAGATGCTAGGGATCCACAGGGAACAAGGTGCCACCATTTAGAGAAACATTTGAAGGAGCACTGCAAGCACAAGCACATGATTCTTTTGCTGAACAAGGTTCGCTATCTCAACAAGTTTGTGTTTGCAGTATTACATTTGGAGTTAGATTTTTGATGGGCTTTACTTACAAATCCTTTTTAAAAGTTTAATAATGATCTGATTGGTTTATTTTCCTACCAATAAAGTGTGATTTAGTTCCTGCATGGGCAACAAAAGGATGGCTGCGGCTGCTATCAAAAGAATACCCTACACTAGCATTCCATGCAAGCATCAACAAATCCTTTGGCAAGGTTTATATTTTATCTCTTTCACTTGTTTGCTTGTAGCGCATTCTTTGGCTTTTATGATTGTATCATTCTTGAGTTACTTTTTGCATGCCACAGGGTTCTCTTCTATCAGTATTGAGACAATTTGCTCGTCTGAAGAGTGACAAGCAGGCCATATCAGTGGGATTTGTTGGATATCCTAATGTTGGGAAGTCATCAGTTATTAATACATTACGCACAAAAAATGTATTTTTCACTGTCACTTTCAATACCAAAAGATGCTGCTTTATCCTTTTTTTAGTTTACTAACTTTAAGTTCTTTCTGTGATGCTACATGGCACATTTTTGGTTGATTTCGCCACAGAAAAAAAAGAGAACAGTTCGGCTATTTTGTAAATTCATAAAACTTCATGGCAACACACTTTGAAAAATAAGTTCAGAAGCCTAGTATATTTGGAGTGCAGAAAAGACGTCATTTCAAGAGATTGTGTCCTAGTAAATAAGCTAGTAAAAGCTTTTGCTTTCCTTTACATAGGCTAAAAGGCTTCCTTTTATAGCTTTCTAGGCCAGCATAGCATTTTCACTCAACCCATTAGACATACAGTTACACAATGCATCAAGCTTAATATTTTTATTTGACCATCGTGTATAATGATTTCCATGTTCCTTTTTTCAAACTTTATTAAGCATTGAGGAAATTGTTGCCCCTTAAATCAAACTTTTAGCATAATACAGCCATCCACTGCCTTAATTGATGTATTCACATCTCCTGTCACCTTAGGTTGAAGTATGCTGATACTGAAGTATAGTTAAAGATGACGAATTTGCATTATGAAGTATTTTTATATTGATACAGCTTTTGTAAGGATATTGTGGATTAAGATTCTCTGTCACTGCTATTAATCAATTTTAATGTACCAGCTTGTACTGATGAATCATATGAAAGCTGAACAAGATAACTGTTTCTGCATTTTCTCGCTTTTATGATAATTTCAACAATGTTCTTATGTCTTTCTCGAGCTGTTAAACGCCGTTTGTCTGATTTGGATGAATTTTTCACTTTTTGGTTTTCTGAAGGTCTGCAAAGTGGCTCCCATTCCTGGAGAGACTAAAGTTTGGCAGTACATTACTCTTACCAAGAGGATCTTTCTAATTGATTGTCCTGGAGTTGTATATCAAAACAAAGATTCCGAAACCGATATAGTCCTTAAGGGTGTGGTACGTTTATCTTACTTTGCCTTAATAATTGTAAATATACATATGTGCATATAATATAATATTTTTATCATTTGGTGTCTCTTTCCCCCCCTACTTTTTAAGCGGTCTATCCATTAGAAGTTAAAGGAGTTAATCGTCTTACTATTTTGGTCATCATGCGTTGTTGAAAAACATGTGTCAGAATTTCACCAGTGAGGTGCCCCAGTCTGGAGTTCAATTGCTTTCTATAGTACAAATTATTTTCAGTAACTTAATATTGCTGATGACATGAATATCTAACTAACATGTTTGGAAGACTGCAGCTTCGGTCAGTACCTACATATTAGTGATATGTGGATATTTAATAATCAGCATTGACATCATATATATATATACACACACACACACACACACACACCTTGCATTACACTGACAAACTCAAGCCTCTTCGATGCTCCAAATTCTGGTTGTCTCAGTGATCGGAGTCTGCTGATCGATATGGCATCAGTTCATGACAGTGCTCTTCTTGTTTTGATTTTTTTTTTTAAAATCTTAGAAGTGTGACCATATTATGGTATGTGCACCTACATAAGCTAAACAAATGCACATAATTACCAAATGGTAGGGCAACTATTGGTGAATAGGATCTTCCCATCAGATCCGATTGGTGGCCTTAGTATTAGTTCATGAGGATAATCAATTGGATAGCCTTGTAACCATATTGCTGTACATCTTTTAAGAATTCTACTCCTTTCTTTCTACCCTGTTGTTGTTTGTATTATGCCAAACCATACAAGATACGGGAGGTGGAGCAGGTATTCACTCTTTACAATCTGTCATCATATGCCCAATGTATCATTCATAATTTGGATATGGTATTGAAATGAACTAGGACATGTGTTCAGAATACCCAGAAAGCATATATAAGAGGGCTAGTCATTAGAGATGCTAATCTCAATTTAAAATAAGCCAAATGCGGAATGTAGGCTAATGTGGGATTCTTTACTAGGTGCGTGTCACAAACTTGGAAGATGCATCTGAACACATAGGAGAAGTCCTGAAGCGTGTAAAGAAGGAGCATCTGCAAAGAGCTTATAAGATTGAAGACTGGTACATCTTTTTTCTTCTTGTTTTTTATGCATGCATGCATATATTTTGTTTTATACATTTATGGCATAGTTTATTGATTGTACCAATATAGTGCCATTCTTACTTTTCCTCAATGAGTTTGTGTTTCATTGCTTTTCAGAATTAATTCATGGTATTAATTTTATAATTAAGCTTTATCTTTTAAGAATCTTATCTGAGTGGTGATCGCTCTAACTCTAGACATTCCTAATAGCAATGAATTGCAGGAATATGACCACACAATGTGACTGAAAACAGTATTAAGTTTTACTTCTTGTTCCCTGGAGCTTCTAATTCAAAAATTGTGAAGACATTCTCAATGTAATTGTAAACAGCCAGTAAAGTGTTCTTATTTCCTGGATCCTTGCTTTCTGTAGGTGCAACATAGAAGGCTGTGCCAAACTTCATACCAAATGGTTTTAGCCTTTCATGGTTGTGAGGCATTAATATTGTGTTAAGCCATGACATCCTAGTATCCCATCTTGTTGTCAGCTGCCTTGCATGTCCTTTTCCCCCATCAGCCAGTCAAATTTTTGAATGAACTTGTTTAGCCACAATTTTTTTTGGTGTATTTGTTGTGTTTATAGCCCAGAACTGATTGTTTATGCTCTTATTCCAGGGTTGACGAGAATGATTTTCTTGTCCAGCTGTGCAGATCAACAGGAAAACTATTAAAGGTATGACCTAGTTTTTTAATGATCATCAATATACAGATATACTGTATAAGTAAATTCCTGATGGAACACCTAGCACCTTAACGGGTTTTCTCTTTCTATATGCATTTGTTGCTCAGTATCATGTCCTGCTTGTTCGTGACCCCTGCACCCTGCTGCAGTCCCGCAATCATCCATGACAATTGTCTGTATTGCTTGGGCCTTCCCCTGTTTCCCATCTCTTTCCCAAACTAATGCACCTGTAGTCATTAGGGCATCTTCAGATACAACCTGCATTTATGTCAACACCAGCTCGGTTGGTTCACCATCATTTTATCGAGGTTTGGTGCAATTCTGTGTCACACTGAATCCTTATGTCTTGCTTCCTAGACTGAGCATGTCAGCTTGACGATCTCATCTTTGCTGCAGTTGGCTTATTTGCTGGACCCCTCTTATTTTGCAATATTATAAGTCTTACATGAATGTGTCTTGTTTTTTCTCAAAGCATGCATTGGTTAGATAACACTCGAAGCACTGATCTCATTATTATGTGGTATCTTGTGACCATCAATTTTGACCAATATCTTATTTTGATTTTCCATGTTACCATCCTTTTCAGTTGATTGGGGCATTTTATGCTGGTTAGGCATGTGAAACCTGAGGGGTGAAAATTAAGCCGTTGAAACTCAAAATTTCAAGTTGTGCTGAATTATTATCTTCTTAGACCAATTACTATGTACAAGTTCCTAATTCCCCCCCCCCCCCCCCCCCCCCCCCCCCCTTCTCTCTTTTTTTGGAGATTAGGAAGGGCTAATCCCCACCTTTTTGACCCTATATCCACCCCACGCTCGACGGGTGATACTATCCGACTATCCGAGGAAGCACTCAGTGGTCCAAGATCCTATATTTCACTAACAGCCACTTTTGGCACGAGAGCTTTTATACTATGAGCTATGCTGGAGAATTAGGCAATCAAGCTGTTCGTTGTTTAAAGCAGCAACTCTTCTAATTGATCAAGAGATGATATTCTGATTAGGCAAAATGGATTTGATTTTTAAAATTATAAATAAAAAAAATATTTTGCATAGATGCAAACAGTGACTTGCACCGATCTCCTTGTACATAAATATTTTAGCCCTTCCATGCCAATATACGTTGTTGTTTGTCTTTTGTTTTCTTAATTTATATTTTAATGCAGCAGTTACTGATTGTTATAAACTTTTAGCTACTGCTCATTTTTGTTCTAATCTAATTAGTAGTCAGCTCCAAAACCAGGTTGAATAATCCCTTGTTCAAATATAAGTTGTAGTTTGTCTTTTGCTTTTAAAATGTTTTATTTTGATGCAGCAATCACTGATTGTTATCAGCTATTAGCTACTGCTCATTTTTGTTCTAATCTAATATGTAGTCAGCTCCAAAACCTGGTTGAATAATCCATTGTTTAGTTTTTTCCAGTGTTATATTAAAGAAGTCAAGTTTCATTTCAAGCATCTTGCATTTCAATGTATGTACTGTAGTAGGTGACGGATGTTGATGAAGAGCTAAACTTTTTTGTGGATTATTTTCAGGGAGGTGAGCCTGATCTAATGACTGCAGCAAAGATGGTCCTCCACGATTGGCAAAGAGGTAAAATACCTTTCTTTGTGCCCCCACCACAACATGAGGAAGGTGATCCATCAGAAAAATCTGATTTGCCTGATGCAAGTGAAGAACCAACAATTAGCACGGACCGGACCGCTGCTGCTATGAAAGCCATTGCTGGTATTATATCATCCCAGCAGCTAATGCATGTTCCTGCTCATAAGGGCTTGTTCAATGGTGGCGAAACAGAGACTGAAAAGATAGAGCACCCTCCTCAAGAAGATGCCAACCCAACTGAAGTCTAGTCAAAATTCCCTGCAGCTCAATTCATTCCTGAATTTTGGAGAATAATGAGAAGAAACAGAGGCCTTCTGTTCTTTGTTCCTCTCTGGGGCTGTATCTATGTATGCTAATTGGTTTTTGAACATTTAAAAGTATCTGGAAGCTGGGAAAGGTTCTGCCATTTTTGAGTACTTGAATGAGATCGGATTTCTTTTCTTAATGACTCACCAGAGGAGAGGAAGAGAGAGGTTTTTTGCTTGTATCTTGCAAATTTTTCCCCTGATGATTAGTAAGATGTTAAAGGAGGCAAAGTCGTATGAAACTAGGTAATCCAGTTATTCCACCACGCTGGGTCAATTTCATGGATGGGAAGGCACAGATTTCTGTTTCTATCAAGTTCAGTTTGTTTAATGTTTTTTATAATGATTTTTTAAATTATGTTACAGGATTGTTTGAGAATAGGAAAACTGTTACGCAGGTGAATGGATCGAATAAATAATAATTTTTATGATCATATAGTGTACTGGAACGTTGTCACTTTTAGTGTTGAGATTATACTTATCACTCATCATACATTAACCATCAACCTTGTCCAGCGCAGGTTACCTTCGCGTACAGATGCCTCGGATCGTTTCATAAGCTCTATGGCATCAGGTGACTTTTTTCGATCAGTATCAGCTATTGTTTGCAGAGTTGACACATACATAGACTATTGTACTTTGATGTAACCTGACCCAGTCTGACCTGATTCAACAATGATTTACCATTTTAGTTAGTAATAGATTTTGAAATCCTTCTTAGCTTATGTTCATTATCTCGGGATGGGTCAGTTTTTAACTATAATACTGCACTGTGATTCGATCTACTTGCGGTGCTCACCGAAGAAATGAACGAGACGAGAGGCGATATTGCACACTTCTATTTCAACTGTATCTAGTTCCACTAGGGATCTCGAGCTTAAAAGCCACCACCAAAAGAAGTCTCTCTCTTCTTCAGATGATAGAGAGGCGCTCGGATGTAGAATTGGAATTACATAGTAGAGAGCATAAAATGCTCATATTCTTTGATATGGTGCCCCCGCTTGAAACAAGAAAAAAACTATTCGTCGGAGTTTTCCTTCTAAAATTTCATCGGTTCGTTTCTAACGTTTACTCGTCCCTGCTACATTCCCTAGTTATGTCCAAGCATGGTTGTTTTGGTAATTGGGTTTGCATGCATTTATGGGGAACAACTTAAATATTTGAGTTTTCAGTTTGCTCCAGCCTTTTCATGATCTATTTTGGCCAAATAATATGTTATCTGTTGAAGAAAATAGCATGCATCTGAACAGGCACATATGTTTGTCTTAGGACTTGCATGCCAATGAGATTTTGCCATGACTCGACACCAGCCACTTTGGTGGGCCTCATCAGTTTAGCTGCACCCACCAATAGCAGACAAGCTATTAGATGGATGAGTGATGGAAAATGGCTGGCCATGCCTCAATTACGTGGGGCGTGTTATCTACACTGCTTGGATGTTGGATCCTCGAGCGGTCTCTTTCTGTGACACCCATGCACGGACCACCCCTTGATTCGAGATATTGGGATGATGATTAGGAATGGGTTGGCCTTCTAGGCTAAGCATGTATTTAGAGAGGCCAACGGGGCGGCCGACTGGGTGACTGCCTATGCGGCTCATCACTCAGAGTATATTCTGTGATCAGAAGAGGAGGAGCTGCCATGAGCACTTCGTGAGCTGGTATTTTTTAATTTTATTAAGTGTATTCAAGCACTGTATCATGAACCCGCCAAAAAAAAAAAGAAAAAAAAAAAGGATCCCAACTCTGTCACACCTCTCTCTCCTTTTCTTAGACAAGTTTAGTTTGAATTTCAAGTTCCTAAGTACTTAGGTAAATCGCGGGGAGGCTCCATCTCCACGCTCTTTCAAAGGGATTAAAGAGCCAAACCAAGTCAGAAGAACATTTTTCCGGAAGGATGGCTTTAAGTCAGAAAAACACTTCTTACTTCCTCTCCACCGGGTGATTATTTTCCCAAAAGAAGTGGACTCATCTCAAGAAAGTCTTGAGGTTCACACATGTATGGATTTTGATTTCCTTAGGCGTGACAATTAACTTTTATATCTAATAAAAAAATTGGTAATTATTAAAAATAAATAGAAAGACGGTTTTACTAAAACAAGTTTATAGTTTAAAATGAATAAATTTTACAAAAATGGTTATTTGGTCTTTCTCCATAAAATCCATTTGGTCAAAAACTGATAAATCATTAATCTGACAAATTAGTTTTATGAAAAGTAGATCCCTTGCTATTTTCCGTTGATGTGTCATCCTTTTTTTTCTCATTCAAAAAAATGTGCCAGAAGTTTTTGTTGAAGGTTATTGGGATTGATATGTTAACATCATCATAATAGAATATTTAACATCGTCATAATGTTGTTATTACTGTCCTTTTTATGTTATCATGATCACAAGATCAACATGATTATTTTAGCATTGCTGTCAAGCCACTATTTATCACACTTCTAACTAATAAAAACATAAAAGATTTTTTAAAATATCATTGAATAAACACAGATAACAAAGATAGCCACTTTAAGCAAATATAACGTTTATGTGCTATGTGGCAAAACACATAAAAACATAAGTAGAATAAATAATTCTTCTATTTGGCATGTTATTATTTATGTTTTGAAATAGATAAATATTATATCATTAATATGGGATATCTGAATATGATGCGTTAATGTATAGATGATACCGGAGTATGTTAATGTAAACATGGTTAACAATTATTTATTTTATTTTATTTTATTTACATGAGCTATATAAAACGAATGTATTATATGACCCTCATTTGCCTTATATGTAAATAATATTAGAATCATTTGAGGTATTTATCTTTTTTGGTCATTTTGTCATTAAAAGCAGCTTTTGAGTTTGCCAACTAATCACACAGCAGATACTTACTACAATTTTAAGCCAAAAGCTACAGCATCTCCAAACATAACCCTAGATTCACTATAGCATAAGAATCAATCTCTCTTCCCAGCATCTTACTCCATTAAGGCCACTACAACCACTGTAGAATGTTGCTGCCACCAATTTTGACACTTTTATAGCTTTAGGACATCAACCATCAGCTCCATTACTATTTGTTGGAAAGAATGGGAGTCCTAATACTAGAAGAGCAAGGTATATCTATATATATGCTGAAATCCAATTTAACCTAGGAACCTAAGTTTTTAGGTTTTAGATCTAATCATTTATATCAATCCTTCTCTCATACAACTTATTTCATACCATCCTCAGCAATGAAAAATGTGGGATCTATTTGGAGCTCACATGATTCGAGAAAATAAACATGATAGCGACTCAGGTCAGCCTGAGAGGGGCTTTCTTATGCGAGATATGTTTTGCAGGCAGATTGTATCATTCTAGAGGGAGACTCAGCTTCCCTGATAGTGTGCTTCAGGGAGATGGGGCGGGAGGAGGTGGAGTACCCGCTTCTGAGTGATATTGCCGAATGCTACGGAAGTATCAGGTTCTTCAGGTTGGGCATGTCTTTTGGGAGGCGAAACAGGCGACTGACTGGGTCGCCTCTTTCGCTGCACATCACTCCAGAGAGTTTTTCTGAACTTAACAATCTTCTGTTCTTTTTGCTTTACGTTATTTGCTTGATGCTGATATAGCAATGCTAGGGTAGTGTGAGCTGCCGATTCAACAAAAAAAAAAAAAAAACATGATAGCGACGTCAGTAACGGGTGCCGGCAAAACGGCGGGTTTTTTTTTATAACGGGTTTTAGGACTCTACACCGACCGCCAGCCGACTCCCAGCTGGCCTTCAACAACGACCAAAGCGAAGATATATCTTAATTCCTTCAAACCCATGCGCACCGGCCCGGCTCAACTCCCCATCTTGGATCACAGCTATCTTTCTACTGTCCATATGCTAGGCTTCCATTAGTAGCAGTGCAACGGACCACACATGAGAAGTACAAAGCTATAGCTTCAAAAAAAGGAGCAATTGAGACCACCATGGAGAGGGAAAGCTTCGGATGTGATCACACATGAAAGAGACATGAACGCGTTTACGTTAATTGCATGAGAAAAAAATAGATATGGACCAAACAACAAGTGAAGTCATGATCATGGTATGTTTGGTTGCAACATGCATTGAACTAGTTTGATTCCATTTTGATTAGCGATTCCTCCTACAGCACGAGGATCATATCTAGGTTAGATGGTTATGACATGCATTAAACACGCTTGATTCCGTTTTGATTACCAATTTTCCGGAGAGGTGAAGATTTTATTTTTGGATGAATGATCTAACTTGCGTGATATTCATTTAGATTAACTTGTTCATGGGAAAGATAGTGGCATTATTCGGATTGGTGGCCATCTATGTGGCCAGCCATGCGGGTGGTATCTAGTGGGTTGGAAATAGGAAGTTGTCTCGGGCACTTCGAAATATTCTATTTTCTGATTTTATTAGGTGTATTCGTAGTTGTCAGACATGTGTTATCCATCTAAGCTAAAAAAAAAAGAAAAAAAAAAAAAAAGGAAAGAGAGAAGGAGAAGAAAGATAGTGGCATTATTAAGACATTTTATGCTGTGCAATGCTTATTAACATGTGGTGCAACTGCACCCCAACGATCCAAGTTTTGAGATACGTGCACCATTAAAATTTGTATCTTTCGCTCATGTTTCCAAACTTCCAAACTTGATCTTGCAAAAGCAGATCCATCACAAATACTATGTAATTGACTTTCCAAGATTGTCGAGTCTGCGAACAAAATTTATATCATATCTGACTTGTGACATGATGTGATCTTATAGACCTCGAAACGATTTGGGTCGGCTGAGCTTTTTCCAAAGGAGCACTGCACAATTTAAAAGCTAAACAACTGGCGCGTGGATCCAAGCGGCACGTTTGGTGAATACTAACGAAAAAAAAAATATTTTTTTTTCCGTCCTTGTCTCTTTGTATTGATAGAGAGGGAGCAGGTGTCAAGCTTAAGTTGACGGCTTGAGCTGACGGTCTCCAACGATACCAGGACTCCTCAAAGGTCACGCTCTCCTGCTTCTGTTCTTTCTCTCTCTACGAAGTCTCGGGTGGAGGTGGAACTCGGAATCTTCTTTATTTTCGTATAATCGTATTTGTTGGGATGTAAATCTTCTTCGTTTTGTCTGCAAGCTCGGAGAGGTCTTATGCGGCTTTTGGAAAGTAAAGCATTCAAGGTCTCCTTTTTCTTTGCTGCAGTGTTTTAGCGGTCCTTCGCCGAGACATACGGATTGAGCTCTTCTGGGCAATGGCGGTCTCAAAGAAGAGTTTTTGGCATCTTTTTTTTCGTCCTATGGATCTCCCGTAGGAGGGGTGTTCTTTGGGAGCGGGATTTATGGTTTGTGAGTTTGTTAATCTTGTGGTTTTGGGGGAGAACAAAAGAAAGTTGTGATTTTTTATGTGGGTTTAGCTGCGGAGTCTAGTAGTCTTGTGATTTTGGGGAAAAAATAGAAGAAAGTCGAGATTTTGGATGTAGTACTTCTCTTTCTCTGAGCTACGGTTTAGGATTTGAGATATCAGAAGGTAGAGGGCCTTCTCGAGCTAGTTGAGGCTAGTGAGGAGAGAGGAGAAAGAGGGATACGAGTCTTGTTTGGTGTCGTAGAGCTGTGGTTTAATGTCTAAGAAGCTCTACAAGAATTAGAAATTTAAATGACGGTGCAATTGGAGGAAATGCGGTCGCTGGCACTGACCCCTACGTGGTCGGTGGCCACCGTGCTGACGATCTTTGTCGCTGTTTCTTTGCTGGTGGAAAGATCCATACATCGACTAAGCAATGTAAGTGGTTCACCAGTCTTTCTTTGGGTATTATTTCATTGCCTGGATTTGTGTCAGATTGGATACTCTGTCTTTCTTGAATGCTTGGTTAATGGTTTTTCCAGCAATTTTAATGTCTTATCTGTGATTTACCTGTGTTATTGCAATAAGAACAGAAGAAATTTCTTTACATGTTACTTTTGTGGCATGAAATTTTTTAATAGCGTTCGTTCTTCATGAGATGGTAGGGGAATTTGGACATTTGGTAGGTTTGATCTGAATGGAAGGGTCGACTTTAGTTCCTTGAGGTTTGCTTTTATCTAGGGCACTTGAAATTTTGGGATGGCCTTCAATTTTATTGGTGCTCCTGATGATTGGTGACATGCCTTTGGACTGGCCAAGAACATGACAGGGTGTGAATAGGCATGGGATAGGCCAATACCAGATGTCTTTATTAGCGAAGTTATAGAACGAATGTAAGTTTTGTCACACCCAAAAGTTACATAGCTTCTGCTGATCTGGAATTTGAAGAGATGCTTTTTGCTTCATAGTCTTCCTTTCAGAAAAAAAAAGCTGGTTGCTCGATTTTTGCTATAGTTCTTTCCTCTTTGCTATTGAAGTATTGGAATAACCTGTCTTCTTCTTGCTTACCCAAACAAACAACAAAGATCTGATGAGCCCTTTTGTGTCTCAGGTTTGAATTTCTTCCCCTCATCTGTTCTACTATCTATGAATATATCTTTCTTCCAGAGATTTTTGAAATTTTTTATCTTCAAATGCAAATCAGGATTTGTTGGTTCTGGCATAGTAAATGATGGTATAAGCAATTCTTTGTCCTGGTTATGTTGGTTCTAATTACATTTCCCTTGAAGAGAATTTCTAATGTTCTGTTTTGCTAGGTCCAAACTTGGGATGCTATAATTTTTTTCATTTATCCCAATAGAGGGTTTTTTTTCTTTTATCAATTTTTTTTTTGAAAAATTCAAGGAATAGCTCAAGCATTTTTTTTTTTTTGTTTCTACATGATACAATACATCCACCCCTTTTTATGTTGTATATAATACATTAAATATCTCATAATTGCGTTTTATAATTTCTTAATCATTGTTTATGCTTCTTAAATTTACTTTACTGTAGTGTGTTGGAGGTAGGAAATGCTGCAGCGATATATTGGATTGTTTTATATTTGGTATGTTGGATTTCGAGATTTGTTTTCTTATAGCCTAAGGATCTATGCATTTAGAAGAATCCAAAACTGCTGCAATACAACATGGGCATGCTAGCTTGTTTGAATTATGATGAAAATAATCAGCTTGTTCTACCAATCAATTTGTTCATTCCTGGCCTCTAATTTGAATTATAAGTCTGATTAATAGTGCAGTGCGCTTCAAGTAACAGGGGCTTAAATCACGATGTTCTTTTGGCCTATTAAGCATACTTAATTTTGTTCGAGGAAAAGCTAATGGTGTTTCATTTTTTTCATAGTGGTTGAGGAAAACCCATAGAAACCCGCTTGTTGAAGCATTGGAGAAAATGAAAGAAGGTATGCAGTTTTTATTCAGCAAAAGATCCTTTAGGGTTTTTGACAAATGAATTTTAGTCACTTTGATTAATCAATGAGAAACAATTTCAAAGAGATAAAGCTGCAATTCTCCCCGCCCTCACATATTTGCCAGATAATGCATGCTCCTTTGATTATCACGAAGCTCTATTGTTTGATACACTCATCTCTTATGCTGCAGAACTGATGCTACTAGGCTTTATATCACTGCTTTTGACGGCCACCTCAAGAACAATTTCAAATATTTGCATCGACTCAAAGTTCTACAATGGTCATTTTTCTCCATGCACCAGAGATGAGGTTGAGGATAGCACAGATGCTGAGAGTGACAGTCCCCAAGATCGCAAGAGACTAATGGCCTTTGTTCTTCACCATTCAATTAAGAGGGCACTGTCTGAACTCAATCAGGAGACGTGTACAGAGGCAAGTGATTAAGCCCATTAAATTATCAAAATCTTATCAATTGCAGATTAAATTCTACGACTTATTTTTTCCTTATGTCAATGAAATTGTCACCATTCATAGTTACAGTTTGAATTTGTTCCATTCAGAAGCTTGCAGCATTAGTCTTCAATTATTTCTGTTAGTCATACTTTTGGACCATCTTTATAACATATCAAAATAAAAAAATTTATCCACTGCAGGGTCATGAACCATTTGTTTCATATGAGGGTCTGGAACAGCTTCACCGGTTTATTTTTGTTATGGCCATAACTCATGTATCCTACAGCTGCTTAACAATGTTGCTGGCTATTGTAAAGGTTTGCAATTAAAATGTCTTTTTGATTGTTACATTCAACAAGATTTGGTGCATGCATCATGGTTCCGTCTCCCTACCCATGTCTGTACAGAAACAAAGATGCCCACACCTGCATTCATGTTCCACAAAAATGAACTTATATTTTTGATATTACAGTTTGGTTACACGTGTATCAATCTTCACAAACAACTTCTGGGCAGTGAACAAATATTTTTTCTTCTTTTTTTAATTGTCACTTGTAGTCTTGCGACATTCACCGATCTGTTAGTTTATGCATATTTTGTAGTACTGGAAAGGTTGGCAGCTCATGTTCCCTATTCATGTATTCTGGTTTTACATAAGGAATGAGTGTGGTGCAAGCCAGAAAGCATTACTGCTTTGCAGTTACAGTTATTCCCAACTGAATTTGCAGCACTGCAACCAGTGCTGCGGCTTCCTTTCATCACTATTTTAATAGAAACTATTTTGTTCCGAACTTTGGTTGGTTTGAGCTATGGCGTGTAAAGACATATAAAGGAGTTACTAACTGCATGCATACTGTTCATTATATGTCTGCCAAATTTTCAATTCTTTCTTGCTTGAGATTCAATGAATGCTACTTCAATTCTTTCTTGCTTGATATTCAATGGATGCTACTTTTATCATTCACCAGGATGCATGCGTGACTAAGTGTAGGATCCTTGCCAAGCTTTTGATTCTGAAATCATGTTATTATCATCATTTTATTGAGCAATAGTAAAGTGCACTAGGTATCTCCTTCTAAGGAAAAAATTTTCAGAGTTGCAACCATTTTTACAATTTTAGATTGATACTTGTATAGGGGCCTAATGCCATACGTTCTATGTTATTCTCAGATACATACTTGGAGAAAATGGGAAGAAGAGGCTTATCGAGAACAACATGATTCTGGTATGTAATTTTAATGCTGCCCAAGATACTGGTGATAAATCCTTCTAACAAAATGAAAAACAGTCGCAGTATCCAAAATGTAAGTTATGAGACTAAGAATAAATCAGTTAAAACTAACAGTTTATGGTTAGTTGGTGTAACAAGCACAAAAGCATGGCCATCACCTTCTAATAATTTACATTAGTGGGCAAGATTTTTTGTTAGCAGTATCTTTATCCTTACTGTTAGTTTAATTCTAGACAGCATATCTAAAACGAAGGAGCAGCATAAGTTACTTTGCTATTTTTTCCTTCATATAGTTGCTAAACTATCAAACACCTTTGAAACAGATGAAGCATTAACTATAGATACAACATCCATCATTACTTGTCTTCTTGTTTTTCTCATATATGAGTTTGTTGCTGATTCTAGAGGACAAAATTTAATTATGTAAATTTAATTCAGTGTTAACATTTCTCTTCAGCCTTATGCTCATTCCAGCAAGTAGGTTGACAAATGTGCGTTTCATCTGCCAGTCTGTTTCTGGTCAAGAAAAACCATTTCAAATGTTTCATGGTTACATGTCAGAAAATATGGATTCAAATGGCACCACCTGTGTCTTCTCTACCATATTTGTTTGCTACAGTAATTTTGATTTCTTTGTAAAAACCTTCCATCATGGCACTAAATCTAAGATTATTTTGTTTGGTTGAAATATCTCTGAAGATTGCAAACGTTGAAGAAGATTTCCCTGTTCACCACCTTAGCTTGACTGGACCTTTCCATATGAAATTGCTGTCCTTGAATTTTTCTTATTTCACTAGATAAAATTCTTGTGGATGCAATAGCCATCAAACTCTTTGAAGTTTGTCCTTTTGCTGATTGGTGGTAGCAATCACGTCAAGCATTCTTTGTTGGGGTTAAGAATGACTATCTTTATCTCATTTTAGGAAATGGCCCGATCTTATGGAAGCAACATCTACAACAATAAGCCCACCTCTGACTTGGATCCTCATGTTACAGAATGTAGAGACCACAGAATTGAATTGTGGTGCTTTTGCATCACATTGTAATTTATTATCATGTAATGCATATTTATTTTATGACGTGTTGAGTTCTTTTTTTTAAAGGCAAGATTCCATATGTACCTTAAAGGGCAGTTGAAACTGCCTGCAAACCAGGTTATCATTCTCATAAGAGTGTTTTCTATATTGTCTTTTGATATGTATGGCATACATAGTATTGTTTAGCTGCCTTAGAGTTGTAGGAAGGTTGCATTATAGAATATTGTGCCAGTTGTTCAGTTCAACCACCACTTTTTTCACTTGCTTTTGAAAGTCCCCTGTAATATAATGCTTCTGTGGTCAAGTGGTGATCACCTGGAGTTTGTATTTGAATGAACTTTTCTTGCATTCGAGGCATTGTTTGAGCTGTTTGCCTCGTTGATATCATGAGGGTGCTAGATTGAAATATTATCTTTCATCTGAAAGACAAAAACGATTACTTTAAGGGTCATTTGCAGCAATTTATGTTATCCTCTGTTAGTTCCTTCAATCATCCATAACTCCTGGTTTATGCATTGACAGAAATCACCAGAACATTGACAATGAGAAGGCAGTCATCATTTGTAAAGTTTCATACATCAAGTTCTTGGAGCAGAAATAACTTTGTTGTTTGGATGGTAGGTTTAGTTATGTTCATGCGATACTCTGAAGTGTTAATGTATTCAGAAGGCATAGAACAATATCCTGTGATGTAGTGGATCAGTTTATAAGAGATCAATCAGAAGTAAACAATCAATTTTAGAAATATTCGGCACATAATATTGCTTTGCATTTGTTTTTTCAAATTTACTGTTTGCAAATAGCAGTGGTAATGATAGTTTGATTTATTATTTTTTGCGCAGACCTGTTTTCTCCGTCAGTTTGGACGATCTGTTGTACGAGCTGACTACCTTACCCTTCGCAGGGGTTTTATCTTGGTACCATCTTCTTACCAGTGAAGTTTCTTGGAGGCAGTTGTATATTCTTTACATTTAGGAAGGAAATATTTGTGTGAAATTTTCAATACTTCATCTACGGTTGTGTCTCCTTTTGTTCTAACAGTAAAGAGAAGCTTCTAACGCAAACTGGTCACCATTGTTCCCTTAATTATTTTCCATGAGATTGCACCAATTCTAGAATAGGAGTAAAGCATATTTTATTCATTTCTTTTTTTTTCCCCCATGAATTTGTATCTACCTGCAACTTTCCAATTAAGCATATCTTTTGGTAATATGTGCTCAATTAGAAATCTTTGGTGTTACTTTCGGTGATGTAATTGCTTTTAAACATTCACTGTTCTGGCAAAGGTAATAGAAAATCTCTCCCACCTTCATTTATTGGACTATATCTATGAGAAGCCCAAGAAGGAATAGAACGAGGAAAAGATAAGTTTCAAGACTATGATGCTTTAGCATGTTGCCTGGTTGGTTGGTCTAGTCAGCTTTGTGTCACGTATCCTGAAAAAGGAAGCTTTCGTCATTTCTGATAAAGATGAGCTTAGGTTTTTGAAGTTTAATCTTCTACATTCAATATTCTTTTTATTTATGGCAGAACCACCATCTTACACCAAGATATGATTTTCATGGCTATATGATACGCTCCATGGAAGAAGAGTTTAAGAGGATCGTTGGTGTGAGGTAAGTCATGAATTATTGAGATATGATAATTTCACACTAAATTGGCTTAAATACCTTTCATTGCACATCTATTGACGTTTAAGTAAAACAAATTTGCATATTATTGGATCTGTAATTTCTTTACTTTTTTTATGTTTACATCTGAAAATTGTCCAACATTGGCATTAGAGCCACAGCAAAGTTAGAGATTAGTTATTGTTTTTTTCCCATGAATTATAAAATGTAAATTTAAAAAAATAGCACTTTACTATTTTCAGTCTGAGGTATTCTTAAGAGTAGTATCTCTGACATCATTAGACTGAGAATGATCTGAATATTCTGCCAGCCACTTCATACTTTTGTAAAAGGAAAAATGTGGTAGGAAAAATATGTTACCACATTTCATACCCTGATTAACTGTTGATTTAGCCGACTTTGGACTTGGATCGTTAAAATTTTGGACATATTTCTCTATTGTTAACATGGATTTGGGGCCTGAATCCATTAAATTCTGCACATATTCTTTCCTGAATAGTTGTGTATATTTTTGTTTTTCAATCAGTACATTCTTTATCAATCCTTTTTTAATTGATCATCTCTAACAAAACATGGAATCATGTGGAGGACAAATACGTTGTTTCAGTATTGTATTGAATTATCAGCTTGCTTTTTATAAACTGCCAAATGCCGACTAATATTCTGCATTTTTTTTCCTTTTCTTTTGCTCTTGCAGTGCACCACTTTGGGGTTTTGTTGTTGCTTTCATGTTATTCAATGTAAATGGTTAGTTGTGTTCTACTTATGACCCACGTGACTAAACTTCTTTTCCTTCTGTGGTGCCGTGAGGTTCATAAGCTCCAAAGACAAAGATCATTTTTTTTTCTCAAATTTTTTATTTTGGAAATCAATTCGTTTTGGTGCACACATTAGTTTTGTAGTTGCTTATTGTTAGAAAAAAACCACCCACATTGCAGGTTCTCAGCTTTATTTCTGGATAGCTATCATTCCTGTTGCTGTAAGTATTAGATTGCATCCTTATCCATCTATTGATTAAGAAAAATTTCAAATTTAATGCATGATTCTGAGACTTACCTCTCTGCTTATGTAGCTTGTGCTTCTGGTTGGTGCCAAGTTACAGCATGTGATTGCAACCTTGGCATGGGAGAGTTCTAGCTTGAGTGGATTTGGGGCTAGATTAAAACTTCGAGATGATCTCTTCTGGTTTAAGAAGCCAGAACTCTTACTGTTTTTAATCCATTTCATTCTTTTCCAGGTTAGTATTTCTTTAAGATGGAAAAAGTTATTATATGCGGAAGTCATCTTTCCAGTCTCAACTTGCAAATTCAAAGAAGATGGCTTTACTTAAAAGGTTTGCATTTGAATTGCTCGTCTGCAGAATGCATTTGAGTTGGCTTCATTCTTCTGGTTTTGGGTACATTTCTTGTCCCTCACTTCGTTTCTCTTCCAATATATGAGATGCTCCACTTGGAACATGTTATATCTCATTGATTACTCCATATCAACAGCTGGTTGTAGAACTCCCACTGGGACAGATTACAGAACGTGCATGACTTTGCACAGTAACTAAATTTAAGCTTCTGCATGAACCTGATCGTGTTATCTTATTTACTGACAGTGGCAATTCGGATACGATTCATGCTTTATCAGGAACCATTCGCTGCTATATGCACGCCTTATCTTGGGGTATGCTATTGCTGAAAGCAGTAACATTTATATTTTATATTAGTTGAAATTGGTTTGCTGTGAAATCTTCAAATATTAATGCAAAGGTCTCTGACAATTGATTTTGTGACTGGCTAAATCTGTGTTCAGGTTTGCCGGGCAGTTCCTCTGCAGTTACAGTACACTGCCCCTCTATGCATTGGTCACACAGGTATTAAATCATAGAGTGTTTGTTAATTTTTCAGTTCTGGTCATTATTTGCTTCAGCTATTAAACGAATTTTTGTATGAGCCCCGATGGCTGAATCCATATGGGCACATAGATTGTAATTTCTCCAATTAGAGCATTCTAGTAATAAATGAAGAGGTGTGAATTGCAATGCAAAAATGCATGGATATTATGGAAAATCATAGTAATTATGGTATGATGAGAATGTCATGATAATATTTGAACAGTTTATCTGGTTTGGCTTTGCATGAAATGGCAAGAGGGTAGCCATATTAAATGACAGATTAGACAATTCTTCTCCATTTTAGGTGCTATGAGCAGCCGATGAACTGCCTATCGTGTCTCTAAAAGGAACTGCCTATAAAATAAATTAGTCCTGACAAAGTTATATATGTGCATATATGAAACTTTATACCCTGTAGATCTGCTTTATGCGTCCAAAGTTTATAACCAGTTTATGTGCATGCATGCAAGGTTAAATGTAAGTCATGAACAATGGGTAGATATACTTATTTAAGGGATAGCTATTGCACACGTATGCATTTCTTCTTACCTTTACTTTGTTGATATTTTCAGTGTGTGATGTCTGTTGAATCCTCTCAGATGTTTGATATATTTCATTTTCGCAGCAATTGAGTTTCTAATCCCTTTGCTGCTGTCCCTGTCCGAGTTCTTTTTACTGACTAGTTTAATTTCGCAAACCAGATGGGTTCAAACTACAAAGCTGCCCTTATTCCGCAAAGAATCAGGGAGACTATCCATGGATGGGGAAAGGCAGCAAGGAAAAGGAGGAAGCACCGGCGTGGCATTGATGATTCAACAATTCATACAGAAACGAGTACAGTGTGCTCTATTGAAGAAGATGAGGAGCTGCTTTACGATCCCTCTGACAACTCTTATGTATGTATTGAATTGCAACCAACATCTACTACAGCTACTACTGTCATCGATAGCAATCACTCTCCAATTGGTGATGGACATTCCAACTATAGTGGTGATGAAACACCTCTTCTCCAGTCCTCGGTTTCTGTTCCCTCGTCTCCAGCTTTTTCAGGCCTTAGAGGAAATGGGATTTCACGGTCAGCTTCTATGCCAATATGGAGGGGATGAGTAGAATTCAGAGATGTATGTGTTTATATATTAGATAGGATTACTTGTAACACTCTGTTAAACTTTAATGCTCGGTTCTGCATATAGAGCGAGTTCTGAAGAGATGATAGGGGTACAGGAATCCTTCAATGGTTCTGAATCCTGAGTTCATTTTTTCCCTTGTCATTTCTCAAGGCACATGTATAAATTAAATTAAAGACCAAAAATGAATCCTTATAAAGGAAAAAAGGAAACAGAACATGAACAACCTCTCACCTTTAATTCTTCTTGGACATCTGTGAGCTCGAGCTGCATTTTTCTTGTCATAAACATCATCATCATTGCAGCCTTTTACCATCAATTTAGGCTTAGTTGTGGAGCACAGGAGCAGTAAACCTCATTGCACTTGAAATTAAGAACCATGAGATGTATAGTTGGTACTATTCTTAAGAACAAGGACTTGTTAGTGATCTATGATGGTGGAGTATGCTCCTATTGATTAGGGTGAGCTGTGATGACCATCTGTAAGGAGTGGCATGTTCAGTGAGATGTACAAGAGATACAGAGATGCAATTACTTGTTTCAGCAACAGGAAAGGCTAATTCTGATCAAAAGTGGGGATGGTGGGGGCAGATGCAGCAGACTAACTATTGCCTGAATTTATAGGTCATGGTGACCAGTTTGATGTTTGGATCACCTCAGAGGCGAAGGATAGATATGTTTTTTTTTTTATGCAAGGAAGAAGTCGTCTTCTTCTTCTTTCTTTTCTTTCTTTCTTCTTTTTTTTTTTTTTTTTTTTGTTGCTGTTGCTGCTTAATTGGATGATTCGTACAAATATAGTACGAAGGCATCCAATAAAATCAAAAAACAACAAATTGCGGAGTGCCATAGACAGCTCTCTCTCTCCCCATGTCATAGGGGGCACTCGGAGTGATCGGCTACTTATGAGGCCATCCAATTCGCGGTCCCATTAGCTTCTCTAAAGACATGTCTAGCCTAGAACTCCACACCATAACCATGTCCCATATGTCGCATAACAAGGGATGGCACCCATGCACACTGTCGATGCTCTCTATAATCTAATTAATCACTGTAGCCGAGTTTTGCTCTCTATAATCCAGTTAATCACTGTAGCCGAGTTTTTCTCAAGAAAGACTGCTCTAGCCCTCAGGACGAGCCAGACATGGCCCAGCCATGCAAGGAAGCCCAGCCATGTAAGGAAGTCTCTTAGCCCGGAAAAATCTGAGATTTTTAAACAACGACACTTGCAAGAGGCACCACAAATCAATAGGGCATGATTCAATATTATTATTCAAAATCATTAAAAAACTTGATCCTGAGAGCTGCAGCGCCGGCCATGGTTTCAGCGCTCACCGTTTCATGCTCCGATGCAGCACCGGCCATCGACCATAACATTGAGATTCCCAAGATACACGTAGCCAAGTTCAATAGAGCCATAATATTTTACGCATCTCGATGCATGAGCCACAGCCTAGTTTTTTCAAGTATCTGCGACAGGCAATTTTTCTTTTTTTCCAGGTTGGCGGCTTTGCTTGATAGGTTGGTGGTTTGGAACCTTGGCTGTCATATTGACTTCCATTCCACGGTCCACACCGTGCTCGGAATCAATCCAACTCCTCCAAGAGTTACAGTGTCTAAAAAGCCCGAAAACAATCCTAAAATTATGACATCCTCTCTCTCTCTCTCTCTCTCTCTCTCTCTCTCTCTCTCTCTCTCTCTATATATATATATATATATATATATATATATATATATATATATATATATATATATGACTTATTTGGTTCGTACAGAGAGAAGAAAAAATATGACCAACAGAAAAATGAAGAAATGTTTCATGTTTAATTGGAGTTTTCAAAAAATAAATGAAAAAAAAACTTTTTTATGAAAATAAGAATTCCACATTTTATAAAAAAAATGAAATAGAAAAATTCAATGTTCACTGGCTGAAAATTAAAACATTTTTTAAAAAAATATTCTTTAGTTTTTAAAAATAATGGAATAAGATATTTCTTTTTATTAAAGGCATCATAGATATTTTATATATTTTTTTTAAAAATATATGCTCAACTAAATATAGAAGATTTTGAAATGTACCACTTTTTTTAGAATCAACTACTTTCCTAACCATCAACCCAAACATCAACTTTTCAAAAAAAATAATAATAATATTTTTTTTTACGAGCCAAACGAATCCATTGTAATAATAAAATACTTGAGATCTCACACGACAACGAGACCAAGGATCTCAAGTCAAGGAGTTCAAGCGTTTCTTGAAGAAGGCAAAGAAGGTGGTGGGGAGAACACGCAAGGGGGCCTGGAGAGCGACGGCCTTCTTTCCTCGCTAGAGCTCATTAATTTTTACCGTACTTTCCTTCGGAAGATTCTTTTCATGTAAACAATCACTCGATTGATTCAACTAATGTAAGCCTCCATTATTTCATTTTATTTATTTATTTATTTGGTTGGATCAATTGTTTCACCTTCAATCGGCTCTGCTTTTCAGATATATCACCGACTTTCAAGGGTCTGATTCCATTAAAATAATAGTATTAGTTTTAACAACAAATATACACACATACATGCATATGTACACAACACATATATTTATGCATATATTAGTTTTAAGAATGAATCCATGTCCATACTATGTATGCACATAGATACATCCATAATTACGTAGTACACATATCCATCCCTCTATTCAAACATCCGCCATCATGTTTCCCGCACCGATACGGTGCAATAAATAATTGAGTCTTTTCATATTTCGATACGTAATAAAAACTGAATAATTATAGCTTCAGTTTCATGCAACAACCTGGTAGGTCACAGCTATAACCCACGTATCATCCCTAGTATAACATTCCTAAACTTTATGCCGTAACTTTATCCCTAGTATCATCCCTAGTATAATCTATATACACTAGAAAACTAATAGAAAGATATTATTTGAATTCCTTAATCCTATACAAATACCCAATACCTTTTAACAAATAACCAGTGTCAAACTAAACACACACCAATATGGTCCTCATATACTCTCCTTATTTGAACTCTGACGTCCTCGTTAGACAAGAGATCTAAATCCATTCAAATTCAATCACATACACGACGATCAGCTCATGATCAACTCAAATAAACCGATACTGTAATATCCCCTAAGCTGTATACAGTATAGGCCGGATCTACTCTCATACCATTTGTCACGGCTCAAAATCTCATTCAAAAAAGCTCGTTGAAAGATATTATTTAGATTTCTTAATGTTGTATAAGGAGGAATCTCACTAAAAAGCTTCCTTAGGAACAAAAAGTGATTGTAACAGGTAAACAAATTGTCGAGGAATCATCTTTACTTCTGCATCACTGATTTCAATGCATGAAATTAATAGACAAGCATGGAATTTAGCATAAGAAGGTGAACTTCCACAACAACCAGCAAAACAGAAAAATGAGCGGAAGACACCAGGAAGAGGGATGATGCATTCACTTTTAAATTGCTGATCTGAGAAACATAACAAGAAAAACATACATGTGCTCAAGGTCCCTGGGTTAGCCTCTGCATTTCGCCTTGGCCATCCAGCGTTTCCATGAGAAGTGGAGGTGCATATTGTGCGGCCCCTTGATGCTCTTCTGCATCTTGGCAAAAGGAGAGGATGATAGTGTCGATCGACATCTCCACAACTGCAAAGAAGAGGGTTGCAACTACGTAACCAAGGCCCCAGCACACCTACAAGAGCAGCATAGACATTTTGTTTAGGCCTTCTGTATAGTAAAACACATTAAAAGAGAGAGCATATTTATTGCAAACTGTCATAAAAGCCGGCAGAATGTAATCCATGTGGATGTTTTGGCCACCAGAGTAATTGCAGAAGGTGCAAGAGTCATTTGAACGTCCCCTCCTCAATAACAGAACTCATGACAATGGGTATAAGTATTGTTAATTGGCCTGTCTTTGCTGCATGAATTCAACTCGCCTAAGTCGCGATCCAAGCCACTGATAATTACCTAGGAGATAACTTGTTCCTAGTGGAAATTGTTCAGTATCTCCACGTCAGATTCTAAAAGAACCGAACATCATGTCATTAGAAGTCTTGTCCACTTTAATTTCTTCCATTTCAACTTCTCTATTTTAATACGTTTTGAAGGATTTGATCTAGAATCCGCCATGAGAAAAGGTGTTCATTACAAAAAGTCTCCTTGATTTTATCAATCTCTGAAAAGTCATAAATGCCTCATCCATTTTTTGGCTACAAACTAGCGTTCATCCTTGCCAAACTTATTTTAATGACGAGCAAACAATGCCCAAAAAATAGCTTTTTAGCTCCACCAGCTTGCTTGATTGACTTCCCTCTTCATTGTTTTTATCTTGCATTCCTACTTTTTTGTCTGTTTATGTATTATGAGGTACAAGTAAGTTAACATGCTTTCCAAGAGGACATCCAAGTTAAGATGTAAAAGAATCTGTCACATATGTTAGTGCTTCAATTGTAGAACTTGCTTCCCAAAATTTTTATCCAATTCCATGTCCAGTCATCCATTCCTTAAATAATAAATCTTACCTTCACATAGAGACCCCCAGCAAACCTCTGTTAGTTTTTACACAAGTGAAGCATTTTAATCTAGCCTAGTTTTAGAGCATCAACTTATTGCACTCAGAAGATTCTAAAGTCAATCTCTACTGTCTGCAGATATAAATTTCAAAAGAAACAGCGACACCTTTTAGATTCCGATCAAAAGATGGAGAAGGAAAGACGAATTGCTATAAATGGAATTTGAGAGCATTACCAGAACAGGGAACAAAGGAGATGAAATCTTGTTGTGGGCAGATTTGTATTTGTGAGTGTCCAACATGAGGAATGCAAATAGTGCACAGAAGAGGCTGACACACAACTTCCCAAGAAAAAGAATAACATCTCCAATGACATTTACTTTTCCTATGCGCAATATATTATTCATAATTAGACCTGTAGCAATTGCAGACGCTTTGCAGAACCCTTTGCCGGTTATAGCAATCTGTGTGAAACAAGCAAAATTGTCAGTCACAGTGCATGCAAAGAGTCACTAATGCATAAACTCACATTTATTCTTCTTGATATGAATATATTATTATTGTCATCACATAAATTTCAGTATCTACGCAAATTAACTTCTGATAATCCACCAATCAAATCTTCCTTAATCTTTCATCTTTTTTTGATGGGTAAGGTTTACAATTTTTAAAAAGCAAAAGGACATGAAGGATGGCATGTTATCGGAAATGACATGGTTGAGTGTTGCTAAAGAATATCTTCTTGCCTCATTCCAGCCATTCAAACTTATCCACTAAACGTTCTGCAACTCTAGAGGCAGAGGTAAAGCTTATGGCCACAACTTGATGAATTGAATGAGAAAAACCATTGAAAAATTTTAATTATGTTTTAACTGAAAAATTCTCTTAAATAGAACTCTTAGCAAAATCAAGCAGTGTGATTTTTTTCTTCAGCAGAGTCTCAGTAAGCTGAGAGAAACATATTTTTTGGAACTCAGTAAAATAGCAAACCTGGTATAGATTGTCTTCATTATACTCAATATTCCATATCAAAAAAAATTGTTAACATGTTACTGGATCAACAATCATAATTAACTAAGAAGCTTCAAACATCAAAAGGTTTACTATCCAGGATTATACTGTTTTCTAGTTACTCTATCATTACAAACAGGTCTGCCAGCTTAATTCAACATATAACACACCCTTCACTAATACTTGAACTCATTCAATATGGTAGGTCTTTAAGAGTTTCTTAGATTGGCCGAAGGCTCGCCATTGTTGCATTATATATGTAATGTGTTATTCAGGCATGGAGATATTATTGCCTCCAAGTTGCATTATCCAATTAAACTTATGTGTTCTTTTTTTCTTCTCTACATTACATAACTAAAGACTGACCATTGCTTTTGGGACAAGAGGTTGTGCAATCCTAAAATACAGTATTAACAATGGACCTGAAAAGTCAGTTGATACTTACAGAACATGCATAGGAAAATCAAATGCAACAATACTTATCCAAAGCTCTAATCATTCACATGTTTTGCACCCAGATAAACCTCAGCATATATTAACGAGATGAGGAGAGAGAGAGAGAGAGAAGATTTCAGGTTTTCTTTTGAAAAGAAGATGACAGATCTTCGGGAAAGAAGATGAGCAAATTTGTATCTATGCATCAGATGTAAATTGCAAGTTTAATCAGACACTTACCATGATATATGCATTCCGATTAGCAGACTTGATGGTCCAATCAATGCACCCTAGGCAGCACTGAGAAGAAGAGGACATCATTTTTCCCATTAGGCTCACAGGAGAACTGTCAGCAAGTTTTAACCTGCGGCGGAGTGACTCTAGTATAAACCGAATCCATTCAACAATGGATACAATCAGTGAACCAAGAGCCACAGATCCAAGACTGTAACGCAAGAGCCGCTTCAGAGAAGAAAATACAGGGAGAAATGGAATCTCCTGCTGCATTCAACATAATACCAGCCATTCAGTCAAAAAGGAAAACAAGAGAATTTCCTCTTAAAAAGTCTAAAGGAAAAGTTAAGATTCTAAGATTTACAGAATGCACCAGACATTTCTTTTCCATGTTGTCTTCCTTACCATATATCCAATGTTCAGAAATAAAATGAATCATAATATTTTGAAGATACATCGGATGTCCTTCACGAATAGGAAGCAGAAAAACCCTCTAGAAATAATTTTGGCCATCCAGATTGTAAAGGTGGTAATTTATGACCCGGCCCATCAACTCCGCCCGTGAATGACCATTTTAAGCAGGTTTGGGTTTGACATAAACGGATTGGATCGTAAATAGGTTAACCTGTCTAAACCTATTTATTAAATGAGATGGGTTCGGGTTTACATCTTTGACCCGTTTAACCTGTTTTGACCCGTTTAATAATTGAGTTGGGTCATAACTTGACCCGTTTAACCTATTTGAAAAACTTGTTTGACCTATTTGAAACTTTCTTAACCAATTTCCGACCTATTTAACTCGACCCACTTAACCTGTTTAAATCTATTTAACCCATTAAAAACTCATCTAACCCGTTTAATTCGTTTAACCTATTTAATAAATGGGTTATGTGGGTCGGCTCGGGTTACCTGTTTAATAAACAGGTCGGATGCATATTTGAAATTTTGATATGTTTAATAAACATGTTGGGTTTGGATTGATGAAGTTTTGACTCCACCCACATCCAACTCGACTTGTATCTGATCCGACCCGACCCGACCCGATTGCCACCCCTACCAAATAGGCATGGTTTTGATATTAGGCTAGTTATCATCATCATGTCCGCTTGTTTAATGAACAATGATAGAATTAAGCATCAACATATGGTCTAGACTTAGGGATATAAATTGTGTAGCAATCCTTATAAGTAGATATTATTAATGAAGGTAAGACTTCCCCACCTACAATTGAATTACATCCTGTAAATTAAGAAAACCTACAATATCAAGAAAATCAAAGGCGTCCTGAAACTCTTTGCCCATGTAACAAAGTCAAAATAATTAACCAACCATTAAGAAGCTCATATGTGAACTGATTTCAATCTCAGATATCAGGAAAGTACTCACATAATCAAGTTTCAAAAGCCAAAGCCATGTTTACTAAATTCTCAAATACTGATTGAAGAAATCAAAGTGACTTGTTTAATACTTTCAGTTTGGAGAAACCTCCAGTGTGCATAAAAAGTTCAGTAGCAGTTTTGGCAAAAACACATCCAATCAAGTTTTTTAAGTCTGTAAAATTTTCCAACTTCACATGATGCACCAGTGAGTCTATATATATCTATGTGAGACTTTAGATTCATACAGCTTTCAGGTACATAATTTGCTTACTGAAATTTCACTACGAGCCCAGTAGTAAGATGCAACTGATCCAGCAATAACAGTTGAAGAGCATGCAATGATGAACTGCGTTGCCCAGTAACATCCAACTAGGTGAAAAAGGATGGAGATACCAATATGAGGGGTGTAATGGATGCTGTAGCCACAACAACTGTCACAATTCACTCTGTTGGACTTCAGGTCATATGAACAGCAATTGGCATTACAATCATTTCTGAGTATCTGACCAGAACTGAAAAGATGGAGTGCAGCAGAAAGCCAGAACATATAGAAGATTGCAAGGATAAAATATGGCAAAATTGGGAAAATTATCAGAGCCTGAACTTCGCCTATAACCTTTGCAGCAACCTGCATACAGATTATGTTAGCCATTAAGTCACAAAACCGGACTAAACTTCTTTGACAGACATGGAGAAGCTACTGACAAATAATGCAGTTCTTTGACAGAAATTATCAAGTCAACTAGGTAACCATGTTTCACAATTTCTTGATTTACAAATTTGGAAAAAAAATAACTGAATTCCCACAGAGTGCATCCATGTTTTCAGCTACATATATTTGTGCCAATTTTAGTAAACATAATAAGGCTGTATATGTGCTCCTGTGGTAAGTGGTATCACATTTACCACCTGGTTTACATGCATGCTTACCTTCAGAACAGATGTTGCTATGAGAATACGGCGGATGATGGCTATTGAAGAGAGGAATGTGATAATCATTACAATCGTCATAAGAACAGCTACAGCACGAATGTGATTTATTTCCTGGAGTAAATTCAGGTGGTAAGCCAAATGAAAGCAAGATTTTGCTTAGGAATTGTGCTTAACAATAAAAACTTACCCTCCCACTTATGTTGACATATGGATCACTTACACCAATGACAACTGATATGGGATCATGTCCAATCCATCCAGCTATTAATTCATATAACATGAAAACATGAAATGGTTAATAAGAAGCAACTATTAATTCATATAACATGCATCTCTTAAAATAAATACTCAATCAGGAAACTATCATTCAAAATGAAATTATGCCAAAAGATCTTACTATGGGTGATGAGTAAAAGCAGTTAAATTTTCACTATGGCCTAGTGTATTGCTGCTTCATTGATCATTTGCTCATAAGGTATCTTAGCTTGATAACAATTACTGGTCTAGGAAGCAGAAAATGCATGTGGTCGAGACCAAACTGAACTATCTATGGGCTAAGCAAACAGAATAGTTAGGCCAATTAATAAGTCGTATTGTCAAACTATTTGCAACATGATAAATCTAGATTCAACTTTAGATGTCTTGCACTCGGTGATGTTTCATGATGCTTGATACTTGGAAAGGCAAAATTTACATATTCATTCTACTTTACATTGTGTCCCTCAAAGTTGATGATGAAGATCTCTTATCTCAACATTTGTGCTTGGAGCATGATCAGCATACTTGGCCTCAAAGTCTAAATTTAAGAGGAGGGATGACAACCAACTTATTTAACAAACACCATTACTTTGCACCACATCAAGGAAGGATGAAAAGATTGATTCGTTGATTGTATAAAAAGCATTTGCTGGAGACAATGACTGTGGGAGAGATGTTATTCAGCTTGGTGTGTGATTTACAACATCGAGTCCGACAAAATGATACGATTAGGTAGGATGATCAAATGACATTTCCAAGGCTCTTCCCTGCCAATTTCCTCAGCTTCTAAGAAACCTAGTGTAAGTCGAACCCCCCAATGCCTAGAGAAACTTTATAAAACAGTTTATTTAGTGACTCAAGTTTTCAAACAGCTTTATTTTTGTTCTAGGAGTTATTCTACTGACAAGGTATTCTGTAGTTAATAATGAACATATTATTTGATGATTATGTGTGCCTTGCATGTATACTACATGATCTATACAAAAAAAAAATATTCTATGACTTCTCATAGAATGCGAAAACTGTCTAACATCATCAAATAGATGAACAGATGTATTTTTGATTTTTCAAGATAAATTATAGGACCTGATTGTCACTTATTGGAACATTACTGGCATTTGCACCAAAGATATTAGATACATATCAGATGTAAAGTAGCCATTCACTCTGTAAAAAAAATAATTATAAAAGAAAAAAGAATTTGGAACAAGCATATCTGACCTTTTGTGTAGTAAAACATTGTAACAGATACTATAAGGGCATTGAAGAGAATCACTGTTATCCATGTCATTCCAGCAACAAAGTGGCGAATCATTAATAGCCAGATCACGGATAAAAATAGTGGCAAGATTCCTCCACAAACAATCAACACAGGCCATGCCTTTCCAATATCTGCCACGTATCTCTGCAGATCATGCAAAAGTGCATGAGTGAAGTGTTTTTTTTTTTTTAATGATAACGTTCAAAGTGAATGAAGATAAAAATTTGATTTGGATAGAAAAGAAAAAAATAGGCATGCAATTTATATGTTCAGAAAAGTCATGTCAGGTTCACCTTACAAAGGCTTGTGAGACACCATGAAATGTCTATCATGCAGTTTGCAAGAATCAGCTTTGACTTAGATTCTAGAATGAGCTTTTGACAGCATTCCATGAGTATTCTTTTTAAAGAAAAAATGGCTACAAAGTTATTTCTGTTTATCTCAAATGACTTGCCGGATTTCAATTGAAACTGACTTAGCAAGGACATTTAACCAAGTTATTTATTGAAACTGACAGATGAGAGAGCAAAAGCACAAAAATAGGTACTGCTTGAACACAATATATATTTTGGTTATAATTCCAAAAACAGGTAGCAAACCTTTAAGACAGCAGATGGAGAATTGATTGCTCTGTGAATAGTCTTATCTATTAGCATGTTCTCCTCAATGGTAGCACCACCCATCTGCAGCCAATGCTTCAAAGAAATGTTGGATGCACGTGCTATGAATTGGCAGCTCCAGTAAACTGAAAAGATACAAAGAACAGAACATTAATCAAGTATTCCGCAGAAAACTGAGATGAAGATCAGAATTTGAAATGGATGCGTGAGAGGTAGGACTTCATGCATCTTCAGTTGGTGCATACAAATGGAAAGAAAAATATATGACCTTCATTTCACTCATTTTACATTATGTTAGAAAAATGAGGATAACTGATATTTCCCATTGAATGCCAGATGGAAGAAAACCATGCAGATATTTCAAAATCATTTTTCTACAATGCATAATATTGCATATAGTCTTGGATGAACCGTGCTGTTCTTAACTCGACAAATACCACTACAAAAAGGTAGATCTTTTTTCTAGGATTCTTTTCCATGAAGCACATGTTTGCATTTTAAAAAAAAAAATCACAGAACCAAAAGGAACTAGCCAGTTCTATGGGAAGCAATTCTGAGAGGAAACAAGTTGATCAATGCATTTCTTTAGTCATGTCCCTTCTAAATCTTAGATTTTCAGAATGCAGAACCACTTTTTAGTTCTGCTTCAGGTTATATAATACTTGGTCACTTACCATTTACACTCGGAAATATTATAGGGTAACATGGACCTTGGAGTTGGAGAGAACTATTCCTCATCTCCGGCGTGAGAAACTCAAAATAATCATAGTTCCTGTCAATCCAGTCATCCACTGAGAGGTGAATGTCACCCTCTGGATAATCACAAATGTAGTTGAGGCCATCTTCCGAAGGAATGGGACATTCCATCAAGCAGATACTCTTAGCATCAGCCAGACTGAACTGGCTACTCTTCAAACCACTTTGGTAGACCTGGTTGGGATTCAGCCAATACCTAACCTCCAGTTCACGTAAATCTGGGTCAGCATGTTTGTTGCCACAAACATTTCCTTTGTAGTCCAGTCCATATGTGAGCCTGCACAAGATGTTTGCCTTTGATTAATCAACCAATCAACAACAAAAAGCGACTGTCAGAAAGACTTACAGTCTAAAAACAAAGAACAAGCTTAAGAAAAATCATGTACACATTTTAAACAACAAATTTATTTTATTCTTTCCTTTTTTGATTAGTGATAAAGAAATAGTCACAGAAATGAGAAAAAAGAGAAAATTCTCTTCCCATGATTTGACCAATTGAAAGGTGCAAAAGAACTAAAGGAAAATCTTAAGGGCATAAACTATGAAAAATAAATCTTGTTGATCAATACCGGATTTTCTCGACTGCTGCAGCAAAATTTGAAAAAAAAAAAAACAGAAGTTCTGTAGTGCTCAATGGTCAAAATAAGCCAAAACCTTGAGAAGAGGAAACGAAGCAGCAATTATCCTAATCAACACTAATAAAATGCGTCTGCACCATAATCCAAGCATCTACCATGAAAATGGGGTCACAAATGTAGGACAAATATAAACCAAGAAGGCTATGGCACCAAATAAACACAGTCTTTATAAAAACTGTGTGATTGCTCCATATGTATGTAGCCTCGTGCCATAGTTCGAACTCCAAACAGTGGGAATAGATTAAAGGGTTTCACCAAGTCATTATTCCAGAAGCTCACATCGTTTTGGCACTCAGATTTACTCGTTACATAACCAAACAAAAGTCATTACCTCAGGACCAGAACAGGTAAAAATCCACTTGAATCCCGAATAAATCAAGTAAGACCGGTACTAAATACTCACATGTTTCAATCTTTCTAACATAATCGTGCAGACAAGCCATCTAAGAACAACCCCAGTAAGAAAACACCCTCCCATAAGCTCGTTACAAACACTAAACGCGACAAACAGAACCCTTTTCCTCCCATCTTAGGCTATATTCTCCTCGAGTTAGAAAAATTCTTCCAAAGAATGCAGTACCTTGGTCGTATATAAGTTGACACTCTCAAAAAGGAAACATCCGAGCATCCAAAAGCAGCAATTTGACCATACAAGGAAGACCCATTCGAGGGCTTTGGGTTTGGATTGAAAAGATGAAAGGGGGAAGGGATAAGCAAGACTAATATTAGTACCGAAGTGGGTTTCCTTGGTTGAATCCGAAGCTGGAGTTGACGATCATGGCCACCCAGAAGGCGATGAAGATGGCGAGGAACACCAAATCCCTGCACTTCCTGTTCTTCCTTATGATCCCGCCTCCCATCTCGCCGTCGCTTCCGCCGCCTCCGCCGCCGCCTCCCGCCGTCGGGCACTTCCCTATGATCGCCCCCAGCGGCCCCCCCATTTCCCCGCTTTCTCTTCCTCTAAAGCACGAGAAAGAGAGAGTGTGTAAACTGAAAGCGAGAGTGAGAGTGGGGAGCTGGGATTGGTGGGGAGAAGGGAAAGCAGCTTCGTCTGGTGTTCGTGAAGAATAGTTTTATTTTGGAAAAGACGAAGGCCTTTGCTTCTAAATGTCCCTTTTTTTTATGGATGTGCTCCTAAATGTCCCTTTTTATTATTTCTTGTCTTGTTACGTAGAAGTGGTTAGTTATATTGTGCGAAAGGTATAATATAAGGAAAAAGTATGGGCTCTTGCGAAAAGTTGAGAGAGGGGCTTTGGAAAGCAAGGTATTTTTTTTTTTTTTTTGCTAAAAAAAAAAGCAAGGTATTCACTAAGTAATTCTAAATCTTCTATTAGATCGCTTTTAAGAATCCGTGTCGTCTTGCTTTACTCGAGACAGAATTTGGTCCTGCTCTTTGACTCGGGATCATGATCGAGGTGAGAAAACTCGGCCGTGTGACTCACAACATAAGTCAGAGAATGAACATTCGACTAACTATTACAATTGTTATTTGTCATCCTATAATTGTTATTTGGGACAAAAACTAAAGCTTTACTAGGAAAATAATGACTAACTTTTCTACTATAAATGGTGAATAACAAGTTTTGAGGGAACCCATTTCGAATGATATTGACATAATTGAATCCCTAGGTGATATTGAGGTGTCCATGTTCGCATATTCATGCAATGCATATGATTTCGAGACTCATTAAATTATCTTAAGTCGATATAATTAAATAGTTGAGATCATATCGATCCTTAATCGATGTTCGATGAATTTTCATATGCTGATGGCCAAGATTTGGGTTTATTCCAAGTTCGATGCTCTCTAGGCATTTGATCATCCATTATAATCCACCAGTCATGTGGTACTGAAGATGCCCTAGGCCAGTGCATGTTGCACATTCTATGCACGCATGATTTCTCCGATCCTAGCCTCGCTAGCTCCTTGGTTTTTTAAGTAGAAAAAAGTATAAAAATCAAAAGAAACAGAAAAACATATGACTTTCATGTGCTATTGATCACTGGTTGGTGTGATTGTTTTGTTTGGGGGCAAATTAGTTAGTTATTAGCCAACTTTCCAACCATGCGAAGATTGCATAGCTGAAAAGATAGCAGACAATGATGAATTTCTATTTATACTTTGATAGATTAGGAGATCTTAATGTTTATTATGTGAGTGGATGAGGTCTTACCTTAAAGTAATAGCTAATATGATCATATGGAAGCAACAATGATTATATGAATCCTGCAGGTGGAATCAACTCGCTAAAGTTGGTTTTAAGGTCTCCAAAGGTTGTTAATAGTGGATGGCCAACTGCTTGATATAAGCTTAGCATGGCTTTTTTTTATCAGTGATTCAGTGAGAAATAAAATGATCCCACAGTGCTGTTAACGCCAAATCCATGCGGCTTTCAAACTTATGTCCGTTGGGCTTACCCGTGACACCAGCGTTGGAATGTCTGAAGTCTGAACACAAAGGAACCATCCCAATCTTCTAAGACTTGCATATTTATCCTGCCTTGTTGTTGTTGTTGTTGTTTTGTTATTATTGTTTATTAATTTTTTCTTACCTTCCAAAATAATAATAATAATAAAGTGCTTAAACCACTGCCATGAATGTTTAACCTAAGTCATAACCATCAGTGCACTTATTAGGAGCAGGAAGTATGAATATGCAAACATATAAATAAATAAAATTTAATAAGAGAGATATTTTGTATTTTTTACAAAAAAAAAAAAACTTAAATCGACTTTATCTTGTCCAATATCAATTAATTCAGATGCAGAAACTAGGTGTGAGCACAAAGGCGACGATCAATGAGAGGATGTTCCATGTGCCCATGTAGTACAGCATGCTACTATCCATCCACAAGTTGTAGTCATTGATTCCTCTATTGACATGGATTGTTAAAAAGTCTTATAATCCAGGAAAAAATATAGCAGCTAACCTTGGAATTTCCAGAGATAATTGCTGATGATCTTAACCAAGGAACAGACACAGGATGCAATTCACCAGTTTAGCACTATGTTGTAGCCACACCACAACCTCATCCTTGATTGAATTGTGGTGGCTTAGCTTAGAAAGAAAAAAAGTTCCCCTTAGAGAAGAATGTCTGGCCTGTCTTCCTGTTCTTAAATTTTTATCTTCCCATCTTGCTTAAAAGATGACATTCAGCATGCTGAAACCGTGGTAGGAACTGATTATGAGCTAGCTCAAAAAGTTAATTTAACTCCTCATGAGCGCATCAAGTGGATTGATATTTTTTGGGTTCGGTAGAGCCTAATTAATTCAATAGGTCCACTGCTAGTTTTTCACCATTAACTACCGAGCAACTACTGGAAAATTTTCTTCTAATTTATGAACACATAAATGATTTGCATATTCTTCTGTCTGCTTAGCTTGCTTGATTCCACTTATCATTTGTACAGACTGGATCTGCTCTGAAAAAAAAAATCATGGCGATATACTGCTCAAACATGATTTTGAGGCCTTCACAATTCTATCCAGCAACCCCTGCTACTTGATCTGCAAGAACGCCTCCCAATTAGAAGCAGATAACCCATTTCATAGAGACAGCAAAATGTTATAACTCTACAAACTAAGTGTCATCACTTGATTTTATACTGAATATTATTCTGAAAGGATCGAAGCTAGTGTAATCACATAACACAGATGCTCCTCTTTGCCCACCCGTGTTCTTTGCTGGCTCCTATACTGTCAACTCTACACTGCCAATTAGATCTCCAAGAATTCCTTGCTGATAGTTGGTTTACTTGCCATGAGATCAAAAAAAGTTACAGATGATTCTGGGGAAAAAGAAATTAAAAAAAGTTCAGACCAGATTAACTGATCTTTCAATGGTCCTTTCAAAATGTTAACATGATAATTGATTGAGTCTCATCATTGGATTGGAACCTACAGTCATTTTCACATCTGATGCAGCCCTTGTCGCAACATTCAGCCAACAGTCGAAGGAACTCGTATAGCAAGTGAAACACAGAGAA